>NC_143021.1:131831913-132200038 GCF_055824585.1 Amblyomma mixtum | reverse complement strand
GACGCCGACGCCGACGCCGACGACGACGTGAAACCCAGGAACGGACGCCAAAGAGCTGCGGTCTAAAATGATAAGCTCTAGAATTCTGATACCTGGATAGATTAATAAAGTCAAACATCGAACAACTTATTTTGTTTACTGTTATTGGTTAGTGGAGTAATACAGGAAGCCTCGGGCCATGACCGAGTGCTAACAACTGCTGTTTCTTTTAAGTTTTATCCTACTATACATGAGGTACGCGGTATGTGAACCAGAATCATAAAATTTCAGTCACAGCAATTTCATCTTGTTCAGATGTTTGATGTGTGTTCCACAAGGTCACCATCCTCAAATCCAGCAAACCATTGTCATGAAATGCACCATTATTTTTTTACTTGCAGTTATGTTGTAGGTAGGCAGCCAACGTCTGTGTTAAAGTACTCCACTCAGGATGTCGGTTTGCTTCTGCAAACAATGGAAACTCACTAAAAGCATGTGTTTGATTGCACAGACGGTTACCAGTTGAAAATAATAACAGTCATATTCACCCGACATCACTGCTATCATTCTGCAGCACAGAGAACCCTACGCAACGTCGCCTACGTTTAGGCGACGCGTAAACGTAGGCTTGCGCCTACGTTTACGCTGCTGCTGAATGACTGCGTCGGCAGCGACGAACTGCGCGACTAATGGCCAGTTCACCCTGTTTGTGTTGCCCATGTAAGCAGTCAAAAACCTCTACAGCCGAGCTACTCATCTGGTAGCTGACGAGAGCCGCGTACAAGAGCAAGAACTTCAAAAACCACGCCATGGCTATGCCGAAGTTCAGCTTAAGTGCCGGTCGCCGAGGAGCAAAAAAAGACCACGTTTTCGCGCCGTCTAGGTTGCCAACAGGAGCATGCTATTGGATAGACGGCAATCCCGGGCGCGCCAATCGGAACGCTTTAAACCATCCGCCTCGTCCGCCAGCTCCAAAATGATCGTACAACACCCATTCCGCCCCACGCCCGAGCGAAGGCCGAAAGCGAGCGGTTCGCTCGCTGGCGGATCCGCCCAAAAACGATCGTACAACGGCCTTAAGGGCGGCGACTCCTTAAACCCCCGACTGTCTAGCTAAGCAGTGGCGCCTCTAGAGTCGGGCTCTGGCGAGCATTGGGCTCCGCCTACTTGTATGGGCAGTGCCACTGCAGCAGTATTGGTTGGAATTGGGCGAGAGCCGGTTTATTAAAGCTCCGCCCAATTATCGAGGGGATAAAAACCGCTGCAAACAAAGTGAGGGAGGAGCGCGCCGAGTCCCAGTCTCGGCCGCTTTTCTGCAGCCCTCTTTTTAACAGCCTCTTTTAAACCGCCTTTTTCTCCAAGTTCTTGCATTCGGTCCCGTCTTCAATAAATCGGTTCTTTTTGCTTCTCAAGAAGTTTGGAATTGCTGCCCCAACCGGCAACGTGTCGCCGGACGAGCGGACGAAGTACCGCTGACCAACGTACGATCGGACCAACCGGCCAAATCCGACCTTTCCTTTTAACTATGACCGACTAATCGAAACATAGGTTTGGTTTGGTTTAGTTTATAGGGGTTAAACGTCCCAAAGCGACTCAGGCTACGAGGAACGCCGTAGTGAAGAGCTCCGGAAATTTCGACCACCTGGGGTTCTTTAACGTGCACTGGCATCGCACAGCACACGGGCTTCGAGAATTTCACGTTCATCGAAATTAGGCAGCCGCGGCCGGGATCGAACCCGCGTCTTTTGGGTCAGCAGCCGAGCGCCGTAACCAGTGAGCCACCGCGGCGGGTAAAAAAATACATGCAATCGGAAATCAAGCCTTGAGTCCACAACAACAACAAGGTCTTGTACACGGGCAGCACGAGACATTTTCACAGCAAGAAAGGCATAATCAAACTTAAATGCGTCCGACCTTCTAGTCAGCGAGAAAAGAGGTTTTTTTTTAATGTTTAATTTAAGGCGATTCATTGTCTAATTGCAAACGGTGGCAGTCTTCTGAGTTCTCAACCTTACGGAATATAAAATAATCTGCAAAGTGCAAAATCCTCGTGTTCATGACGAGTAACGGCAAATGATTAATAAATACTACAAACAACAGCGGTCCTTAGTGGGAGCTTTGAAGCACTCCCGATGATATAAGCTCGTCGAACACACAGCCGGAAAATCAAACGAGATTGCGACGGCTGCCAGAGCAGCTTTTGAGCCATTTGCAGAACATGTTCAAAGGCCATATTTTTCCCACCTTCATCAGAAGTACCTCATGGGAAACCGCCAAGAAAGAGTTAGTCATCTCAAAGTAGATTACAGCCGCGTTTACATGAGTGCGACAGGACAGCATCTCATTTACGTAAACGATGATAATGGGCTAGGAAAGCGCGTCCCATCAATGCGCCAGACGGGGGCAGATCAAGAATGGCAATTCAGCGGTGAAAGGAAACATGTTTGGATATGTTCCTCCTCCTCACTAGAGGCGTTTACATCACGGGATTGACTTCATGTAAACACTGGGTTCATGTACAGGGTTCATGTAAACAACGCAGTGCCGGTTCCGGGAGTCGACGGAGCGCAGTCAACTCCGCTGCAGGGGGTCGGTTGATTCGCTCGACCCCAACCGCAGATAGCACGTAAACCGGATCGAGTCGAAGAGTCGGGTTAGCTGGAGGGGAGAGGATAAATGCGAACCTGTTTTACGCCGTCGCGTCTGCGAGACAGCGGTGCCGTGCAGCAATCTTGGAGGCTGCCACTGCCCTCACGCGCTGCGCTGCTCGACGCTTGGTGTAGCTTGACGCGCAGTCGTCAAGATAGGCTGACCTTGCTCAACTCGGTACACCGCAGTCGGGTGCATGTAAACGCTCGAGGTTACTCTCGTGACTATACAATGCCACCCCCCCACCCGCCTGCCACCCCTTAGCCGGACAACAAAGCAGACTTAGCCCAAGATGGCGGCGGCTGGACCCCTCTGCTGGGAGAGAGCGGCGAAGGGTCACGTCCCGCCAGACTTGATGCCGTACGCGCAAACAGTAGCGCACTGGATCCTCGAGATACGGTAGGAAATGCGATTCACTACTGTCGCATACATGTGAATGCGTTTTGTGTCTATCGAGGATTGAACACGTGAGGCCCTTTGTATCCGATAAAGATGGATAAAGTCGTTTCCACGGGTCGCACTTTTAAAAACCGTGTTTCAGAGTTGATATCCTTTGCTTGAAGTATGCGCTCGTTAGTTCGTACATTACTATTTCCAAAAACTTTCGCAAAAGAACAAATCAGGGACACGGGTACAAAATTATCCACATCGCAAGCATCGCCAGACTTGAATACAGAAACTACTACTGACAGCTTCAAACGAAAAAAAAACACTAGTTCGCAACGTTAAATTGAACAAATACGCCGAAACAGTATTAAAAGTTCCAGCAGATCCTTTGATTATGAACCTGAGATTTTCATCGACTCTCGTTGAAAGTTTTCTCTTAATTAAGCTCATGAACTGCCGATAGAACCTCAAGCTCAGCGACGCTCTCATAACTCCAAGCAGTCAGCGCTGTCTTCAAAAGTGATCACATCACTTGTGTCATCAAGGCGCACAAAACAACAGCTCAAGGACCAGCGAAAGCTTGGTATACATCTTTCGGCTTGAAACAGATCCCATGATGCATCTTTAGCACCGCACCTTGTTATTACTTTACTTCCGCACTAAAGCACCAAAACTGTTAGGTTCTGTCTTAGTGTTCTGACCGACAAGTTTGTGTATTAAGCTTAATCCCGTGGAAATGATTCTTGGACAATTGGTCTCCATAATGAATATATTTGATATAAATACGCACTTCCTAATTTTACAAACAGTTTGTAACACCGCTGATTTTTCTTCTAGTAATGTCTCAAATCGCAAGAAAACCATGAAGAAAATCTAGAATTCCTAGGATGGCTTCTTGGTATTTATTTCTTCACTATTCCCTTTACAAGTCATGTCAATAGCTCAACGACTGATTCAACATTCTGGACCTCAAAGAATCGAGGCCAGTCGCAATTCTGGTGTTCATTTTACAGCGCACCTAAATTTTTCTGGTAAGCACCTCACGCACTGGACGAAAAGACAAAAAGAATGGCAGATGTGAACTTTGAATATTCAGAAATCAGTTTTTCACCCTAGTATCCAAAGAATTATCCGTGAAATTTGGCGCAAAGTAATCACAGCCGAAGAGATAGTGCGAACTGTCACGTGTTGGAAGTTCCAACCACCAACATTCTTCGTATATCTCGAGCTCTGGTCTTCTAAATGCGCTTAATAAACAGCGGAAGCTATCAGAACACCACCCACCCACGTGTTTAACCAGCTCAGAATGCATTCTGCAGGCTTTGAAAACAACTTGCTCGTCAGAGAAACAATAGGCACTTGCACTCAATGAGTCTATAGCCATGTTTCCGTCACACATATCATGACTCAGATTAGTATGCATTTGCGAAGAGCATTTCCCAAGTTTTAGTTCGGAGCACTCTTGTTTTTATATCAGAACTTAATTTCTAGTGCCAGTCTCGGTTATGGTTAGACCAGCGTTAGGATTACTCAAAGAGCCGAGAGGAATACAGGTTTCCACCGGAAGGGCGAAATACTCAACCAAATAAGGACACGCTTGAGGTTGCTCCCAAGTTCGAACTAATTCCCATCCAGAGAAACATGGAAGGAGCAATACGTATTGCACACCCTTCCAATTTTTTAACCTGAACGCGCGAGCGTCGACTTCCCGGTGCAGCGGTGCAAGGGCGGAAATCGTGAGAGGGGACGAGGATGCGCGCCGATCATGTCGCTGCAGCTGTCGTCGTCTGCTTGGCTGTTGTTTCGTGAGAAGCAACTCCTGCGAAGCAATTTTTGTGGCCGATTTCTGAGAGCGTTTGTTTCGTGTCCTATATGATGCGTGTTTATGGCTCTGGGATGGTGCAAACGCGTAGCGTTCCAGGCACGAGTCTAGGCTCCGGTTGCATTTGCGGGTACCGTCTCGAGAGGATTTGCCTTAAGTAGCGAAATTAAACCGTCAATCTCGAGGGTCCTCTTCAGTCAGGTTTTTTGTTAGCAACGATTGCAACTGGTTTCTTGGGCATGCTAGGCTGTTCCCAAATGTATGCTCTTTTCAGAATCACCCACGCTACATAGAGCGGATAAAATCAATTGCTTGCAGTTTCTTGGGGCTCCCATGCATAACAGCCGATGGTGGGCAGGGGTTGCTCCGTACTAATTAGAACAGCCTAGCAGATGAACCTTACTCCAGCAGCATGAATTGTGGGCGTGCCGTTGCCCTCGCAAGCTTTCTGCTCTCATTCCTCTTCCGGCGCCGCAGCGCCAGGCAGTCGACGCTCATGCGTTCAGGTTAGAAAATTGGAAGGGTGTACAGTCTTTGTCAAAAGTAACTGGGCTGATTAGGTTGCTTCTAGCTTCTATAGTGTAGCCCTTGTTGCTTTCCTAATGATCAAAAGGTTCTGGAAGGCAAAAAGACCCCCAGTCCTTGCCTTTAACGACTATTTAAGCTTGAGGGAAGCTGCAAGGGCTCCACTATACGAGCTCGAAGCAAAACATGCCGCCTGGTTACTTTTGACAAAGACTGTACCTCGTTTTCAGTCTTGTACACGTAATAATTAACTTTGTCCCCTGCTATATCCGCCAAAGTTCCTGTATGTCCGACGCTGTTATACAGCTGGACTCAGGCGGGAAGCAAATAGTTTTTTTTCCGGTAATTTGGCCGCTTTAAGCATCGCTGCTTATCTGTGCCAAACGACGCTCGATGCAGGGAAGGCTGGCTCACCGTTTATGTCGGGCGTGGCAGATGAGTATGTTGGTACTGAGATGGAGGCCTGGGACGGGGGACAACTATTCGTGGCAGCGACGTTGTCACCACAGCAGACACGTACTAGTTGCGACATTCCCGACAGACGACGAGCGAGCACTGAGGCCACTTACAGCATCAGGCTGGAGCCCAAATCTCGGATCGAAGCTGTCGCACCTCAGCGGCCAACGCATCCATTCGACTAGCCTTTTTTTTTCCACCATCACAACAACACTCGATGAAGCACTGACGGAAGCGGTGCCTTGAAGACCACGGGAAGGGCGAAGTGCCTCGTGGAGTGTTCCCGCGCCGCCGGTACTGCAGATAAGCTCTGTTGTAGAAACATCGCGCTGTACCACGCAGGCAACAGATCATCACTTGTAGGTCCCGGATTCGATAAGCTGTTCCTCGGCATGTATGTTGATGCATTTGCAGTGAAAATGCTGCTTACAACACGCGCACGGCAATGATTGCTGCCTACCACGAATGGGCTGGGAGGAGCACGCTTATGTGTCGACCTGCGTCGGGCGCCATCTTGTTCGATATGAACGAGAGCAGACCTGCTTAGAGCCTAGAGCGCGCCGACGGAGCGCTGCGGTGCAAGTCGGCGCCATCTAACGTTAGGCTGTGGGTTTGAGTTATGCGTCCCGAGCGCATGCGCGTCAGAAACGGAGGACTGCCTGCTGATCGCTTCCTTGTTCAGCCCTCGCCTTGCGACATCGTCTCGCGCCGCCAGGGCCCGCTGACTGTATTTGTGCCGTGGTGTCGGTGGCGAGGGCGTCGACATGCCGCCGTAGTTTCACGAGTGTAACGAGACGGCCCAGCAAGCATGCGCTGGTGATAACGGATGATCGCCCGTTCCTGCATGCGCCCCACTCGCCGCGGCCGTAATGTCTTTCGGCGGGTATCTTCGCTGCGTATTTAGCTAAGAGGGACGGTGCAGTTCGCGTGTGTTCAGAGCGGCCAACTTGGCTGATTCGGGGGCTTCTTATGCTGCTGCGAGTGTAGCGGAGTAAATGACACCTCAACGATATTTCGATTGACATCTGTAACACTCTAAACTCAGGTACCTTTGCTCTGAAATTAGGGAAAAAAAACGGAATGTCGTTTGAGGAAAGAATGGCACATTTATTTAAGACGAAACAACCAACTAATGCCAATTCTCGCACTATTAGCCTGGTACGTGCTTAAAACCCACGATCACCATCTGCCACTTGCGCTTGCTTCTGAAACGCGCGATCACCCGCCATCTCGTGTACTTGCTTGCCTAGCCGCCTCGAGATTTCAATTTCGCCTCCATCGGCAGTCGAATTTCGATGGAGGCGAAATGCTAGAGGCATGTGTACTGTGCGATGTCACTGCACGTTAAAAACCCCAGGAGGTCGAAATTATCCGGAGCCCTTCATTACGGCGTCCCTCATAGCCTGAGTCGCTTTGGGACGTTAAATCTCCATAAACCACACCAAACGGACTCGCGTGAAACAGGATGGTTTTCCGGCCGCTGTTGCATATCATTCAGCGCGTCTCTGGCAGAGTGTCTTTTTACATAAAATAAATGAACAAACTTTAAAGGCACTGTGGGTAACGCGCATGCTTGCTAGTTTTGTTGGAATATTTTAACACTCACTGGTCCCGAGTTTCAATTCAATACCCGTAATGGTACACATACAAAGCGGCGACGATGCAGTTGAAGCTGTGTTGGTCATATGGCGTTTCTTCCGCAAAACGGTGCCGAGCGACAGGTGAAGTGGTTAACGGTTTGCCACCCACTTTCGGGCAAACGAATGGAAGAAATGTTTCACGAACTGCTTCACTGCAATATAAAAGTTTCCATTCCACCCTGACTGCCTTGAAAGCGCGGTAAATTGGATTAAAGAGTCTCTGAAAAGGGCGCTCGAGGCTGCCTATAATGCGCTTGCATTATGTAGAGTACAGGCTACCGAGTGGTGCGCCGCATAGAGGACCTCAAAAACGAGCCAATCATTTAAAGTATATATTTTAAAACTCTCTCTTAGAGCTGTGCACGGGCTCGGGCCGGCCCGAAACCCGTAACCGGCCCGGCCCGCGGGCCGGGCCTTGCGGAAGTCTATTCACCCGGGCCCGGCCGGGCTCAGGCCACGGTACATTTGTCTGGGACGGGCCGGCCGGGCTTCGCGGCGGGGGGGGGGGGGGGGGTCATTATCACATGTACGGGACAACAGGATTCTCGCCCGTGTGGCAACAATGACGTGTTGTAACCATTATCTTCGTGCCCGCCATGGTTACCTGCGTAGGCGCATAGTTTAGTTGCCGTCACGTGAATGAACGGAGGTCGCGCGACTCGATTCGTCACGGAGGACAGCGAAATCGGGCATCAAACATGTCGCTGGCGACTCATTGGGGTCGCCCCCTCCGTGACGATTAGAGTGCCTCCGCGAGTCACCAGAGTGAATTAGCCTTTAGTCAAAAGTTTAGAGCTCTGCGGGTTTCCGGGTAGTATTCATGCAAGTCATACTCATTGAAGGGGGCAGAACTAGGAATTTTACCTCAAGGCTTGGAACTCTAGGAATGCATCACGAGCCACACGGTGACTCAGAACCAAACTCCCTGGGCTCTAAACTTTGGACAAAAGCTGTACCTTCTGCGAAAGTGTGAATTTAGCCACGGTGCGCTGGGGCTTTGCAGGCACAGCAGGAAATGCTTTGTGTTAGCACCATCAAGTAGGGAATGTACTAGCAGGGTAGAAAGTACAAATGCTAACAAAAGCAAACAAAAGCTAGGTGGGGCTCGTAACACATTTTCGTTTATAGCAGGTACCAATGCTGGAAGCCACTAGTTGCGGGAGACTTGCAGTATGAAGGGTAGTGTGAACTATGAAGCGAAGGTGAGGCTGAGTACAGCGCACACGGGGTCGCCCTTGCAACGCATACAATTTAGCCAAGCAGTGGTGGCAAGGGAAGATTTTCTAATGAACTGCGGTATTGCTTGAAGACTGCCAGCACTGGCTGTTGACGGGAGGTTGCCAAACGGAACGCCACTGCCAGCGCGAGAGGTCCTTGTTTTTTGCAGCAGCGTCCGGGTGTCACAAAATTCGGCGCATTTTAAAAACAAACAAAGAAAAACCGCAGCGCGCACGGCGTCTCGCCGGCGCGAGCCCAACGGGAGAGAGGGAAAGCCCCCGCCGAGCGCGTGCCTATCTCTCCATCGCCACGGCGTGCCCCGAAGGAATGAGTCATCCACGCCGAAGATTCTCGAACATGCGAGTCGGTTCTACTGCTGACCGGAGGAAAAGGGCGTAGCCTTGCGTGCACTAAGTCACGTCCCCCTCCTCTGCACTCGGACGTCGGCTACGCCGCCACGACGGCGCCACGCTAGAACACGCTGGAACCTTCGCGAAACGACTCCTGACTTTAACCAATGAGGACGCGCGGCCGGCGAGAGAAAGGAAGGGAAGCTACATGGGAGATACTGCGTGTATGTGCGCGCCTACTTTGGCGCGTAGAACAAACAGACGTGAGAGCGAGCCTATAAAAGAAGGACGCTGACAGCTATCAGTCAGTCCGGACCGCCGTTTAAGCTTCATCAAAGCGCGCCCGTTCGACTCCCGGGGAAACACCACTCGGCCAGCATCGGACCAACGAGGCAACGTTCGCCAGTCTGCGGGACGGCATCGTCATGGAACTCTGGTCGTCGGACTGCCGCAGTGCTCGGTGAAAAAATTGTTTTGCTTGTTTACCTCTCTCTCTAGTGCTAGTGCACTTTAGGTGCAATATTGCCTTTGTACTGTAGTATCTCTCTCGAGTTTAACTTTGCACGCTTTGCATTGTTTTGTTAATCGCTTTGTATGTGCTTGTACTAGTGATTGTGTAATCCTCTGTATCGTCTCTTTGCTTTATAAACTGTTTTGTTTGTGAATCTTTGGCTCCGACCCATTCTCTGGCTTGCGACCAGCGAAAGCTGGGCACCGAACGCTCAAAAACCTCTTGTCACTTGGTAGCTGGTCTCCGCTGAGTTTGCCACGCTGAGTCGAGGGCATCTCCTTAGAGTCCGAGACCGCTACCCCCACACGCTCTAAGGGTGTCTGGGAGCTTCCCACGTAAAAGTGCTGGGTGACACCGGGGAAATGATTAACTTCTTTGACTAGCCGTTGTCGGTATCAAGCGAAGGGAAAAATGGGATGTTTTGTCCAATTCTTGGGAAGACGTGGGACGTTTCGCGCTTTTCTCGGGAAGACGATTCGAAACGCATCTAACGCACCGCGGCAGGGATTGCATTCTGTCTTCTATTTCCGAGAGAGGCTTGGTTGTAGTGTTTCCCCGTATTTGCTTGCCAGCGAAGTAAACACAGCTCTTCCTTCCTGTGCACAGCAGAAGCAGGAACATAGCCGCAACGTCGCCGTTTGCAGGAAAAAGCCATGCTGCAGCTTAATTATTGGCTGGCTTATATTTTCACAACACAAATGGCAGCCAGTCGCGGCACGGCATCTAAGGCTTACGAGACCACGCCTCTGTCATTCCGCTTCGTACTTAAGAACAGTTCGTTCATTTCGTACAATTTGTGAGCTTGAAGCATTCAGGCGTGTACCATGGAGAAGTTCGGTGCCGAAAACCTTAGAAGCGGAATTTCCAGCATCCGCTTTAAGCTTAATCCAAAACCTGATGCTAAGAGAGCTATATAGGACAAGTTTCTCGTCGTCAGTGAGTGGGCAACGAATTCTCCCGTGGGTCATGTACAGTGCAAGATGTGCAAGACGTTCTTCGCCTACGAGTCTGCTAAAACTGGAACATCGCATCTGCAGAGGCACCGGTGTAAAAGCAGCTCAGCCAACGCAAGTACAATAACTTCGTTTCTGAAACCGTCAAGCTCACAGTTTCCAGCATCAGCGAAGGAAAAGTTTACTGCAGCTTTAGCACACTTCTGTGCTAAAGATATGAGTCCATTTGACGTTGTTATTGGCAGTGGCTTCGCAAAAGTAGCACAAGAGTTAATCAGCATTGGTGCTCGCCATGGCAATGTCGATGTCGGCGATGTCCTTCCGCATCGCACCACTGTCTCCAGAAAAGCAGCCGACCTATCAACGAATATTCGAGGCAACTTAATGCCGAATGTTGCCAGAGCTATGATCGAGGGTCGCTGTGCGATCACTACGGATATGTGGACAGACGATTTTCGAAAAGTGGCGTACACGACTGCTGCGGCACATTACATTGACAGCGAGTAATGTCTGCACGCCCGCGTTCTTTTTACTTGTAACTTTTCTGAGGAACGCAAGACTGGGGAAAACATTCGGAAAGAGTTGCAACGCTGTTTTTCTAAACTGGGGATTGACATGGCTGCCCTGCCGAAGGCTACGTCCGTAACTGCGAACATCATGTGTGCGAACATCATGGGTGCGAACATCATCAATCAATCAATCAATTTTATTTCCTTAAAGACCCCTTTTCAGGGGCATTACATAAGGGGTGGGTACAACGTTTGGTGCGACAAAGTAATCATGCGTTATGATGATGACAAAAAGGTGTTAGCTCTGCGTGCGAAGTTCGCGGGACAGGTTATTGTTGCAATGTCAGCGGGAAGGCCATTCCAGTCCGCGGCGGTGCGTGAAAAAAATGAAGCTGCGAAGGTGACTGTGCGTGCACGTGGACGGCTGATCTGGAGTTGATGGAGAGTGCGGTGAGATATGTGTGCTATCCAGTCCTACAACAGAATGAAATGCTGCGCGCATCTTCTCAATACCGTTCTTCGGAACATAT
The DNA here is from genome assembly GCF_055824585.1 of Amblyomma mixtum. NCBI lineage: Eukaryota > Metazoa > Arthropoda > Arachnida > Ixodida > Ixodidae > Amblyomma > Amblyomma mixtum. The sequence goes on along the minus strand of NC_143021.1, from coordinate 132,188,509 downwards.
TCTCTGAAGATTTCATTCAAGCTGAAGCTCCATGTGTTAGTGAGACACTGGAAAATGTCAAATCAGTTGTTAAATTTCTGAAACAAAGTGGCGTAGCCAGCCAACTCAATCAAACCGTTCGCCAGGAAGTTCCGACAAGGTGGAATTCTAAACTTTCTATGCTAAAATACATATTCGGCCAAATTACAGAAATTGAAGCTCTTCTTGAAACGGGGGAACTCTTCCATCATGGACAACTTGGACAAGACGGTTCTCAAGGAACTAATCGCATTTCTCGAGCCGTTTTCAGAAGCAACGGGAGCCCTGGAGGCGGAAAAAGCACCAAAGTTGCCTTTTGCCCTACTGCACTTTGCCAAACTTGAAAGTATTCTTCATGACCAAGTTCATCCATCAAATGCCACAGAAATGGCGAAAATTCAACAACGTGCCCAACATTTCCCGAAGAAAAAGGTTATCCTGGCCATGGAGCACAAGATAGCAACGATGTTCTGCCCACAATTTCGGCACCTTAGGATGCTTTCCGCCGAGGAGCGCGATGAAGTGTACGGGCGCATACCAGAGCTCGTCGCGTCGAGACCACAGGAGTTGCCGGAAACTATGCAAGAACAACCTCCTGCAAAAAAGCTGTGCATGGATTTGTTCAGCGAGAGGAGCGACGAAATCAGCAATCGGAGTGCCGAAAGAGACGAGCTGAGCCAGTACTTGGCCACAGAGTCGACCTCTTGCTCAGAGTTTGAGCTATCACAGTTTTGGAGAAGCAAGGCAGCGACGTACCCAAAGCTTTCTCTTCTTGCCAAGAAAGTGTTAGCCATTCCGGCTACCAGTTCAAGCAGCGAGAGAAATTTCAGCGCTGCCGGGTTCATTATGCGCCACACTTGCCTCAAGCCGTCATCAATGGACGATTTGTTGTTTTTACATAATAACCTGGAGTGATAACTCTCTACATGCGCGGTGTTTGCATATACTTACTAATTTTCATCGAGATCATGAGAGCCGAGCATTTTAAAAACATTGAAATAAACTGATTTTCCTTCAATTATCTCTTTCTGTTTAATCGTCACTTCAATTTCAGTTTTGCAGGCCGGGTCTTAACTCGGGCCGGGCCCGGGCGGGCTTGGGTGTCTTCAGTGTCGGGCCGGGCCGGGCCTCCTTGAGTAGTGTAGGGCTCGGGCTGAAATTTGTGGCCCGTGCACAGCTCTAGGAACATACCGTCTCCCGTCAACGCAGCCCTTTCCCGACTACTGCTCTTTCCGGTCGGTTTTCGCCCCTCCACGTGCGCGCTCTCTTCGAGGCCGGCAGCGGCTCGCTTTGATTTCCAATGGGGGTCTCCGCTGCCGGAAAAAAATATCTCCAGACCGGAGAGGAGAGGAAGAAAGAGAGGAGGGGCTAAGCGGCAGAGTCAACCCACCCCCTGCAGTCGGGCTGGCTTCAGCCCAGCTCGCCGGTCCCACCGGTTCTTGGCCCGACAGCCTACTTAACCCGGCTTTTGTGTGTCGACGACCCCGAATCCCCGGAACCTGGAGGAAGCAGGAACCTTCTATCCCTCCCAATACGCTGCTTGTTGTCGGGAGGCAGGCTGGCGGCGGAAGGCTAGTTGTTGCCTCTCCAAAGCCAACGTTCCTCTACCCAGTCGATGCTCAATAGACCTTTCCACAAGTTGCAGCGCAGCGCCATCCCCTAGCGGATCCGTGCAAAGCATGATGGGAGAAAGGAGCGGTCGCCGCCCGCGTCGTCTGCTGTCAAGCCTGTTGCTGTGTTGTTCCGCCGTGTTCAGGCGTTGTGCGTCTTCTCGCGCGCGTTCTAAATGTTGCAGCGCACTGCTGTGGTGGTTATCTCTTAGTCTTTCTGCAATTATGTGGGGATTTTTTTAGACATTCGACATGTCTGCAGATTAGAATCGCGGTGGCGGTAAAAGGTGCTGCGTGCCCAGCTGTAGTAACAACACGAGAAAGGGCATCAACATTTCATACCACGTATTCCCCGGGGACAAGAAGCTGAAGCTAGAAAGGGTGCGCAGGATAAATCGGCAAGGTTCGCAAGGGCGATTTACCCTGTGGAAGCCTTCGAAACACCACAAAATATGTGGTACGCATTTCAACACTAGCGGGCGCAAGGGATACATGGATCGTCTCTCCGCGATCTTTCCACACCGAGTGTATGCGGAACGGACGCCTGCTGTGATTACGCAGAGCAATGGGCACATGCGAATCTCCAACTTCGGCTGGTGACCGGGGCAGAGGGCGTCGCGACTAGGTACGGCCAGGACGCCACAACCGGCAGCCTGAAAGCCGCCCGTAATGCCGCTGCATAATTGTCGTTTTTTTTTTTGGGGGGGGGGGGGGGAGGGGGCTTTTATGAAAAATTCAGGGGGCACTTTGACTGTCTAAAGTGCGTAGAGGCGAAAGCGTTTTCCGCACCACTTTCAGTGCTTCTGTGGCACTGGTGGCGTCACATGTAATTGAGTACTAATTACTAAGTGATGACAAATCACTAATTAATGGTTAATTACTGATTAATGCCTGAATACTAATTAACTGCTAATTAAGCTTAAGCTTCGCCTTTAGGAGGGGAACGCGACAGCGTGTTGTAGCGCTGCCAGGGAGCCCACGGAACGCCACCACCCGCTCGGCGCGATGCCTTGCCGTTTCAACGCAACGGTTTTTGAGGAAAGGAAATGGCGCAGTAAATCTCTCATCTCGGTGGACACCTGAACCGCACCGTAGAGGAACGGAAGAAGTGGGAGTGAAAGAAGAAAGACGAAGATGGCCCGTAATGAAAAAATGAAAATTGTATTTGAGGAAAGAAAATTACGCAGTAACTGTCTCACATATCTCGGTGGACACCCGTCAAAATTCAGGGGGGGGGGTGCACTTTTTTTACCTAAAGTGTGGTCACTGATGTGTGGTTAAGATGTTAAGCTTCGCCTCTAAGAGTGGAACGCGAGAGCGTCTTGCAACGCTGCTTGGAGTCCATAGAACGCCATCGCCCATTCGGTTCTATGCCTCGCTCGTCGGTAAAATGGTTTTTGAGGAAAGGAAATGTATTTCTCTCTCATATCTGGGTGGACACCTAAACCTCGCCGGAAGGGAAGGGAGGAGGATGGCAGTGAGCGAAGACACCGTATTCACTAGACGTGCCTTTGGTCATTCCAAACCATCGAGCTGGCATGGCGGAGTGGATAGCATGCTCGTCTCGCACTCCAAAGACCGGGGTTCGATTCCCGAGCTCGACCAATTTCTTACTAGGTTTTATTTATTTATATGGCCTGACTAGAGAAGTTAATTACGCTAATTGGGTAATTAAGCGATTAACTAAGCTCAGTCCCACTTACTTGGAGCATCTCTATATGGTCCCTTCAATTGGTTGCTTGGTTACTAGCCAAAGTACAATTGACCCCGTTTGAAATTGGCGCACTGTGACGTCACGACCGTTTCGACCAACTGAAAAGCGTGACATTCTCTGTCGACAACTGCTGCTTACAACGATGAGACATTAAAGGCTTTCGCCTTAATAAAGTTATTCACCACCACCATGGGCACATGAGCGGCGAGGGCTCTGTGTATACATGCATTGGGAGAACGCCGGTCTTTGCGTCTGCTGGTGCTCGGCTGGTGATCCGTGGCCACGGAACGCAACATCCGACTGTGTCACGCTTACTGGGTCAACCAACTGTGTCATGTTTAGCAAATAGATCGTGTTCTGTCTAAGGGAGTGCTTGGAGATTATATATTACAGCAGTGAACATTTACCGCGTCAGCATGAAATTTACTCAGGAGTGGGCCATGAGGACAACTGCACTCATACTGTTGTTTACATCGGTGCGTACGAACAGTTAGTACTCGTTCTCATGGTATAAAACGCAATCGGCGCTTTAGTTCTATTAATCAACCTGTTTTCTTTTTTACCAGCTGTAGCCGTGCTTGTTTACGCAGTGCGATAATGTGTGGGAAGCGATGATGCGATCGCACGCCTGAGAAACACTTAACAACCGCGGGCTGTTGACATCGCGCAGGACCGGCGCTTCTCGCTTTTTGCCCCGGCTTCCGACGTGACCAGTACTTTATTTTAAACTACTTTATCCAGAAGTATGTTTGGCGACCGTTCGCTTTAATTGAAACGGCCTAACTTGTTATCCACAAGCTAGCGACGGCGACGACTGCTGCTGGCCGTAAAGCACGGCTCGGCAGTCTGGGTCACACCGGCGTTTCACGTTCATCATATGCGTGCCCAGCGATGTAAGCAATAATTAATTTCAGGTCACTATTGCCAAAGCTACACTCGGTGACCATTTTCATTCGCTAAAGCTAGTGATTCGCTCATCGCGACCGCCGCAATCACAGATCGTATCCTACGGACTCGCTAGGCCTAGTCGTCGCGGAAGGGAAGGGAGTCATCGTCGACTGAAATTAATTTGGCAGGCGCTTATCGCTGGTGACTGTTCAGGTTTGCACATGTGAAATACGGCCGTTCGTTTCGCTCATTTAGAAGCGCGAACATATTTGCACCGCCGCCTCATCACCGTGCTTTCGCTCAGCCGCCGACAAGGCTGACCGTCCGCCGATCGGATTCGTCGGTGTCATTGGCCTGAAAAACGTGTCCCACTGCAATCATATTATAGTAAACTAGATATTTCACTATAATCACATGCTGCTGTTGACCGTGATAGTGTCGTTGTCGGAGCAGTGTGACCACCGCCGTCGTCATCGTTGTACACTGAAAACGAGCTGAGGCTTTCGAATGCGCTTGAAAGGTTTCGTGTAGCACCGCGCGCATCCGTCGAGTCCGAATATCATTCCAGTTCTCGAATATCATTCGACTCAGATGTCATTCGAACGTTCCCATGTAGCACAAGTATAAGAAACAGCGATGGCGACGAGATGGCAGAGAAAGGCTTTCCGGTGACCAGGCGCAGTCGGAGAGACGGACGAAAAGACGCGAGCACGGCGCCGCGGGCGCCGCGGCGCTCCGTTTTCCCAGAGTGCTTTGCGCGGCCGCTTGGTGGCGCGGCGGAATTTGTGGAAAGGTCTATATCTTATTACACCAGAACAAGCTGTGCACGTGCAGTCTCTGGAAGCTGATCAAGTGCGGACAGCGGAAGGAGTTTTCTGTGGCACTGCATCCAAAGCTATAGTCGGACACAACTCACGAACGCGAACGGTCTATCCCCGACCACAGAGGGAAGGCATCATCCCATTTCATCTACCACTCCCTGAATTGTCACACTATCAGGGTCACAAGAATCTACCGACGCCATTGGCTGGAAGGTGTCCTTTGATGGGGAAGAGCCGCTGTGTTCTTGAGTCTTTTTCCCCTTGCCCTGTCATTGTGCCAGTCAGGTTGGTCTGTAAACAAGGGTTGTTTCCGCGCGCTCCGGAAAATGAAGCTTCTGCCGGAGATTTTTCCCCTGCTCTCTAATCATGCAATTGATAGGGGCGGCTCGCGCTGTTGTTCTCTCACTGAGCACGAAAAAGCAGCAGCATAATTTATATAAACGTGTTATGTTCGTCACCATAGTCTTCGGGACTAATCTACATAGAATGTTTCGTACTGCTTAGAAGGGAACAGCGCAAACAGAGGACAAAGACAGGAACGTACAGCACTAGGCGGTGACCTACAGTTGTAGGTCAGTGCCATTGTTGTGCGTTCCTCTCTTTGTCCAGTGTTGACGCTGTTCTTTTTTAAGGAATGTTAAACCAACTAGCCCGCAACAACACCCTCGTGAGTGTTTAGCACATTGGAGTCAGTGCGAAAGCAACGATTTGTGCTACGTAGAAGACGACGAAGAGCGGACAGTGCCGCGGGACGGAGAGCCCGCGCTAGGCCTTCTGCGAACAGGCAAGGGAACAGACAACGGACTATTTTGCTCGGGTTGCTGCTACCGACCGGATTAGTGCTTATGCACAAATAGCATTGACTGCTGACTCCAGGACAGTATTCGCTCCTGTTAAGCCAAAAGATGCAATTGCTTATCGGCGAGGTGTATGGTGAAACCGCACTCTTCTCTGATGGACACACACACAAATTCTTAAGAATGAACTGGAAAAAAAAAGTATATACGAGCTGTAGCGTATAATTTATTGCAACATTATTACATGCCGATATCTCTAGTACACACCCCTGCAGAAGGTGAGGCAGAAAGAAGCGAAACGACCCAGTTAACAGATTTTCCGCCTCCTGCTCCGGCATGCGCTGATCATGCTTCGCGCTGGACAACAAAATTTGGTTTGCTTGGTTTATGGGGTTTAACGTCCCAAAGCGACTCAGGCTATGGGGGAGGTCGCAGTGGACGGCTCGTGATAATTTCCACCACATGGGGTTCTTTAACGCTCACTGACATCGCACAGTACACGGGCCTCTAACATTCCGCCTCCTTCGAAATGTGTCCGCCGCGGCCGGGATCGAACCCGCGTATTTCGGGTCAGCAGCACAGAGCCGTAACCACTGAGCCACCACGGCGGCTGTGGACAACAAAATGGTGAAAAACGTGTCCTAACAGGAATGTTATCTGTTTGTCCTACTGTAGAAGCATTCTTAGTCATAAAAGAAAACCTTTTAACCACTCTGCACAAGAAAAAAAAAGGACTTTGGTAGGAAGTTGTTTTCGCTTACCGTGGAGGTGCAGCAAATGGGAATAAGTGCGACGCGTCGTCTTCCAGAGTACCACGGCGCATTCGAATCATGACGAGCGGCACTGACCACCGGACGACCGTCCGCGCAGAACTGCTGACAAGAAGTGAGTACACACCTTTAGCATACCGTGTTATCAGACACCTTTAGCATACCGTGTACCGTGTTACCGTTACCGTTACCGTTACCGGAGTACCGGGAGCCCGCGCGCAGCCAATGCGCATGCGCAGATAGCCTTGACGGCGACAGATGGCGCCACGTACCCGGCAGCTGTACTCGCGCCCGCAGCGTCGGAACCAATCAGCGCGTACTCACTGCCAGTGGGCGGGTTCACGGTACTCCGGTAACGGTAGCGGTAACACGGTACACGGTATGCTAAAGGCATGGAGGAAGAAAAACTAGGAGGGAGCATGACGTCACAATCTTGAAGCCTAGTCATAAAAAATATAATGGTAAGAATCATGGGAAATAGGCCCTCACGTGACAAGGCAGTGGTAGCTCTTACCCGGATTTCGGTTTCGGTTTCGCTCTCTCGCTGTACGAGCAACTGCGCGACCATCTGCTTGTGTTAACTGACGGCTCCGTGGTGAGCGCAAACTGCTCGCTCGCCGCAGCGGCCACCGTCCCCGAGCGACGCGTGCGCTGACTGCGGCGCAGTGGAGACATTGGAGCACATGCTCCTTCGCTGTGCCGCTTCTGCAGTGCCGCGTCGCGAGATTCTCGCGGCCTGCAGGGCGCTGGGAATCATCCCGGACAGTCTCGAAGCGCTCCTGTGGCCGTGCGGCAGTGCGCGCACCCGTGACAGAATAATGGTGAGCCTCTGTGCGGTCATCGAGCAGGCGGGCTTGACTTCCCGCTCGCTCTTCGCCAGGTAGTGCACGCGTGACACGAACGCTCCGTGGGTGCTACCTCGGACGGTATACTCGGCCGGGCGCCCCACCCCGGCCGCTAGTGCAGTGTGCCGCGCGCGCGATTAGTCCGAGACAGGACGCTACGTGCGCGCGGCTATGTACATACAGTTTGCTTTTTGTAAGTGATTGTGCGCAGGGGCAGACGTAAAGCCGCCGGCACTCTCTCTCGACAGCGAGAGAGAGAAATACTTCACTGCTGCATTTCCCGTCGGAACCGCGTATGTGCGCTAGCGTATTCGGCGCGACTTGTGCCTTGAGAATAGCGGAGAACGGCGGGCCCATGGGCGGGCCGAAGTCCGCCTGCCCGAGAAATAGAATCTTGCGCAGCGCGCCGGAGCGCTCGGTCAACACGTCCGTCCGCCGTGAGCGCTCTGGAAGCCGCTGCGCCCTTTTTTAGAGGCTCGTTTCTTCGCCTACTCTCGAGTTCTCCGCTTATAGCATGCGCTGAAATAAACGCTCCGTATGTGTGTATAACGACGAAAGGAATTCCTCTCCATTCTCTTTATGAACCACAGTTGAACAGTGACGAGGTCGCGGCCACACCCTTTGATGAAAAGTTTACCTGCAGTTTTCTACAGTGCACCCAAAAGCTCAAGAGTGTAATCAACAGAAGTGTTGAGACGCGGAGCCTTCAGACAACCTCGAGCTCGGTACGCATTCCGCCAGAGCTGCAACACAGGCGCTGCGCTTCTGCGCTACATCGGAGCACGGACGTTCGCTAAAAAGCACCGCTGGTTGGCAGTCTGGTAACTGTGGAGGAGGGCCTATTTCCCAAGAGTCAGTGCGAAAGAGGGCCCTCGGCAGCGGTGTCAGAGGAGGATGGCTTGCAGAGGCTGAGCGCACTCTCTCCTAGTTTTTTTTACCTCCATGGCTAAAGGTGTCTATCGTTACCGGTAGCGGAGTACCGGGAGCCCGCGCGCAGCTAATGCCACGGCCGCTTGATGCAAAGCGAGCTTTGCGCGCGAACCTGCAGCATCGGGGCCAATCAGCGCGTGCTCAGCGACAGTGGGCGGGACCCCGGCACTCCGGTAGCGGTAAAGGCACACGGTATGCTAAAGGTGTCTAATAGACCTTTCCACAAATTGCAGCGCCGCGCCATCCCCTAGCGGATCGGCGCAAAGCATGATGGGAGAAAGGAGCGGTCGCCGCCCGCGTCGTCTGCTGTCAAGCGTGTTGCTGTGTTGTGCCGCCGTGCTCAGGCGTGGTGCGTCTTCTCGTGCGCGCTGTAAATGTTGCAGCGCACTGCTGTGGTGGTTACCTCTGCGCGCTGTAAATGTTGCAGCGCACTGCTGTGGTGGTTATCTCTTAGTCTTTCTGCAATTATGTGGGGATTTTTTTAGACATTCAACATGTCTGCAGATTAGAATCGCGGTGGCGGTCAAAGGTGCTGCGTGCCCGGCTGTAGTAACAACACGAGAAAGGACATCAACATTTCATACCACGTATTCCCCAAGGACAAGAAGCTGAAGCTAGAATGGGTGCGCAGGATAAATCGGCAAGGTTCGCAAGGGCGATTTACCCTGTGGAAGCCTTCGAAACACCACAAAATATGTGGTACGCATTTCAACACTAGCGGGCGCAAGGGATACATGGATCGTCTCTCCACGATCTTTCCACACCGAGTGTATGCGGAACGGACGCCTGCTGTGATTACGCAGAGCAATGGGCACATGCGAATCTCCAACTTCGGCTGGTGACCGGGGCAGAGGGCGTCGCGACTAGGTACGGCCAGAACGCCACTACCGGCAGCCTGAAGGCCGCCCACAATGCTGCTGCATAATTTTCGTTTTTTTGGGGGGGCTTTAATGAATAAAGTTATTCGCCACCACCATGGGCACATGAGCGGCGAGGGCTCTGTGCAAGGGCGTCCGCAGAATTTTTTGCAGGGGGGGGCCCCGTTGGTGCCCCGGGGGGGGGGGGGGGGTATAATCGTAGCAAAAAGGCGCTATTTGCGGAGTAAATTTATTTATTTATATATAAATAAAAATTAAACAAAATGCACACATGAAAGAAAAATTACAAACAGCAAATTAAAGCGCGGCTAGGAGAGGTACATTGGAGTTTATCAACGAAGAAACAACTAAAATTAATAAAAAATGCAAAAAGATGGTATATCACTTCGTGGAGAAGAGTGCTCAGTCTTCCTGCATACGGGTTCTCGACTCACCCGGATTGATGACCAGCACACAGCACAATATGTTCGCAAACACGCAACTACAGTCACTCAGTCAGTCTTCCTTGAACAGCAACTGTAGGCGCCTCGGATTTTTCTGGGCGAATTGCGTAATTACACGTGTGATAAATTCACTTCTGTGCTTCATTACACGCTCTCGGTGCACACTCATCATACACATTGATTGGAAAAACTGTTGAACGCGTACGTTGAAAACAAAAGATGACTATATATACAACGAAAACTTATTTACAAGATAAATGCACGCTCGCAGCTTCATACACCTCGCTCCATCTTGCTTGCGCATCCGCACAGTCGAGCAACCCCACACACACTGCTCGCCGCTCGTCGTTTTCTCGTCCGCTGTCTTGGTTGTTCTCAGCTTCGCTGACAACCGGCCACTAAAAACACCCAAGCACAAACACAGAGGCGCGCACACGTGCGAGGGCTTACTTGCCGCAGTATCCCCGAATGCGCACTTTGGGGGTGAAAGGAACGCCGCGCAACTTCCGAGGGGAAGGGACACTCGCCACTCCGGTCGGAAAATTGGTTTGTGTTTTTATGGGGTTCAGAGCCCCAAAACGACTCAGGCTATGAGGGATGGAGTAGTACAGAGTTCCGGGTAATGTCGACCACCTGGGTCTCTTTACCATGCACTGACACGCACAGTACATGGGCGCTGTTGTGATTTGAGGCCCAGCCAGAGGTGACAGGCGAGCCAGGCAGGCGCCATCGGGCTGCGTTGACCAAAGGCGCTGGTTTTCACAGAAGACGCAAAGAACGCTGGTGTGGGGGCGCCTCGGGAGACTGCGTCGCCGTGAACAAAAGCAGCTAATCCCCTTTGCCGGAGATTCTGGAAGCGGCGCTTCTACCGAACTGCGCTACACGTGGATCGGAGGAGACAGCGAGCGGCGGCGGCGCCAACTCATCGCCCGCTTGCCCCTGAGCAGCCCGACAAAGCGGGGGTGGACACGGCTGATTTGTCCTTCCCTCCTTAAGAATTCATCGGTGACCGGCGTAACGATGCCCCGTGCACTGTCTGCCTCCGTGTCGCTATCTCTCTAGAGATCAAAGAAACAGACACCCATCTCAAGGCGGCTCGAAACACATGCTCGCCGGTGCCGCTGTATGTCTGGAACAGGTCGCCCTTCAGTAGAGCTAACGATGGCGTGGTTTGAAAACGGCGGAACGACGCACGCCCGGACGCGGCATTTCGCAGATGTGACCATGCGGGGCTGCTTTTACCCTTTTGACTGAGCGCACCACCGCCCCTGGTGTGCGGCCATCACTCACGGTTCGAGTGAGTGATTTTCCAGGGGGGTGCAACCGCCCCCCCTTGCCCCCCCCTCCGGACGCCCATGGCTCTGTGTATACATGTATTGGGAGAACGCCGGTCTTTGCGTCTGCTGGTTATCCGTGGCCACGGAACGCAACATCCGACTGTGTCACGCTTACTGTGTCAACCAAATGTGTCATGTTTAGCAAATAGCTCGTGTTCTGTCTAAGGGAGTGCTTGAAAATTATATATTACAGCAGTGAACATTTACCGCGTCAGCATGAAATTTCCCCAGGAGTGCGCCGATGATTACAACTGCACACATACTGTTGTTTACATCGCTGCGTACGAACAGTTAGTACTCGTTTTCATGACATAAAACGCAATCGGCGCTTTAGTTCTATTAATCAACCTGTTTTCTTTTCTACCGGCTGTAGCCGTGCTTTTTTTACGCAGTGAGATAATGTGTGGGAGGCGATGATGCGATCGCACGCCTGAGAAACACTTAACCGCGGGCTGTTGACATCGCGCAGGACCGGCGCTTCTCGTTTTTTGTCCCGGCTTCCTCCGACGTGACCAGTACTTTATTTTAAACTACTTTATCCAGAAGTATGTTTGGCGACCATTCGCTTTAATTGAAACGGCCTAACTTGTTATCCACAAGCTAGCGACGGCGACGACTGCTGCTGGCCGTAAAGCACGGCTCGGCAGTCTGGGTCACACCGGCGTTTCACGTTCATCATATGCGTGCCCAGCGATGTAAGCAATAATTAATTTCAGGTCACTATTGCCAAAACTACACTCGGTGACCATTTTCATTCGCTAAAGCTAGTGATTCGCTCATCGCGACCGCCGCAATCACAGATCGTATCCTACGAACTCGCTAGGCCTAGTCGTCGCGGAAGGGAAGGGAGTCGTCGTCGACTGAAATTAATTTGGCCAGCGCTTATCGCTGGTGACTGTTCAGGTGTGCACATGTGAAATATGGCCGTTCGTTTCGCTCATTTAGAAGCGCGAACATATTTGCACCGCCGCCTCATCACCGTGCTTTCGCTCAGCCGCCGACAAGGCTGACCGTCCGCCGATCGGATTCGTCGGTGTCGTTGGCCTAAAAAAACGTGTCCCACTGCAATCATATTATAGTAAACTAGATATTTCACTATAATCACATGCTGCTGTTGACCGTGATAGTGTCGTTGTCGGACTAGTGTGACCGTCGTCATCGTTGTACACTGAAAACGAGCTGAGGCTTTCGAATGCGCTTGGAAAGTGTCGTGTAGCACCGCGCGCGTCCGTCGATTCCGAATGCCATTCCAAGTCTCGACTGCCATTCGACTCAGATGTCATTCGAACGTTCCCATGCAGCACAGGTATAAGAAACAGCGATGGCGACGAGATGGCAGAGAAATCTCGTTAAAAAGAGTATCTGTTCTCGCTTCGACGAGCGCGGCTTCGGCCGCTTATCTGTTTTTTTGAGCAGCGTCCGCTCCGGCGGACGCAGTTGTTGCTGCGACGCGCGTCTTTTCTTTCCTCTCTCTCCTTCCTGTGATCTTTTAACTCTCCTCTATCTGCACGTGGCAGCGGTGGTGGCTTGGCTCGAGCCAGTAGCAGGCCCGTGCAATTTCCTTTTCATCCTTCTCTCAGTCACAACAACAACAACGAGATGGCAGAGGAAGGCTTTCCGGTGATCAGGCGCAGTCGGAGAGACGGGCGAAAAGGCGCGAGCGCGGCGCTCCGTTTTCCCAGAGTGCTTTGCGCGGCCGCTTGGTGGCGCGGCGGAATTTGGATGCGCCGATGCGGTGCGGAGAGAGAGAGACGCCCGAAGACCAAAACCAAGGGGAAGGAGTTGGGAAAGATGTAGGTGGAGAGAAGGAAGCCCCACGTGCAACGCCGCCCCTTTATCAGCATGGCTTGCTGACAAGGGTGCATGACCGCCGAGGGAGCGAACCCCTGCTTTCGCCCACTTCTAGGAAAAAGGAAAAGGAGGGGAGAAAGACATCTGCATCGTACAATGCCTTTCTCTCTGCCAAGGTCCGGCTGGCGCTTGTAGGCGCTTGTCACATGAGCGAAAACTTGCGCGCCGGTCGGCACTTGCGAACTGCCAGTCCACTGCAAACACGGACACATGGTCCAGAGGGCGTTGACACGGTGCGGCAAGCATCGATGCGGCGCTAAAAAAATATCCCCCCTGTTCCCCCTTGGCTCAGGGCAGGGGGGAGGGGGGGGGGGGGGGGCTACCGCGGGTGTTGTATGAATGATGAAGGGCTGATGGGTTACGTGTGACCCTGGGACAAGGCGTTTTCGGGTGCCAAGTCCGCTTCCCTTCTGACAACGGCAACTCGAGCTCCGCCCACAGCCAGTGCCACAACTTGGCGCCCGTGCAGTAGTGCTCGAGCGCTGCCTCGCTTGGTGTGCTTAAAGTTGGCAACAGAAAAGACAAAACAGCATTAGAAAAAACGTCTGACCCTGCACTAGTGATGCAAAACTGTCGGATAATTGACTATCGATAGTATCGATAGTTTTTTTTTACTTTTTTAAACTATCGATAGTGTAAAAATATTGATTGTGCTACTATCGATAGACTATCGATAGTATTATCGATAGTCAACTATCGATAGTAGCACAATCAATATTTTTACACTATCGATAGTATTACAATCGATAGTAGACTATCGATAATAATTCTACTATCGATAGTATTCCTATCGATAGTAGACTATCGACAATGTTGCTATAGATAGTATTTCTCGCGATAGTACCGCTATCGCTAGTAACGCTATCGCTAGTAACAATGTTGATATTATGCATTTGTTGGCCAGCGTTATAACCAAAACATTTGCGATACATGATTGGTTTCACGATCTCATGAGAATTACCGCTCCTAAAAGACTCAGGCTATGAGGGATGCCGTAGTGGAGGTTTCCAGGTAAATTTCGACCAGCTGTGGTTCTTTAACATGCACAAGGACAGTTCGGAAGAACGCCTAGAACTGCATCCGATGAAAAAACAAACAGCACTGGTTGTGCTGGCTTACACGACGCCATCGTGCACAGCAGACGTCGTTTTGCTGACGTAATCGCTGCAGAAATGCTTTTCGCACACATACTTCGCAACTAGGAGGACATTTGCACGCTAACACTTTATCCAGCGACTTTACGTAGGGAACGTCTGCAGAGTTCGGTGACGCGTAGGCCGCGAAAACCGGCCAGTCCTGTCAGTTACTCATACCATCACCTCCATACCACACACTCGGGAAACGAAGTTTAGGATGCAGTGGGTACGCGTGGTTGATTTACAGAATCGATAGAACTGTATATAGCAAGCAGTATCGATAGTACTATCGATAGTTTTGCATCACTACTCTGCAACCGCCAGGCACCGCCACCGTCGAGGCTGCGTTCAGCTCCCCCGCGCGGCCAGTTCCTCGTCCCTGTCAGGAAGGCTCGCCCCGCGACTTCGAAGGGATGGCGTCTGCTAGCGGCTGCCGCTGTTCGTACCTATTCAATCATGAGGCTGAAAAATTCTTTCGAGGAGCGAACGTCAGGAAAGGAACGAAGCTTTCTGAAGCAGGCCGTGTACACAATGTGAAAGAGGTGGTGTCGTGCGACGGGAGCGAAGTAGCAGCCCGGTGCATATCGGAGACAAGCATCACTGCGCCACCGAAAACGATCAAATTAACGCTAAGAAATATTTCTACCTAATGCCTGTCAGCGCTGCATTCTCACTCAATTTTTTTTATACAGCTATCTTCCAGTAGACAGCTTGTAGCCGCAAACTGCAGTTGCAAGGCAGGCAAATGTAAACACGGTGCTGCTGCTGCTGCTGCTGCCGATACCGTGTTTTTGGAGCGGTGTGAGACGCTCTCCAAAACGAGCCACCAGCAATCCTGGGGTGTTCCTTCATTTAGAAAGGCTTACCCTGAGAAAACTCCAGTTTCTGAGCGAACGGCGCAAACCTGACTTCATAACATTCTCGTTTGCCGCACCTTCGGTGTTCGATGTGGAATATCCTGTTCAAACTACGCCTTGAAATGATGTGCCCATTGCGTAATCCGCCACTAATATTTTCTTATTTTTTCAGCAACTGCCAGTCCATTATAGCTACAACACGTCCGTCAGTATTTTGGTGATACGAGATGTTGAATGAACGAACTTTTGCAAGGAGAAGAGAATGCAAGCTGCGGCGAAACGCCTGTGCGCACTGAAACTCCTGCGGAAAACATAAACCTATTTGACTGGGATTCTGCAAAAAAAGGAGTATCCCGGCTATTTCATGCCGGATTCTTGCAGAAAGCTTGTGCTCAAAAAGCGGAATTTCATTGCAAGGTTTGTTTAATTTCTACGCATTTAGTACAAGTGTCCTGTCTCTTCGACATTAGGATATATGATTATTGTACTAAATTATCACCCAGTCGTTCAGACGTGGAGGCAAAGATTTATCAGGAGCATGTTGCCGTTGCCCTTCAAAACGTGCCGTTACTGTCGAAAAAGACGGTGGACGACAAGGCGCAATGAGCGCGCAAGGATTCTGCGCATAGCTGGAACTATGGTAATGGATTCTTTGCAGCGCAGAATTTTGGCTCCTTCCTAAGGTGTGACTGCGGGCGAGTTTCGGCGTGGCTTTTTAAGGCCACATTTTGTTGACAACCAAGTTAATGACTGGAAATCATGGCTGCAAGAAGAGGGAAGGGTCCCCAGAGAGCCATTAGCATTCCTCCGAGTCTGCTGAATTTGCCATGAGTCAAAAACCTGTCTAGGAGGTAATGCATGAGTCAAGTAATCGTCTTTCGCACGGGTTTTACCATTGTTTGACCAGAAACCGCGCGCGAGTGTTGCCCGTCGCGAAGGGTGGGCCGTCTCCCAATGTCGCGTTTGAAATCCATAAAACCTTGTCCGAGGGTAATTTATATATTTATTATTGCATCCTACAACACAGCAATGCGTCCTGCTGTTGTTATGTGCGATTTTGTGCTCGGGAAGGAGGCGCACAACTGCTTTGTGACAGCGTGCGCAACACAGCGGGAGCTGTCGGTCTGCCCCCGCCTTCCTGACAGGGACGCGCGCGCCGCCGCCAGTGGCGCGCGCGTCGCGCTGGAGTTAGATGCGCAGGGTGCCAATATTGGAGCAGCGACAAAGAATGTCTGCGTATTGCCAAGCATGGTACCTGTAAGCATGGTATTGCCACAATACTCAATGGCAAAGAATTCCACGCTTCTCCTCGTCTCCTCCTGGTATGCGCGGGCGGCGAGGTACGCGTTGAATGACGTTCGTGTCCTGCTGTCTTTTGCGCGAGAAAACAGATTTCACGTGTTTTGACGCTCACTGTGAACATGAATCGTGAGCCGAGGTCATCAGGATACCACTGCGCTGTTGTTGGCTGCACCAAAAACTGTCGCAAGCGGAAAAAAACGCGCCGCTGAGCCATTTGCACAGCATCAAAAGCCGCGGCCTCAGTGCGGCTGTGACCTGTTCCATCTGCATCGCTTTCCGTAAGATGAAGAAGAGCGATGTCTTTGACTGGCTAGCGTTAACAAAGGATTTTGTGCCTCCTTGATGTCACATGCTTTCTTCTCTAGCAAATACAAAATGACGTGTGGCCACTTCAGTCAGTGACAACACTTGGATAGCCTGTACAGCTTGTGACCTGCAGACAAGTATGAAGCTCACAAAATCAGAGTAATAGAAGTAGGTAGCTCAGATAAGCAGAAAAAAGACCTCTCCAAAGTTTTTGTTGAATGCTAAGTATGACAGCAAATGATATGCGATATTACAGCACTTCCGAGTAAGCAATGTTGTTGCAGCAGTGTAGTTACCGCGAACAACCGGGCCTTAGCAGAAGCAAAATAGCGCGCTCACTGCACCAGTCGTCAAGATACCAAAGTCTGCAAAACTTGTGTGAAGACGCGTAGCGTGCTTAACGACGACCGCAAACGCGCTTGCTCACCAAAGCACAATCGAGCTGCGGCCGGGTGGCGTGGCGAATTTCTACTGCCGCGTGGCAAATAGCCATGCAACCTCTCATCTAACTTTCTCTGTTTAGTGCAGACATTTATTTAGGGCCGCAACACTTTTCTTTCGACAAGAGTGGACACGTGCGCGAAAAAAAGTGGCGAGGCAGCGGGAACGACCACTGCTCGCGGTCGATCGGTGGCCATCCCCCAAGCACGCAACGGTGACATACGCGATGTCAACTATCGTGGACACCGATTTCGTTCGGTGCCTGCACGCTCTGGCTTAATAACCATTCTAGCACATACCACCTAACCTGCTCGTAGGCGAGCATTTATCTCGAAGTGATAACCAGCTGAAACACAGAGAGGACACTGCAGTCATCAAGCGCCCGAACCTGGCACGACGCGTATCTCGCTGAGAAGTGCACTATACCCTGCCTGAAATTGTGAAGTGTATACGGGTCAGCTTTCACGAAATAAATTCATCACCATCAGTGGTCCAACAATACAGTCCGCGTCTGCGCACCACGCACACTTAAGCAAAGGGAAGTGCGGCTAACGTAAACATTCATGAAGTGACTTTGTTATGCTGGCTGGTAATCGTAGTCTATCGAACTCAATCAGATAGCATAAAAGAAGCTTGGCGGCTGCCTGTGTCGCTTCTTTGACCACCGTCGTAGATAGCGCTGCGACCGTAGCTGTGCACTAGAGCAAACAAACAACTCGTAAACAAATTTCGTTCGCCTAGGTTTGCCCAGGCCTAGGCCTCCTGCCCCATAATCCGATGAAGTTCCGGCCATCACTAAACCAAAGGGCGGCAGTCTTGCTCGAAAAGCTTTTCCCGACCCCCAGGCGCTTTTCTAGCATACACGCACACACGCAAAAAAATCAGAAGCTCCGAAACGCCAATTTGCGAAGCCGCCGTAATGCACCGTGGGCGCATACCAGCATGGCGCTAGGGACAAGAACAGAACATAGACGGCGCCACCTCCCCAAAATGGCGGCGCCCTAGATGAAATGGTCTATACGTCAGGTAGATTTCGCCTCCATCGGAATTCGACCGCCGCGGCCGGAATCAAACCTGCGTCTTCCGGGTTACCAGGTGAGCGCCATAACCACTGTGCCACCGCGGCGCCCTACGAGAAGTTTGTGGTATTCAGATTCATCTCGGGCAGTCAATGTTTCCTAAATTCGCCCACATATGAGTATATCTGGTACCAATAATCACCGATTTTGCGTATAGTTTGTGATCCTGCTGGTTTTTCTCCAAGTAGTGTCTCATACGAGAGAAGCCAACAGCCACAGAAACCAAGGAACACAAGGGAGATTTTTTTTTAATTTATTTATTTTGTGGTGTTGATCAATGGAGAATATTACTGAATATGTTACCGCTTAAAAATAATTGATCAGAAAATCAGAAGAAAAAACAACCACATGCCGCCGGTGGGAACCGAAAAGCGAGAAACAGCAGCTGCGCGCCGCTTCCGCCTCGGCCGGGCGTAACAGAACAGGTTCTAGTTTTTCGGGCAAGCGACCCGCTTCGCTCGCCGGATTTATGGAGAAGTGTGAACCCACCCTTAGAGCGAGAGGGAATTTTGGATTCACTGGAAAGATAACACACGAAAGAGAGAAAGGAGTAATAATTCAGGCATTGCGTCAAATGCATATGCTTGTTCGCTTGGTACAAACGGACACCAAAAGCCAGAAGGCCAACAAAAGAAGGATCTGAAGCAATTGTGGGCGCGCCTTGCGGCAAAACATGCCTGTGTGAGTATGTTGGCAGTGATGGGCGCAGCTTTTACACATTCTTTTTACGGGGATCACCACTTGCAGCCCTTCCCATGCTCTCAGCCAATTAGTGGAAAGAGACGGGGGCGCCCTCTCTAACGATGGACTACTTGAATGCCAGAAACACTGAGAAAGACAAATTCCTCCTGCCCTATCCACGAAAACCCGCCTGCACTTTTTCCCAAGTATACTTGCTGTTGTTTTCAGTAGCAGTGAGCCTTCCTCAGAAAAACATAGGGCTCAAAATAGAGGATATCCAAGGCGGGAAGGGCTACCTAGATGAGGGGCGAGTCTAGCTGATAAGATTTCTGTCTAACAATTGTCGCAAAGGGAGATTTAATGCACGCAGAGTTCACAGGAAATGAAGCTGCTCCTAACTTTTCCGTCTTCCTTTAGCCATTCATTGAGTAAGAGCGGAAACGCTAATGCCTTTCCTTTCCCTTTCTTTATTCCTCCCTTTTTCATTTTTATGTCACGGGGAGTAGGCTTAACTATGTCGACATCCATGGCTATGGGACGTCCGTTTCCGAAACGGGCAAAATATGAGGTCGTCCACGACTATCGTGATGTCCGTTTGCGAGACGGGCAAACTATGTCGACGTTCATGGATATCATGACGTCCGAAAGACCTTCGCGGAACTCGAACCGACGACCTTCATGGGACTCGAACCCACGATATTGCGGGATTCGACGCCATGACCTTCAATGACACGAACTCAAGACCTATTTGATATCCCTATAGTTGAGATTCCCTCTCTCTTGATCTCGTAGAGGGAAATTGGGTTGATGATGATTGTTGTAGGATTCTTGACGTCTTGCAGATTCGAATTGCTCAATCACATTGCAAGGGGACACTTCAGGAGAGGTTAACTTTTTATAACAATTAAAAGCACAAAGCAAGATACAAGCAAGGAGAAAACATATTTACACTTGACTGACTCGATGTGACGAAACCAGCCCTCGGTCCTGCCGAAACAGCTGGTTTTAAAACCTATGTCCCCGCCCTCTGTGGGGAGAATAACCAAACAGGTCACTGCAGAAACATCCACCCAATAAATTATTGGGGAAAGGAAACCACCACCAATGAACAATTCGGAAAGGATAATACAACCAATGAATGATTGGGGAAAGGAAAACACCACCAATGAACAATTCGGAAAGGATAATACAACCAATGAATGATTGGGGAAAGAAGGTAACCCATCGTGACAAACACTGTACACATTGGTACACTTTCTGCCATTACGATTTTGGAAACTTATGCTTTCCTGCTGCGAGCTTCGCGAACACTCTCACTTTCCCAACGTCGGGTTAACCCAAGTTCAAGGAAAGTCACTTCAACCCATCTGTTCCGCATCATCGCTCCCCCTGCCTGCAGCTGTCAACGCACGCCGCTGCAGACATGAAAGCCACGCCCCGTGACGCGAATCCGCCTCGCCGTAAACACGTGCACACAGGATGCGACCTAATGACTCCGTCCATGAGGGGAGTTTGACCTTTCCCGCTGGGTTGAGCTCTCCCCCTTCTGTGCGGTTGTGCAACGTAATGGGCATTCCACTAACGCGAACCGGATGCGGCAAACAAAATACAGCACCGCGAACTTCACTCCTATCATCATCATCACTATACCCACTATCAGTATCTCTGTCAACGTCGCTATCACCAAATATCCCTATCATTGTCACTGCTACTATCTATGTCTAGCACTTATTCCTATCGGTAGCTGTAATTATCACTATCAGTAGCCATCATTGTCACTACCATCATTATCTCGACCCTCTGCTAGTGTCGGCAGCTATCACTATAATCCTTACAACTACCACTATCTATCTTTAGCACTGTTACTAATAATAGATATCAGAATAACTATGTATCACTATCTTTTACTATTTACTATCATTACATATATATGTAGCATATCAACTGCTGCTTGATCAACTTTTACATGGTATTTTATCACCTTACAACTTATGATTGACAGTTCTTGCGGACAGCCTCTGTCCACAACTTCCGTCCACCTCACTCATGAGCCAAGAAAGGCTTTCGCCTTAGGATTTCCCTCTCGATCTTGTAGGGAGAAATTGCGTTGATGATTACTGAAGGATGCTTGACGCCCTGCAGATTCGATATTGCTCAATCACGTTGCTAGAGGACACTTCTGGAGAGGTTAGATTTTTGTTAAAATTAATAAAACAAAGAAATATACAAGCTAATAGAAAACTTATTTCCATTTGGCTGACTCGTAGTTCTACGTGACGAAACCAGCCCTCGGTCCTGTCGAAACAGCTGGTATTGAACCCAATGTCCCCACTCTTGGTGCGGATGGTAACAAGTCAGGTAATTCTACTAACATCCCCCCAATAAATCTTTGGGGAAAGCAAAACATCATCAATCAACAAGTGGGAAGGTCAACACAGCCAATCAATGATATTGGAAAGAGGATAACTCATCTCGAGAAACACTGCACAAATATGTACACTTTCCACCATCACGATTTCGGAGGATTGTACCTTCCTCCCGTGAGCTACGCGAACATTCTCGCTTTCTCACGGTGGAGGTTATATCAGCCTCCGGTTGAGCCTGGTTCGAGGACATTGAATAGGTTGGGGCAACCGAAAAGGAAATAAAAATAATAGGCCCCTGCCTGCACCGTTTACACACAACAGGCTTAACCCAATTGCAAAATAAAAGAGGAGGCCCGTAGGCAAGTTGTAATTTGACCACCCGTGGGTGGAAAAATAAAATATTAGGGAAAATGCTACATTAGCGACCCACAGCCGAGAGAGCGGGCCCGGGGAGGCTCCCCTGACCTCCCCTGGGAAGTAGCGGAAAGGGAAATGGGACGTGGGAAGGGAATGGGGACAGCGAGTTTTTTGCTCTGATCCTTCAATTATCTCGACTCCATTACTGGCCCGCCTGGCCAGGACAGGGAGAGCATCGAGATTGCCCAATGGTGCGGCCCCACTCACGGGATGCCCGACCACCCACCATACGCAACGGGCTCCGACCGTCGGAGACAGGAAAACCTCACACGGGGTCAGTAGCTACCTGGGGCTCATCTCGCACACTAGAAGGCCTTTCCCACCTGCCGGCTACTAGCCGTCGAAGGTTTTTCGCGGTTTTTCGGACACCGGAAGTATGTGTGATAGTCCCGATCGCCGTGGAGGTCCAGAACGTCAACGGCCTCGCGGCCTCAGAACTGGTCGCTCCTGGGGGTCCATCTGTGCTTCCTCCAACCATCCATGCACTTATTTCCTCCCCTTCTCCTACAGAGGAGAGAGTGTTCAAGGCTGGGCGACCGGGCCACTAACCAAGAACGTGGCTTAGGATGAGACGACCCGGGCCTACTCCACCGGTACTCCACACATCTTCGGTTTTCGCCAGACTCTTACGAGGCAGTACTAAGCCCTCATCCCCCGGCATCCCGCAGGCGGTTAAGCCTGCGGCCGGCCGTAAGGCCGCTTCCCCGAGGCGGCGGTCCTCAGAGCCTGGCCACTATGAACCCCCGCGCGGACCTGGTTTCTCCGTAACCAGAAACCGACGCGTCGGTAGCCAGACTTGCACGCCCCCGCGCGCAGAGGAAGGAAGGTAGCATGTATTTGAAAACCTTTTGGCGTTTTGACATGCCTTCCGGGCCGGATTTCGTGGGTCCAACCTGAGTATAAACCCAGGCCTGCCTCCGCTCAGGCATCGGACCTCACGTGCACGACTGGCCCTCACAGTCGTCTGGGAGTCGCTGCCACTCCCATTGGGGGTTTGCATCCCCAGAGGATGGGTCCCGGCCATCCCATCCCCACTGCTGGCATTGCACCGAAACAAAGCCTAGTAGCCGAAACTACACCGGCCCGTATTCGGTGGCGGGGGGGGGGGGGGCACGAGCAGGCTGCACAGTCAGATTTCCCCCCCCTGGTTCGAGGACAGTCGCCTCAAGGCCCATCTGTCCAATACTGTCACTTACAAACTGTCATCAAGCCTGCAGCAATGTCCTGTTGACCGCGCATCAAGCCGTCAATGCGCGCCGCTGAAGACATGGGACAAAAGCCGCTCGACGCGGATCCGCCTCGCCGCAAGACCGTGCGCAACGGGATGCGACCTGACGTATGCGTTGCCGGATGGGATTTGACCCCTCCCGTTTTTTTCGGAATCCTCCGCTATCCGGCGTCCCCTTATCCTGCTGGTTAGCGAGTGTGTCTCACCGCCTTCTCTGCAGTTTTGCAGAGGGCAGAAGAAAAAAACGCGATGGGCATTCCATATCGCGAACCCGGACAATGCACAGCACCGCGAACTTCGCTCCCGTCCTTTTGCTTCGGCACGGCGACAGATGCTGTCGTCGCTGTATTAGGGCCGTATTCTCAAACTGGCCTCACCTTTACCTTACTTTAACTCAAAAGGCGACTTTACGTAAGGTTACTGCAAGTGAAAGGTAAGGGAAAGGTCAAGCCGAGTTTCAGAAATCCACCTTTCGGCTGCCTTACGGAAAGCGCCCTTACCCGCAGAAGTAAGAGGAATGGTAGCGAGGCTAAGAAATATTAATGCTTTCCTGATCAGCGCATGTACTGATAACTTGCTTCTATACAATAGAAAGCAGTTAAACATATAGTGGAGCTGTCATAATCATTCAGTACAGAAAATTAACTAGCCTGGCTCTAATTTTCACGCACGTTTTCTCTTGGTCTTGCCACAATGATAGGCAGCCGTCGCTACAAGCAGCTTTGCTGCGTCGACGTCCTTTTTGTTTACTTTTGTGTGATTCGTAATGTGTTGCGTGACTGTGCGCTTTTTGTTGTTTTGTGCCGAACGTCAAAAATGTATCTGTACTGAGGATGTTGGTCAATACCGAGTTGCTGGTAGAAGTGACAACTGCGATACAAGGAGATTTCGTCCCATAGCCGCTTTGCTTCTGCTGCCTATTCCGGCCCGCCTGGCTTCTGCTAGATACGCTGCTGAAGGCGTCGCAGAAATCGAGCATACCTTTATTTTATTACTGGACGGGTTCACAGTAAAGGGGTGACGTGAGTAGTATTTTTATTACAGCGCTGCCCAGTTCCGAAGTGCCCTCAGCTGCGGCATCGATACGAAACCAGTTAGGCTTAGCGACGACAAGGGCAGCCAGCGAGCAGCGCAGCTCGTCGGTCAGCGCGCCCGCGGACGGTGTCGCTGTCGAAAGCTAGGCTCTTGCTCAGGCATGCTGTCGTCGGTCGAATATAGCAGGCACCCTTTCTGATAGCATAGCTGTTTTTTCTTTTCTGGTGCGAACGTGAAGTACACCAAGCCAGCAGTCCGGCCGGCCAGCCTGAATCCCGTGCGCCGGCGTCATAAAAATGAGCTGAAGAATGTTGTTGACGTAAACAGGAAACCCTGCGATATGGAAATGTAGAAATATATCATTTTTCTTTGTCACTGGCCAATACCGGGTTGCTGGTAAAAGTGACAACTGTAACTACGAGCAAATTTGTTTCCGAGAACCCCCTTGCAGCTGCCGCTGGCCCAACGTTGGGGCCCGGCTCGCCTGGCGTCCACCAAAGGCGTCGCGCACATCGGCCACATTTTTAGTTTATTGTTAGATGGTGCTTTTAACAGTAAAGCGATATCAAGAGTGGTCTTTTATTACAGCGCAGGCGACTTCCGAAGCGCCGTCCGCTGTGGCATTGATGCGAAACAGGCTATAGGCCTAGCGACGACCAGTGCCGCCAGGCGCAATTTGTCGCCCGGCGCGCCTGCGGGCGGTGCCGCAGCCGGAAGCTCGCTACTTGCGCAGGCATGCTTTGTCGCTGCTCGAGTATAGCAGGTAGCCTTTCTGATAGCATGGCCCTTTTGTCTCTTCTGGTGAAAATTTCAAGTACATACATCTAGCCAAGCATCGCTCAGACACTGCTGCACGGTGGCAAAGCCTGGCATCGGCTGTGGGCGGAGCTTGAGTCGAGCGGCGCATCGATGCTTGGCGCTCGGTGTGTTCCTGCTTGCATGGGGCGGCAGTTCTCAAGCGGCGTGCGCGCCAGTTTTCACACGTGTGTCTCCTGCATTCATTTGTGCATATCTTCGGCTTACGGAAACTTGACCAGTGCCGGAAACAATGTTGCTGCAATGACGGCAGATACAGTCGATAGCACCCGAGAAACCATGGGCTGGGATACAATGACAAAGTAGCTGGTGACAACTTGGAAGATGCTCGCACCGAAAAAGCTAAGGGCGGCAAGCAGTCGCAGCAGCGGCGGCACGGGGCAACCTCATCCGTCAGGGTAGCGGTGCAAAGGCAGCATAGAGTATAGTTCCAACACAGCAGCAGGCTTCGAAAAGCGGTATCCCGCGAGAAACTCGTCTAACAGCTCCATCGCGTACTGGCGATCACTCAGCACTCGCCGCTCCGGCTTGATTTCTTCCAATAACTCTTTGAACTTGACGAATCGGAAAAGCGGTCGTCGTCAGGAGGCCTCGTCAGGAAATGAGGCCTCGTCAGGAAGAAAGCCAGCAGCTTCTTCCTTTTGTCGCATCTCGTGGGCATGTACTGTGCATACAAGTTCATGTCTGAATAAAATGATTGATTGATTGATTGTACTCGGTTGCCATGTCGAATTGACGAAAGGAGCTGCTAAGGTAGGTCAGGGGCTACCTTTGCGAACGCGCCTTTATCGAGGCCGAAAGGGCGGCTAAAGGTGCAGTTTAAGGGTAATGTTGGTTTCTGAAACTCGGAAAGGAGCCGCAAAGGGAAGTACCTCGAAAAGAAAGGCGAAGGCTCGTTTGTGAATATGGGGGTTAGTGTTCTGACCGAGAAGTTTGTGTATTAAGCTTAATCGCATGCAAATGATTATTTCACAGTTGGTCTGCATAATACATATATTTTACATAAATACTGATTCCAATTTTACAAACAGTTTGTAACGCCGCAGTTTTTTCTTCAAGTAGTGTCTCAAATCGCAAGCAAACCATGACGGGAATCTAGAATTCCTAAGACGGCTTCTTGGTATTTATTTCTTCACTATTCCCTATACAAGTTATGTCAATAGCTCAACGACTGATTCAACATTCTGGACCTCAAAGAGTCGAGGCCAGTCGCAATTCTGGTGTTCATTTTACAGCGCAGCTAAATTTTTCTGGTAAGCCCCTCATGCACTGGACGAAAAGACAAAAAGAATGGCAGATGTGAATATTGAACATTCAGAAATCAATTTTTCCCCCTAGTATCGAAGGAATTATCCGTGAACATTGCAGGATCCGTATTTGGCGCAAAGTAATCACAGCCGACGAGATAGTGCGAACTGTCACGTGTTGGAAGTTCCAACCACAAACATTCTTCGTATATCTCGCGGTCTGGTCTTCTAAATGCGCTTAATAAACAACGGAAGCTATCAGAACACCACCCACCCACGTGTTTAACCAGCTCAGAATGCATTCTTCAGGCTGTGAAAACAACTTGCTCGTCAGAGAAACAAGAGGCACTTGCACTCGATGAGTCTATAACCATGTTTCCGTCACGCGTATCATGACTCAGATTAGTATGTATTCGAGAAGAGCATTTCCCTTTTTGTTCGGAGCCCTCTTTTTATATTAGAACAATTTCTTGTGCCATTCTCGGATATGGTGAGACCACCTCTAGGATTACTCAAAGAGCCGGGAGGAGTACAGGTTTCCACCGGAAGTTCGAAATACGCAACAATATAAGGACACGCTTGAGGTTAAATTCCCATCCAGAGAAACATGGAAGGAGCAATACGTATTTTACCTCGTTTTCAGTCTTGGACACGTAATAACCTTGTCCCCTACCTACTATATCCGCCAAAGTTCCTGTATGTCCGACGCTGTTGTACAGCTGAATTGAAGAGAGAAACCAACAGTGTTTTTTTTGCCCGTAATTTGGGCGCTTCTTTAAGCATCGCAGCTTGGCTGCTT
Organism: Amblyomma mixtum; assembly: GCF_055824585.1. Taxonomy (NCBI): domain Eukaryota; kingdom Metazoa; phylum Arthropoda; class Arachnida; order Ixodida; family Ixodidae; genus Amblyomma; species Amblyomma mixtum. The sequence continues at coordinate 132,161,897 of NC_143021.1, read as the reverse complement.
AGCTGTGTCAAACGACGCTCGATGAGGGGAAGGCTGGCTCACCTTTTTTGTCGGGCGTGGGAGATGAGTATGTTGGTACTGAGAAGGAGGCCTGAGACGGGGGACTATTCGTGGCAGCGAAGTTTGTCACCACAGCAGGCACGTACTAGCTGGGATATTCCAGACAGTCGAAGTGCGAGCCCTCGGGCCACTCAAAGCATCAGGCAGGAGCGCAAATCTAGGATCGAAGCTGTCGCACCTCAGCGGCCAACGCATCCATTCGACTAGCCACATTTTTTTTCCACCATCACAACAACAGTCGATGAAGCACTGACGGAAGCGGTGTCTTCAAGATCACAGGAAGAGTGAACTGCCTAGAGGAGCGTTCCCGCGTCGCCGGTATTGCAGATAAGCTCTGTTGTCGAAGCATCGCGCTGTATCACGCAGGCAACACATTATCACTTCTTGGTCCCGGATTCGATGATCTGTTCCTCGGCATGTATGTTGATGTATTTGCACTGAAAATGCTGCTTACAACACTCGCACGACAATAATTCCTGTCTACCACGAATGGGCTGGGAGTAGCACGCACATGTGTAGATCTGCGTCGGGCGCCATCTTGTGCAATATCAACGTGAGCAGCCTCTAGAGCGCGCCGACGGGGCTCTGCGGAGCAAGTTGGCGCGATTTAACGTGGGGTCTGGGTTTTAGTAATGCGTGCCGCACGCATGCGCGGCAGAAACAGAATCTCTGCTCATCGCTTCCTTGTTCGGCCTTCGCCTTGCCACATAGTTTCGCGTCGCCAGAGCACGCTGCCTGCATTTGTGCCGCAGTGATGGTGGCGAGGGCGTCGACTTGCCGCCGTGTTTCACGAGTGTAACGATACGGCCCAGCAAGCAATCGCGACTGACAACGGATGATCGCGCGTTTCTGCATGCGCCCCACTCGCCGCGTGTCTTTCGCGGTGTACAGCTGCCCACAGACTTACCACGAATGACGGAATGCGTGGCCTGGACTGCCGTCAGCGCAGCGTAGTCATCGGGTGCGAGAGAATGCTCTCGGAATGTTTGTGGTGTCTGACGATAGAAGGTGCGAACCGCGGCAGCTTAGCCGGCAGATCCTGGCTGCCGCGATAACAAAACTGCAAAGATCGTTGCCGGGGCCGTGGAGGCCGAATCGGCGAGCAAAAAGCTCTGAAACGCCCCCGTGACGAGCGCGCTGTCCACGCGGCGATCAGGCACTAGCGGAAAAGCAGTAAAGGTGAGCTGCGCACCAGCTATCGTCAGCCACTGCAAACATACCGAGAGCATTGTCTCGCACCAATGACTATCGCTTCTTGGCGCTGACGGCAGTCCAGGCCACGCTTTCCGTCATTCGTGTTAAGTCTGTGGGTGGTTGTACATTCGCTGCGTATTTGGCAGAGAGGGAGGGTACATTTTGCGTGTGTTTAGAGCGGCGAACTAGGCTGCCTCTGAGGCTTAATGTTATGCCGCTTCTAGTGCAGCGGAGTAAATGACTCCTCAACGATATTTCGATTGGCGTCTGTAACACTCTAAATTCAAGTGCGTTATCCCTGAAATTACGAAAAGAAAAATACCCGAAGGTGGTTTGAAGAAAGAGTGGCACTCCTAGCCAGGTACGTGTTTGAAACGCGCGATCGCCCGATATCACTCGCACTTGCTTGCCTAGCCGCCGTGTGATTCGCGCGAAACGGGATGGTTTTCCGACCGCTGTTACATATCATTCGGCGCGTCTCTGGCAGAGTGAAGAGCAAGCACTGAGCAGAAATTAGGTCTAGAACTCGCGAAAAGGGGTCGCTTTATTTTGACTGCGCATGCGCAGGGGACGCGTAATTCAAACCCAGAGCCTAACGTTAAATGTCGCTGACTTGCTCCGCAGAGCAACGTCGGCGCGTTCTAGACAGGGCTACTCACCACTGTGCCTGACAGATTTCTGATGTTCACGTGGAGGTTTTGTTTTGCAGGTAACGCTACGATAGAACGCGTGTTCGCAAGAATATACTACTTGGTTTGGCTACCATGAGAACTTTCTGATCGTTTATGAAGCGATCGCCACAGATACTCCACTGAGATATTCAACACATAGATATTCAATGAACTTTAAGAAGAGTTTTTAAATGTCAAAACAAAACGTAAAATGACTAAAGCAATAAGAAAATGGTGCTCATCCTTGCAGATAAATCACTGATGACCTCTTGCATGCTGTATTCTACTTTCTTTGGTTTTGCCTCAGATTTCAGAGTTGTTTAGATATGGCTCATTTGATGTTGTTGTTGTCCTCTAAATAATGGCGAGTACCCACGGCGGGGGATTGGCCAATACACAGGCGGCAACTGGTAGGTGCACAAAATGTTAAAGAAGAAAATAAATGAGGGGGGAAAAATTACAATAATAATGATAATAATAATAATGAGGAAAGAAATTCAGATGTGTAATTAAAATAAGCTAAATAAATACTGTGAGATAGGTGAGTGAAATAGAGAACGGGGCTAAATATTCCATGTTTCGGAAAGCTTTCGTTGCAGAGAAATATTGATCATGAGAAAAAGCAGAGCTTATGACGGCAGCCGTTTAGTGTCCGTAAGGAAGTTCTGCATGGCGGAGAGCACATTCCAGTTGCTGTGCCCAAGGGAGGAAGCCCCAAGAGACAGAGCAACCCCGGCTGACAGACTTAGACCAAGCTATCGTAACGGATGCTCTAGCAGGCGGCTCCGTAAAGAGGAGAAACAGCGGCAGGTCAACAAGAAATGATCTATCGTTTCGGGTTCTCCGCAGAACGGGCACAATGGGGAGACCGCCAGACCAGATCTGTGAAGGTAGAAGTTTAATGTTGAATTCCGATGGCAGATCGGCATCAAGTTTTTATGCTTGGTTTGGATGAGTCGTATTCCAATGGTAAAATGGGAGCGCGAGTTGTATGTTCCAATGGCAGATCGGGATCAGGCGTAAATCGCGGATCGCTCCATGGAACAGCGATACTTGATCCGCTGAAATCGGCGGATTTGACCGGAACCTCGCGTGACGTTTTCTTTTCCCCCGCGTGACGCTTTTTTTTCCGTCGCGTCTGCTTCCTGTCGCGACCGGCAGCGGCCGCTTCGTTCCTGTCGTGGCTAGAGTTACTGTATATGCTACATAAAGTAGCTCTAGTCGTGGCTACGTGGTGAGCCGGGCGAGCCGGGACAGCCGGGCACTTTCCAGTCAGCAGTGGACGGCAATGATCTTGCTTCGCTCCGTGCGGCACTAATTTTGCTTCAAGGAAGTAGGAGTTCCGACTCGGGCACTTGAAGCTCAGAGTCCAGCTGTGAAGATTCGTCTGAAACGGACAGCGAGTGTGAAGGTGCCGGCCTGTATGCCTGCCGCCGGCGTCAGAAAAGTACGCTAATATTCTTTGTTCGCGTTCATACCAAGCCCTGGAGCAGAGGAATGTAAAAAATGAATCATTTTTGAGGATCGTTGGCCAATACCGAGTTGCTGGTAGAAGTGATAACTGCAATACAAGCAAATTTCTTCCTGATGTCCAGTGCGGCTGGCCTGTTGTCTGCTAGCTCCGCTGTTGAAGGTGTCGCAGAAATCGATCATGTCTCTATTTTATTATGAGACGAGGAACACAGTAAAACGGTGACGCGAGTAGCACCTTTACTACAGCGCTGGCCAGTTCCGAAGCGCCCTAAGCTGCGGCATCGATGTGAAACGGTTAGGCTTAGCGACGACTACGGCAACCAGGAAGCAGCGCAGTTCGTCGCTCGGCGTGTCCGCGGGCGGCGTCGTTGCCGAAAGCTCGACTGTCTCGCTGATTGGTTCAGCGGCTTGCGTCTCGCAGTCACAAGGCTCGAAAATCGAGCAGCGAGCGACTTGCCTGCGCGTCGTCTGCCACGTCTTTCGTGAACGGTAGGGACAGGCTCACTGGCGCTCCGAAGACCGCGGCCGCATACTCGCGTGTTCACGGTAAGAGTGTATCATCCTGTACATACGCTTTGGTTTTGTTTTTACATTACGGCCTTCGTACCACCTCCTTTTTGTTTCGCCGAGACGGAGTCTGTCAACGCGAAGATTGCGCCTCGCGCAACTCCTGTCGCACTTGAACACGAAGCTTGCAGGCCGTCCGCTCCGCCGGCGCCACTACTTTCTGCGGCTCGCCGCTGCGGCACTGGCGTCGCGTTCCCAAACTTGATGCACCAAGTGCTCCCGAGGGAGCACTCGCATTCCAATCGCAAAATGGGAGGTGGCGAAGCAGCGCGCTCCGACGCGCTCCGTACGCGATCCGACGGAGCGGTCCCGATCTGCCATTGGAATTCAACATATGTGAGGCACGCGACAACGTAGACGCTTGAAGGAAACCTCAAGGTTGCGTGATCGCCATCCTTTACTGCACCACGGGTAAAGGAGATGCTGGAATTCAGGAGAGGAGGTCAGAGCTGATGCTGCGAATTCTTTCAAGAGCGGAACCTAGCCGCAGTAATATATGCGCTGGGTGGAAGCAGAGATACGACTGGACCTTGAAGAGATGCCTTCGCCAGGGTATCAGCAACCTCATTCAAATGGATTCCTCTGTGCCCAGGCACCCAGACCTGTCGTAATGAACACACGTGGGGTGGAATCAAGCATTTGAGTAAGCGTAGTGCCTGATGTAGGCGCGGTGAAAGAGGAACACAACGATAATGAACCCGTCATAATTAAGACAAAAGACAAAGAGCTGTTTAATTTGCGCAACGCCAAGACTACTGCTAGAAATTCGGCCAAATAAATAGGGGTGTAATCGGGAAGGCGGAGTGAGAACGACCAGTCAAGGGAGATGGAGAAAATGCCAACACCAAGCTCTTTTCAAGCTGTTACGATTTCCTCTCTTCATTTTCGTTTTCTTTTTTCTCGTGTGGTATTCCTATTTGCTCAATATGTACGCATAAATTTTACATAATACGCAGGTAATGTGCCCAATGCCATTGTTTTGTGGATAATTTATGTACACATTAGGTGATCCACCGTACTGCCTGAACCAACAAGCACGCTTTGCTTAGGTTGGACAGAAAAAGCTCATGTACTAAACGAAGATCAATAAATCTTGACTTCATTTGCAGGTAAAGTATGCAAGGACCTTTTGAGTTAGCATTTGAAATGGTGATGTAATCGCCGATTGAAATGGAGACGGCCATCAAGCTTCTCTACAGCGCACAACTCCAAGTGGAGGGCGCATCATGACGTCATCGAAGGTACTAGTTCCAACGCATAAACGCTTGATTTCAATGAAACAAACCAACGCCACTGAAAGCAAAGGCCTACGGGCGTTGTTTGGCAGCATCCAACTAAACACGGCGGGGTGAGTTTGGCGGCAGCGGAAATTTCAAATCTTACCCGCCGTGATGTGACACTCTGCACTCCTATGGCGCTCTGATGAGAAGCCTAAAATTTAATCGTGGATTTCGCCACTATTTTAAATTCTAGCGCAACAGCACTTGGTATGTTTTGCCTGTAGCCCATATAGGTTTGAATCCTTGAATAGCGTGGCATTTTCAAAAAGTCGTGCAGTTGCCCTAAGGCTCCCGAAGGCCAGGAATGCCGGCCGTCCTAGTGGTGCCACCTGTCATGTACAGAGCGAACTGTTTTCTGCAAACTGCCTGCTCGGTGTAACCATAAGCATTGAAGGACTATGGTGTAACTTTCCGTTGTCTTCAAGTCGATTAATTTATCGTTGTCGGAAACAGTACTTCACAAGCACTGCCTTGGAAACAAAAGCGCCTAGCTTAAACGTTCCTTTTTACGTCCTCTTGCAATTTTTGACCCGGGTCCTTGTTGCACTGTTTCCACCACTGTGAAAAAGTTCCACACCCAGACATTATTTATGAATAATTTACACAGCAGTTTCTGGTTGGTCAATGGGCCCTTATTTACTGAATATAAATGAATTAATTTGCGAAAACATAAGAGACGGGCACGCAGCAGGCCCATTGGTCAACAAGCATCGCGCGGCAACGTATAAGCTGCATGGCATGCCGGACCGCGCCGGGGATCGAAAGAAAGATACAGAAGAAAGAGACAGAAGAAGGATAGAAAGGTACAGAAGAAGGAAAGAAAGAGACAAAAGAAGGAAAGAAAGAGACAGACAAAAGAAATAAAGAGACAGAAGAAAGAAAGAAGCACAAGAAGGAAAGAGAGAGAAGAACGATAAATAAAGAGAAAGAAGAGAGGGAACGAGACAGAAAGAAAGAAAGAAGGAAAGAAAGGAAAAAGAAGAAAAGGAAAAAGAAATAAAAGAAGAAAAAGGAAGAAAAAGAGAAGAGAAAGAGGAAAGAAAGAAAGAAAGAGAGAGAGATAGAAAGAAAGAAAGAAAGAAGGAAAGAAAGAAAGAAAGAAAGAAAGAAAGAAAGAAAGAAAGAAAGAAAGAAAGAAAGAAAGAAAGAAAGAAAGAAAGAAAGAAAGAAAGAAAGAAAGAAAGAAAGAAAGAAAGAGGAAGATGTATGAGCAGTCTGCTGCGACCTCTACGGATAGATCTTAAGCCGACGGTTAAAAAATGCCGAAAACACCGAAGAGACCTCTAATAGAACTGAAACATGATTCAGAACAGCTTCGGTGAACCGGCACCAATGGCAAGAACACAGAGTGCGTGAGGTGTGTATAGGCTGTACTTTATTGGCATCACAAAATGATTAGTATCACAGGAGGGATGTCGCCGGTTTCTTTCCAGTATGCAGCCCCGCGTAAAGCAGCAAAAAATGTTTGCAGCTAAGCTTATGGGCAAAAGCGCATTAATCATTGAAAGTGGTTATCGCTTTGGTTAAGCCATTTCGCATAGCTTTCGAGCGTTGCATCTCTATCGTAAGCGGTAAGAGTAAGCCTCGGCGTTCCAGTGCGAATAATCGAAATCTGAGTTTGCCAACCGTTGCGTTCACCCTCTCTCAATCTTCCCTCTTGCACTTGCATCTCCCACCTCGCCCCTAACGCGGAGAAGGAAATTTCCTACTCTCCACTTTTACACCTACCAACCAAGGCAGGTGGTGACCAAAAATTTAATTCAAATTCTGAAACTAAACGAAATCACTTAAGTTATATGCGCTGAATTCTCTAAGGATTATCAGGGCCCTATGGCTGACACAGTGATTCCATGGCAGAATGCACGCCTATGTGGTCAATCCAACTGAAACAGCTTTCGCTCTTAAGGTATAAAACTGGAAGCACATGACAGAATGAAGTGATCATGATATTCTGGACAATGCAAAGACGTAGCACATATATTTACAGGAACATGGGAACAACATTCAGTACGGTATCATTCTACTCCGGTGAAACAAGCACGCCGCTCAAGCGCAAGAAATGCCTGATGCGACGTAGACAGGGTTCGGGCAAGTCGTCCAGTTGCGTCTTTTCGTCATCTCTGGCGCTGCACTCTATGCCGTCACGCACTACGCCTGCAAGGCGCATGAACTCCGCAAAGTCCCGCAGTCCGAGCACGCACCGAGCAATCAGTTGCTGTGCTTGAGCTTCGTCGACGAACGCCGTGGCCTGAAGCTTGTCTACCAAGGTCGGAGAGGTGGAGACCCTCTCAAAGGCCTCCACAGTGTGCTTCACACGGGTGCCGGTGACGATGCGAGCAGCGCGCTGTGTCAAGACCCGGTTCGTGTGCAGGACGTCCTGGATGTCCAGGCGCTCTTTTATCATCTCACGACCACAATAAATATAGGCCATCTCTTGCAGAGCGTAGTCATTCGCAAGGTCCGGCTTTGAAAGCTTTGTACTGAACGAAGCGAAATCTCTACGGGTGGGAGGCGTTAATGTAAACACACGCAGTGTTCGGCTGCAGTGGAGTAGGCTGACCAGCGGTGCCATGTTATAGCCACACTTATCCGGGAAGACGACGACCAGGTTCCTGATGCTCTGATTTCGGCACAGAGCTTCGCATATAGCGGGTCCACACACATTCCAGCAACGGTTACAGCAACCCGGTTGCAGACATAGCACAAGGTTTGTGATGCAAGTCGCGCTCTGGATCAGCTGAACAATCGGTGTTGAGGCTGGATCTGTTTCTCCGGTAACGCACAATATCGAGTACACTCGTAGCATGATGTGCGTGTGTACGAGACATGGTCGCTCGTTTCACAGCAGTTTGGGACCGACCGAAGGGCACGGCGACCGAGGGCCAGCCCACCGGACGCGGGCCTGTGTCTGGGTAATACACCATGCAGTAGCCGTCCACAATTACCCTGTCTTGCAGGCCGCATTCAAGAGGAGTCCGCAGATCTCCCACGAATGGCGACCGAAATCTTCAAGGATGATCTTCTTCAACTACTTGTTCGCTGTGACCACTCGACAAAATCTCTGGAACACTAAGAGGCTAAAGCCCCGCATTGAGAATGTCAACTCCGTGATGGACGTGTGGTTCTCGAGTAGAGCGGATATCCAGGGCTTTACATGGTCCTCGTTACTGATGTTCATAATGCGGCACCTTCGCACTCATGTCGACGAAAGCCCTCACCTTTGTCAGTGTAGTTGCACTTGAAGCTGAAGTACCTGAACGTCTTGTTGCTATACAAAAGCCACTTTATAGCTGTGGCGTATTACAACCTGATCGTCTTCATCTCACCAGCTCCTTGTTAGTGGTCAGGGCGTCGCAGATGGTCCAGACATCCACTTCTGGGCCATATTTAGGCGCTGTTATTGTTCTGTATCAGCCAGTCGGTCTGATAACATTGTACCAGAAATGACGTGCGCCTGACCGGCATGCAGCGTTACCTATAAAGGACGCTACTGCCTCGAATAAAGAGCTTTTTGCGTTGCTGCCACCGAAGCATCAGTCTGCTGCTTAGAACAGAACATCTGGCGACGAGGATGGGATCCGGCGCGCAGTAAACCGCCGCCGACCAGCAGCAGTCACGAGGCTGAACCGCCCACGGTGCAATGCGGCACGGAGCCCTTGCAGCCACGATTTCATCGGCGGCCAGGAAGGTTGAACCGCCTACGGTGCAAGGCGACACGGAGCCCTTGCAGCCACGATTTCATCAGCGGCCAGGAAGTCTGAACCGCCCACGGTGCAAGGCGACACGGAGCCCTTGCAGCCACGATTTCATCGGCGGCCAGGAAGGCTGAACCGCCCACGGTGCAAGGCGACACGGAGCCCTTGCAGCCACAATTTCATCGGCGGCCAGGAAGGCTGAACCGTCTACGGTGCAAGGCGATACGGAGCCCTTGCAGCCACGATTTCATCGGCGGCCAGGAAGGCTGAAACGCCCGCGGTGCAAGGCGACACGGAACCCTTGCAGCCACGATTTCATCGGCTTCCAGGAAGGCTGAACCGCCTTCGGTGCAAGGCGACACGGAGCCCTTGCAGCCACGATGTCGTCGGCAGCCAGGAAGGCGGAACCGCCTACGGTGCAAGGCGACACGGAGCCCTTGCAGCCACGATTTCATCGGCGGCCAGGAAGGCTGAACCGCCTACGGTGCAAGGCGACACGGTGACCTTGCAGCCATGATTTTATCGGAGGCCAGGAAGGCTGAACCGCCTACGGTGCAAGGCGACACGAAGCCCTTGCAGCCACGATTTTATCGGAGGCCAGGAAGGCTGAACCGCCTACGGTGCAAGGCGACACGGAGCCCTTGCAGCCACGATTTCGTCGGCGGCCAGGAAGGCTGAACCGCCTTCGGTGCAAGGCGACACGGAGCCCTTGCAGCCACGATGTCGTCGGCAGCCAGGAAGGCGGAACCGCCTACGGTGCAAGGCGACACGGAGCCCTTGCAGCCACGATTTCATCGGCGGCCAGGAAGGCTGAACCGCCTACGGTGCAAGGCGACACGGTGACCTTGCAGCCATGATTTTATCGGAGGCCAGGAAGGCTGAACCGCCTACGGTGCAAGGCGACACGAAGCCCTTGCAGCCACGATTTTATCGGAGGCCAGGAAGGCTGAACCGCCTACGGTGCAAGGCGACACGGAGCCCTTGCAGCCACGATTTCGTCGGCGGCCAGGAAGGCTGAACCGCCTACGGTGCAAGGCGACACGGAGCCCTTGCAGCCATGATTTTATGGAAGGCCAGGAAGGCTGAACCGCCTACGGTGCAAGGCGACACGGAGCCCTTGCAGCCACGATTTCTTCGGCGGCCAGGAAGGCTGAACCGCCTACGGTGCAAGGCGACACGGAGCCCTTGCAGCCACGATGTCGTCGGCAGCCAGGAAGGCGGAACCGCCTACGGTGCAAGGCGACACGGAGCCCTTGCAGCCACGATTTCATCTGCGGCCAGGAAGGCTGAACCGCCTACGGTGCAAGGCGACACGGAGCCCTTGCAGCCACGATTTCATCGGCGGCCAGGAAGGCTTAACCGCCTACGGTGCAAGGCGACACGGAGCACTTGCAGCCACGATTTCATCGGCGGCCAGGAAGGCTGAACCGCCTACGGTGCAAGGCGACACGGAGCCCTTGCAGCCAAGATTTTATCGGAGGCCAGGAAGGCTGAACCGCCTACGGTGCAAGGCGGCACGGAGCCCTTGCAGCCACGATTTCATCTGCGGCCAGGAAGGCTGAACCGCCTACGGTGCAAGGCGACACGGAGCCCTTGCAGGCACGATTTCATCGGCGGCCAGGAAGGCTTAACCGCCTACGGTGCAAGGCGACACGGAGCACTTGCAGCCACGATTTCATCGGCGGCCAGGAAGGCTGAACCGCCTACGGTGCAAGGCGACACGGAGACCTTGCAGCCACGATTTCATCGGCGGCCAGGAAGGCTTAACCACATACGGTGCAAGGCGACACGGAGCCCTTGAAGCCACGATTTCATTGGCGGCCAGGAGTAACGCAAGAACGCCGGAGGAGCGCAAGAACGCCGGATGAGCGCAGGAACGCCGGAGGAGCGCAGGAACGCCGGAGGAGCGCAGGACCTGGCAGAACCTGGACATGGTCCTAAGCTCGGCAGAATGCCCGAATTCAACCCGAAAATCCACAACATACGCTCGTAGTTTGAACGCCTCGAAAACTTCGTAGACATAAATGATGGCTCCGCAGACAAGAAACTGAATTTGTTTCTGAACGTACTCGGTGCGCAAGCATACGAAGAGCTAAAGGACATAATTGTGCCTCATTTGCCTTCTCAGAAGACTTTCGGAGAAATTAAACAGCTTCTGGAAGCTCATTTCAGCCCAGCTCATTCAAACATCGCAGAGCGTTGTAAATTTAATCGCCGAATGCAGCAAGAAAATGAAAGCGTCAAAGATTTCATGACTGAACTGAAGCGTCTTGCAAGAGATTGCAATTTCGGTACGTTTTTAAATGATGCCTTAAGGTACAGGCTTGTAGCGGGTTTGCGTGACAAGGAAACGCAACGGGCTCTTTATGCACAGCCTGACTTGACGTTCGAGCTGGCGTGCCAAACGGCGCTAGATAAAGAGCTAGCGGCACAACAGGCGAAGCAAATGCATGAGTTTGAAACAAAACCGTGCAGCGTCAATGTCATTCAGGGCGAACGTTGCCGTGATATGGAAAAGAAATCGAGGACGGTTGCATGGCCAAAAGATAAAAAAGCGAGGAAGAGCGGCGAAGTGCCTGCAAGCATTGCGGAAAGCGTCATGCGGGAGAAAAATGTTGGTATCGCAACCACACCTGCAGAAATTGTAACAAAAAAGGGCATTTGGAAGCCGTCTTCAAAAGCGGAGCCAAAGCAAAAGCTGTCAGATAAGTCGACACTACGGACGACGAATCCGAAGACTTGAGTTGTCAGACTGTGTTCTTCTCGGGCAAAAGTTCAAGGGCTACAACGTCGACCTGAACATTGAAGGGAAGACTGTTTCGACGATAATTGACACAGGTGCAGCGGTCATGATCGTACCAGAGCAGTTCTATAAGCAGTGTTTTCCGCATGTTAAATGTGTGGAATACAATGTGTCGTTGCGCACTTACACCGGAGAAAAGCTGAAGGTAATTGGAAAAGCAAACGTCTTAGTCAAGCAGGACGCCACGAAATCTCTTTGCCTGTAGTGGTAGTGAGGGGAAACGGAACGCCGATGCCCGCTCTCATGGGAAGAGACTGGCTGGAAAAGCTGCAGATAAACTGGAAAGCAGTATACAGCCTGTCCACGGATAAGTCATTAGAGCAGAGGGTAGAAGCCTTAGGGAAAAAGGATCCCGAGGTTTTCAAGAGCACCCCGGGAGTCGTCAAAAACTTGGAAGCTCGCAACTTTGTAAAGGAAGGGGCTCGAACAGTGTTCTCAAAATCACGGCCAATACCATTTGCCATCAAAGAGGAAGTAGCAAAGGAGCTGGAAAAGCTCGAGCAAGCCGGAATACTAAAGAGGGTCACGAAAAGTGACTGGACAACGCCTCTGGTAGTGGTCGCGAAGAAAGGCGGCGCAGGATTAAGGTTATGCGGCGACTACAAAGTCACGGTTAATCCTGTTCTAAAAATTGACCATTACCGTTTGATATTGCCGGAATATTTGTATTCCATGCTCGCAGGAGGTAAAATATTTTGCGTCCTGGATCTATCACAAGCCTATCACAAGTGCCGATTGCTGAGGAAAACAAAGCGCTGTTAACCGTAAACACTCATCTCGGATTATTTCACTTTCAGCGCCTACCATTCGGCATCTCTAGCGCACCCGCTATCTTTCAGTCGTTAATGGACGAAGTCATAAAAGGGATTCCAAAAATGGGTTGCTATATCGACGGCGTCGTCGTCGTAGGCGACAATATAAACGACTGTCAAGAAACTGTGGAAAAGTACTTCAACGACTGGGAAAACACAATATCACTGTAAAAGAACAGAGATGTGAATTTTTCAAGCAGTCCGTCGTTTATCTTGGACACAAAGTGACAGCTGATGGCATTTTTCCAACATCAACAAAGATAAAAGCCATCGCGGAAGCACCTCAGCCAAGCAACGTAACTGAGCTACGAGCCTTCTTGGGTCTGCTGAATTTCTACGCCAAATTCATCAAAGATTTAGCCACAGTAGTTGCACCAATGTACGATCTGCTAAAAAAAGACACGAGTTGGGCGAGGACGGACGAATGTTCAAGATCCTCCGTGGAAGCCAAACAGCGTCTCGTAGACAGTTAAGTTCTGACTTTTTACGACGTGAAAAAGCCAATCGGTTTAAGGCCGTTGTACGATCGCTTTTCAGCGGATCCGCCAGGCAGGCGGACTGGCGGACCGCCCGACCAGAGAATAGGCAACCGCCCCGTCCGGCGGCGGTTGCCTATTCTCTGGTTGGCCTGGCCACCACCTGGCCACCGGATTGCAGCGATTGGCTGCTTTTTACGTGACGTCGGCATCCGCTTCTGCCGGGGCAAGATGGCCGTCTGTCGACTGAAGTGGTGGCCACTATGCCGCAAGGCATACTATATTGGACACATGTTGATATTACGAGTGTTCAGAGCGACTGCAAACTTCTCCGCGTGCAGCAGCGGCGAGCAGTGACAGTTTCCCGAGTTGAAATCGACGCTGATGTAGTTGACAGAGCGCCTCTTTATATGCTACCGACGCAAGGCCTACGCGTTGGCGGTTGCTCGAAGTGTTTATATGGAGCTGTTTGTGGTTGCTGCAAGCGTTCCGAATTCCTGCGAGGATCATCTCGCACAGCGGCGAGCAACAGCTGCTCACGGTGAACTTCTGTGCGTGCATGAGCTGCCTAGCAGAGTGACTAGTGTCCGCGTTATGAAAGTGATTGCGATCGAAGCGAGTGCTTTTACGTCGAGGAAGTGAAATGTGCACCTGCGAGAGCTCACTACGCACGCCGTGCTTTCCGAATACTGAAATGAACGTGGCGTTGTGCAGCTAGTCGCATTCGTTGCGATGGTTGCAGTGATCACGACCGAAGCGTTCACATGACGTTGTTTTTGCTGCGCATTCATTACCATTTTGATCGCGATTCGTGCTGGCACTGTGCTTGAGAACTGCCGTGTGTGCGACGTCACGCGAGCTTGGCTGCACGGCCGTCGGACTGTTTTCTGCGGCGACAACAGCGATGTCGCCATCCTTCTGCGCCTTGGTGCTCCATTCAATACATTTTGTGATGATGGGTGCTCGGGTTACGACTCGCCGGAAGAACTGTGTAACCTGTGTGAAAACATCGGTGCAGTGCAAATGTATCTTCAGGAGCGTCATTTCTTTTTATTTCCTACCGGCTGTGCGCACATTTGCCTGCAATAAATATATCGGCGTGATGAATGGGTGACTGAACACTTCATCTAGCCATTTCGGTTTAGTTTGTAACAACATGGTATTACGCGATTACAAACTAGAATCATTGCGGCTTTTAAATCACGGCTGGTTGACAGTGTACAAATCTCTAATATGTGCCAACTCATAAGTCTGTTTCTCATCAGCATTTCAACTGATCTAGTGCAGACAAAAAAGTGTGGCAGCAGCTTATGCAATCAAAACTGTCCACAGAGCAAGTTGGGCATAACGAGTTTTGATGAAAAAAAGAAAACCTTTGCCATTGCTTTTTTTTCTTTTTTCTTACCAGCGTTAAGTCAATATTGACAAATGCTTGGCAATATTAAGTTGAAGTGGGATGTTGGTTCCCACTGCAGAGAGAAAAATGCGGTGGTCTTGAAGCGCCTCATTGGCAATGACAGTGTTTGTTGGTGATTTTGCTCATGGTGCCTTTCGATTGGGAGATCAATGGTACGAAACTGGATGTGTTCACAATGCTATTGTTGCACAGCGGCTCGCGAAATGGGCTTTATTGGTGTTAAGCAGTTGTTCAGAAGCGCTTCCTGGGTCAGCCACAGCAATTTGTTTAACACGCCATTCTTGAAGCCTTGAGAAGATGTCATCGATGCACTTGCATATGTCTATCTGCTACCTTCATTTGCCTGTGACTGCTTGCTACAGACACGATTACTTGCAGACTGCAAAATAAGCCGTGTGGAACTGGTAAAGCTACTATAGGAACAAAGACCACGGTAACAACACCACTGCACAGGGTAGCAATTCTTGCTCTGTCGTCGTCCCTTAGCACAGTTTCGACATGCCAACTTGCCACCGGTGCACCCCGCAGTATGCTATGATCAAGTTCTGTGAAATTTAGAGAAATCAACAACGGGAGAAGAAGCAGGTTGTGCAGGCAAATCTAGTGCATGCTGTACAGATAGCTTCCTGCCTTATTATAGCCTGGCCCCTCTGTTTCTAACCGTTCATCACCCAGCACCTATGGCTCTATTTGTGTTATTGGCATGTGCTACAAATCACCAAACGCATTTCATGCTCTTGACCCTGCTAGATTGCTTTGGCCCATTAAGTTTTTTTCATCCAAATCGGCCAGCTTTTAGAAAACATTTCTGCAATAGCCAACTTTTTCTTGTTCTTCAGGACATGCACCTTGACTGCAACATCCCCCTATGATGCTTTTGTTCTTTGCTTTGAAAAAGCATGCGATTCCCTTATTTATGTAAGGCTGGTTTTCTCGTGCTTTAACTTGCATCCAATAGCTCTAAACTGGATCCAAGCTTAAACAGCCAGCTTTCGTCAGATTTCCCTTGCCAATTCTTGTGCATCCTGCCTTTTCCTGCAATCTCGAACGTCCCCCGGAAGCGCTCCTTTGGGCCTCAGCTTTTTATTACTTGCATTATTACCGTCTCTTCAGTATTTTGTCACATGCCTTCACTGACAGCTATATGGGGTCTGCTATATTGCAATCAATACCAGCATTCCAGTTCTCCAAAACAACATTTAGCATGCCCTGGATTGGCCTGTTTGCTAATGTTACTAAAATTGCACTAATATTGTTTTTTTAATGTCAGCATTACATTTTGCCAACTTATAAGGCCTTCCGATAAAGGTATACTTACAGTATACTGGTTCAAATGCCTAATAATCCTCATACACCCACCCACAACCCATGATATTTACACTCGACGTGTCATTAGTGTCATCGTCTTCCAAGTTGCTTGCGTTCAAATCCCCTGTGTGGCATCAGCTTGTGTATTCGAATGGCACATGCCACAAAATCTAACTTAACTAAAATCCTGGAATGAGTTCAGACCTGAGGCGCTTGTTTTATTCTCTCAGACTATTTTTGAAGCTCCAATGTCAGAGCACTAAAAGTGAAACTTCAAATTTCTGCATGTCGTGCAGAAACTGCAGATTTTTTTAAACTGTTTATTTTCACATAACCAACTAATCTATTCTGAGTCATGGTTCCTTCTGCGCTAATCGCACAAGCAGTGTTGTGCCTCAGTTAGCTCATGCCACTGCATTTCAAGATTCATTTTTCTTTTTGCCACAAAAGGCTGGAATGGCATTCCAACTCACAGGGCTTACTAACCTCTTCTCCTTTGAGCTAGTCACTGCAGAAATCCATGCAGTAAATGATGATGTTCATCCACTGAGTTAGGTAAATCCCCCAAGGGGAAGATTTGTGATAAGGGAGTAACTACTCATTAGCATCAACTCAAGTGAAGCCATAAGGCTACAAAGAAAGCCCACAAAGCTTTCCTTTGTAGTGGTATGGCTGTACTTAGATGCTAATGGTTAATTACTTCTTTTTAGTAAATTACAAACTCATCAAATTTCTACTTGGCGTATCATGTTAACTCACCACTCATGTATTGTCATTTAGTACTGCTTAGGTATAATAAATGTTAAAATAAGTTGTTCTAATGAGGTGCTTACCTGCTTGTTCAGCTCAGAAAACCAATACAATACTATCTTATGCGTAAGAGCTTTCCGCACAATCTATTTCAAGTGATATCAGGGCAGATTTACATAATAGTTTTGTCGGACGGTATACAGTGGTATTTAGGCTAACTTGCTCACTGCACAAGCCAGGTCTAGCCAGCTAAATTCGTGCACTGAAAAGCTAAGCAAGCATGCACTACTGTGCCTATCTGTGTCAGACTCCTTGGCGCTTCTCTCTTATCGTTTCTTCAGCAAAGCAAGACATCGACTTCATAACGTGGCTCATTGAGAATGCTGCAAATGCATACTTATGCATGTGACTTTTATATATTCAGGACAGTGTTAACAGGACTGCTGGTTCATCATAAACACAAAAGCCGTCAACTTCAAGTTGCAGGATAGAGATGCCAGAAACGACAAAAGCTATCACTGCTTTCCTGTTTTTCTTCGGAAGTCTGCGGCCTAACTTCATATTGGTCTTTTCCAAATTTCTGTGGCCTGTCAATGCCTCAGTTAATTTCTTTCTTTGAAAGCAGACTGGCAGTGATATAGGTATATTTTGCTGAACATGTTGATAGTCAGCAACTAATAGCACTCTAAAATTCAGCATATGTTAAGTGGTATGAACATCAGTTAACAGTTGGCAATCCTCACTTTTGCTAGCTACCTTGGGAGGTGGTCATCACTGCATTCAGCCATTCTACATTTTACTGATCAGTGAAAATAACTTTAGACATTCCTTGAAGGCTGTATCAGAGGACATATACATATATACCTGTCACATACTTAATCGGGTTATTTGTAATTTCACTTTATTGCACAACATCATAGCTCCCTTACTGGAAATCCAATTTTAAAAATTCTGCTTGAGATGTTAGTGTTTGCTCGAGATAACCCGATAATATGGCCATCGTACCCTGTTTCCCTGACTATACAAGCATTCGTTCTCAGCCTAAGCAGGGAGCCGTGGGCATGTAAGCCCTGCAAATTGGTTCTTGCATTTACTCTACCTGTAATCTAGTTTACTGGCTCCAAAATCTCACTATATTTACATTAATGAGAATTGCATGTACAGACTTTTATGCAATACAAAGGCACTCTCTTTGTTTTTGTATTCACAGCAACATTTGAGAATGCTTTGGAGTTGCACAGAGTATATGCCAGCTTGTTTTGTATATGGCAACAATGCATGGCTTTCAGCAGAACTTCCCATGCTTGTTTTCAACACTGCATTCTGGCTTGTGCAACTGCAGTATGAGCTCAGGAAGGAATGCTAAACCACAACTTGATGGCCCGCTGTCACTGGGCAGAAAAAAGCCATGCACTTTTAGCCCAGTGATGCGCGTCTAAGCCCCTTTGTAGCCACATAGTGCTATTTCTATTTTGGCTTTAATAATGGCCTGAAAAACATGACAAAAATAAATCACTATTGTTGCATTGTCACTGTTCTGTGAAATGCAGAACTGCTTTAATTACAACTGATTTTACATGTTCCAATAGACTGGAAACACAATTTCTCTTGTCCATTAGCATTTGTGTTTGACAGCAGTGTTGTGCTAAATTGTGAATTTTAAATACATGCACAATTCAGACACACACACACACACACACTTTATATATTGAATAGGTAAGCATCTCTTTCGCAACAACAGTATAGGGAGCCAAGGAGAAGGCCGTTTACATATTACAGTGACTGTACAAAATGCTTGGGAAAGGCTGGAAGTGCAATTATTTTTTTTCTCTGTCAGCAATGCAAAAACACTGCAGTGTGCTATTTTGACTGACTAAAAAATTTAAGTATGTAATCTTAACTATTTAGAAGAATGTGATTATACCGATTCTAATTACGGACGGTTGTTAGCATCCTATACTGCCGCCTGGCCCGATCGAAAATTCGCATTAAGAAGCGCGTCATCGTTGTGAAATCGTCGGGGCAGCGTTACTTTCACAGCAGGCAGCATTCTGTTATTTTGGGGCAGGAATCACGGGCCGTTGTGAGAACGTATCGTCGAACGAGTAGTACTCGATTGCGATGTGACGCGTTTTTCTGTCTCTTTGGTAGAAGTGATCCAAACACGTATCGTTTCCGACGGCATCGCTTCAGATGAGCAGACTCGCCTTGGATCTTGCAAAGTTTTGTCGCGAATTGTTTCGCTATCGTCAGGGTCGTCTGAACCGAGATCCGTGTCGTCCCAGCCCGAATTAGGAGTTACTGTATAGCCCGAATCAGAGCCGGCCACGAGTCTACCTTCGACGAAAATCCCGCAGCAAAAGAAACGTTGACGCAACGGATATTGTCTTGAATACGCCGCAATTAATGCGGGTAATTTCTGCCGCAAGATATCTGCGTGTTTCGCTACAAACACACGCCTGTACCGCCGCACGCGATTACACTGGCGGCAGTGCCGGGAGCGCCAAACGGAACGTTCGAACCATCCGTGTCGTCCGCCAGTAGCAAAGTGATCGTACAACGCCATTCCGCACCACGCCCGGGCGGAAGCTGGAAGCGAGCGGTCCGCTCGCTGGCGGATCCGCCCAAAAAACGATCGTACAACGGCCTTTAAGCTGCGACGCGTCGGCCTACGGTCTTGGGGCAGTAATTTTTCACTTCATGCCTGATGGTTCGGAAAGACCCATTTCATTTGCCTCCAGAACATTGAGTGCAGCGGAGCGCAACAATGCGCAAGGCGAGAAGGAAGCCCTAGCATTAATTTTTGGTCTGAGCAGGTTTGATAGATACCTGTACGGGCGCAAATTCATGCTGTATACAGACCACCAACCACTGTTGGGGATCTTGGCATCAGATAAACCAATTCCTTGTTTGGCTGCAGCTAGGATTCAGCGTTGGGCTATCACCTTGGCAGCTTATCAGTACACACTGCGATACAGGAACGGCAAAAACATGGAAGTTGCCGACGCTCTTTCAAGGCTTCCACTTCTGGTCAAGCATAAAGACGACACTGAAGAATGTCTTGCAGTGTTTGAGTCAACGCCTCTCACTGCGAGCCAGGTTGGTGCTGCGACTAAAAGGGATCGCCTTCTTTCCAAAGTCGTGCAGGTCACCTTATCTGGCTGGCCCGCGCACGACGATGATAAATTTCAGCCCTTTTACGTTCGTCGAAGCGAACTACCTTATGAGCAAGGCTGCATCACGTGGGGCCAGCGAGTGATAATTGCGGACGAACTTCGAGAAGCAGTATTAACATTTCTGCATGAAGAACACCCTGGAATGCAAAGAATGAAAATGCTTGCTAGGTCGTTTGTTTGGTGGCCGTTGATTGACAAGAACATTGAAGACTGTCCGTCAATGTACAGTGTGCCAAACGACCATGCCTGCGAAGGCACCATGGCCATTGCATCCATGGACTTATCCAACTCGTGTTTGGCAGAGTCCATGTCGATTTCGCCATGAAGGATGGCTCGAACTTGTTCCTTCCAGTAGACTCTTACTCAAAGTGGATAGAAGTAAAATGCCTCCGCACTACGACGACGTCGAAAACAATAGACTGTCTCAAGGAGATATTTGCAGCGTATGGCTACTCGGAGGAACTCATCAGTGATAATGGACCTCAGTTTACTGCGCAGGAGTTCTCCAATTTCACCTCTTCTCACGGGATTCGCCACACGTGTACGCTACCCTACCACGCTTCATCGAACGGGGCAGCAGAAAGGCTAGTTCAGACGACAAAGGCCACTCTACTCAAGCAAGTGCTTCACGATAATCTAACAGGGCAGAACAGAACTCTGTACCAACGACTTAACGACTTCTTGCTTGCTTACAGAAACACCCCGAACTCCTTAACAGGAAGAAAGCCGGCTGAGCTGTTCCTGAAACGACAACCCCGAGTGAAGCCTTCGCTCCTGAAGCCAAGTTTTGTGCAGGACATGCGCAGCCGCCAAGCCAGAGACGCCACTCATCGCAACGAAGGCCGAGGAAGGGACCCGCGGAAGGAAGCCGGTGATGCAGTTCTCGTCAAGACTACGAGAGGGGAAAACCTGTCATGGGAGGAAGCGGTCGTAATGCAACGTGTAAGCGACTCTAAGTTTGTAGTCAAAGGCGGTGACCAGTTTCGTTTTGTGCATATCGACCACTTGAGACCCAGCTGGATATCGGGTGCAAAGGCATCACTCCATCCGGACGTCGCAAAAGAAGCGCATCCTGAGTCCACTCCAAGTGCCGCTGTTCATCGAGACTTCCCATCAGCTCCTTCGGAAAAAGATTCCCCTGCTGGCTCCGTGATTAGTGGTCCCACTGCGGACAAGCTTGAGGATGTTCGCTTAGATGACGCCACTTCAAATGAGGAATCGGAATTCGCAGCCTGAGGCAAGACACTTGGCAGCGGAGCCTTCAAGTTCCACCGCATCAGCCATGGCTACACCCGAAGAGGCTCATTTGCGAAGAAGTAATCGAACAAGACGTCCTCCTTATCGCTATCAAGCCTCCAGTTATGAACGCGGAAAGAAACGCGTGTAGCTTTGATCAAGGAGGAAGGAATGTTCTGTATCAGCCAGTCGGTCTGATAACATTGTACCAGAAATGACGTGTGCCTGACCGGCATGCAGCGTTACCTATAAAAGGACGCTGCTGCCTCGAATAAAGAGCTTTTTGCGTTGCTCCCACCGAAGCGTCTGTCTGCTGCTTAGAACAGAACAGTTATAAACACAGATCTCAGGGATGTACTCAGCTTCAGGTACGTGCCAAGGGCAATATGCGGGTTGCCTGGGCCGTAGCGGGGACTGCCGCCGTTGAGAATCCATGACGAGATTGAAAGGTCACTGATAGGAAGGTGCTCGCGGTCACGTGGGCCTTAACGGCATCCACAGCTACGAGGGTCTTCAAGCAAGCAGTTTTCTCGAGAAGAGGCGCAAGGTCGCGAAGCAAGTGGCCATGCTTGTCCACGCCCAGCCCGAGCAACTCTAGCCGTGTCAGGGAGAGTACAGCTTCTGCAAGGACGCCAGAGAGAGCAGAACTCGGTGATGTCCACTCCAAGGACGGCAGCTTCAACGTCAGGTTATCCGAAATTGCGTCGCACATCATGTTTTCATGGTTGTCGAATCGTCGTTGATGGTGACCTGTGCAACGCAGCGGTGTTCAGTGAGCAGAAGGCACAAGAGTACCGCTGCCTGGTGCCTCTTTTCCACCATGTTCAAGTGCTTCACACTCGTGCCGTCACTCGATGGAACAAGGCTGAGTGGTGAGGCAGCGTCCTCTTGAAGCTCCAGATTGAAGAGCCAGAAGAAGCTGCTCCAGGCTTTCAAATTGCTTACTACGTGGCACAGATGGCCTTCCCGGCTCGTGCAAGGTCGACGGCAGTCGACTCTTAAACCATACGGGCTCCAGATTCCGCCCATCGTATCCAATGGCAGCGACCATGCCACGGGCGCCTCAAAGCCTTTGGGCTCCTCCACGTTTTCGTACACCTCGGCGCCTCCTGGCATCTCGGCGCCTCTTGGCATCTCGGCGCCTCTTGGCATCTCGGCGCCTCTTGGCATCTCGGCGCCTCTTGGCATCTGGGCGCCTCTTGGCATCTGGGCGCCTCTTGGCATCTGGGCGCCTCTTGGCATCTGGGCGCCTCTTGGCATCTGGGCGCCTCTTGGCATCTGGGCGCCTATTGGCATCTGGGCGCCTATTGGCATCTGGGCGCCTATTGGCATCTGGGCGCCTATTGGCATCTGGGCGCCTATTGGCATCTGGGCGCCTATTGGCATCTCGGCGTCTCTTGGCATCTCGGCGCCTCTTGGCATCTCGGCGCCTCTTGGCATCTCGGCGCCTCTTGGCATCTCGGCGCCTCTTGGCATCTCGGCGCCTCTTGGCATCTCGGCGCCTGTTAGCATCTCGGCGCCTCTTGGCATCTCGGCGCCTCTTGGCATCTCGGCGCCTCTTGGCATCTCGGCGCCTCTTGGCATCTCGGCGCCTCCGGGCATCTCGGCGCCTCCGGGCATCTCGGCGCCTCTTGGCATCTCGGCGCCTCTTGGCATCTCGGCGCCTCTTGGCATCTCGGCGCCTCTTGGCATCTCGGCGCCTCTTGGCATCTCGGCGCCTCTTGGCATCTCGGCGCCTCTTGGCATCTCGGCGCCTCTTGGCATCTCGGCGCCTCCGGGCATCTCGGCGCCTCCGGGCATCTCGGCGCCTCCGGGCATCTCGGCGCCTCCGGGCATCTCGGCGCCTCCGGGCATCTCGGCGCCTCCGGGCATCTCGGCGCCTCCGGGCTCCTCGGCGCCTCCGGGCTCCTCGGCGCCTCCGGGCTCCTCGGCGCCTCCGGGCTCCTCGGCGCCTCCGGGCTCCTCGGCGCCTCCGGGCTCCTCGGCGCCTCCGGGCTCCTCGGCGCCTCCGGGCTCCTCGACGCCTCCGGGCCCCTCGACGCCTCCGGGCCCCTCGACGCCTCCGGGCCCCTCGACGACGGCGGGTACCTCGACGTCGGCGGGCATTTCTCTGTCTTCGGGAACCTGAGCATCCTCGGGAACTTGCACCGGTACAGGAACGTAAACCTCTTCCGGCACCGGCACCTTTTTGGGCCCCGCTACCCCCTCTTGGCCACTTTGGACGGGAGCGCTTTCATCTGAGCGCTTCCGCTTGTGCATCGCGGTATCGCCAGCACGGCGGGAACTGGCCTGCAAGGAAAGCATAGCAGGTTGGATGTAAGGTGATTGGCGTAACGCAACTGACGCGACACGTTTCCTGCTGATCTGAGAAGGGTTGAGAGTTGTGTCAGCGCTGTTTCTACCATGACGCACTGATATCGCAAAGGGTGGCGGCATGAGGAGTGCGGAGCATCATGAATGTAAAGCATGCATCACGCATGCTTTACAGCAACGCGGCTGCATCGCCGTTGCAGCGCATCGCAAGTGAACTGCCCACTGCTCAGTGGCAGAGTGTAAAAGGGGCGGACGCTTCGTCAGGTAACTTTTGTTTGCCTTTTTGTTCGCCTCCTCGGCAACCAAGTGTTGTTGAAATAAATCTGAATCTGAAATCCTGCATTCCCGTGGTTTGAATGACCCACAATGGCCTCATGGGTGTGTAGTGTTGCCTGGAAATATGTATGCATAACAATCTTAAACATGTGAAGAACGCCTCTTGTCCCTACCCTGTCGGCTAGAAGCTATCCCTGCAGTACAAGCGTGGAATAGCTGACGTCACGTGCAAACCATTCATCTATCCACAGAAGAAATGAAAAAGAAAACTTCAGGACAATTAAAAGAGTAGAGACACCACAATTTTGTGTTGTACCTCTGAGTTGTAAATAATGCGTAATGATTCAGTCAGCATGGAACACCATCTTAGAAGCATGAACTCGCATTACGAGGTCTGTTAGAAAAGTATCCGACTTTATTTTTTTTTTGCGAACACCTGATGGATATAAGACAAGCGCGCTTGCATCAGGTGACCTTGAACCTTCATGCGCATGCATGAATTTTTTCCCGCCTGCCAATAGCGTCAGTCGCTGGGAAGCAGCGTTTGAGTGAGGCAGTGTGCAGTGCTCTCGTCGGTTTTTTATTGCAAGGAAAATGACGGAGTGAAAGGAGCAGCGCTACTGCAACAAATTTTGCCATAAACTTGGCGACAGCCGAGTGGAAACCATTCGAAATATTCAGACGGCTTTCGGTGAAGATGCTATGAGCAGCACACAGTTTAAGCAGTGTTACAATTGTTTTAAAGATGGCCGCACATCGGTGGAGAACGAGCCACGCTCCAATCGGCCATCAACATGCCAAAATGATCAGGTCATTGCCGAACTGAACGCTATGGTGATGCGGGACTGTCGCGTGACTATCCGAGAAATTGAGGAAGAGGTGGACATGAGCAATTTCTCCGCACATTCCATTATCACCGAAGATTTGGCCATGGAGAGAGTTGCGGCGAAATTCGTGCCGAAGCTGCTCACGGTGGAGCAAAAGCAGCTTCGTGTTGGAGTCTCACAGGACATGCTGGATTCCGCAAACAGTGACCCCTACTTCATCAACATCATAATCACTAGTGACGAGTCTTGGGTGTACAGGTACGACCCGGAAGCCCGATCCCAGTCGTCAGAGTGGAAGCATTCCACGTCACCAAGACTTGAGAAGGCCCGCCAATTGCGCAGCAATGTGAAAGTGATGCTGACTGCTTTCTTTGACACCCTCTGTGTGGCAGACCACGAGTACGCACTCTACAGGGTCAAACAATGACCAAAGTGTACTACAGGGATGTCCTCCGTTGCCTACGTGATGCTGTGCGGCGCAAGAACCCGGAGCTGAGGTCAACAGGAAATTGGTGCACCCATCGCGCCAATGCTCCTGCACAATCCTCGCACTCGAATCAGATTTTTTGGTGAAAAACCAGACTACTGTAGTTCAACAGACTCCTTAGTGTCCTGATATGGCCCCTGCGGTTTCTGGCTGGTTCCCAAAATCAAAAGGCCATTGAAAGGAGCGCGATTTCAGACAAGGAAGAACATTATGGCTGCAACGACAGCTGAGCTAAACTCCGTTCCGAACAGGGCCTTTTCGGAATACTTCCCACAATGGCCCCAAGCAGCACAAACTGATTAATCCTAGAGTGGCAAAAGATTGGCGGAAATTGGCATGAATATTGGTCCTACACCGGCATTTGAGCAATCCGAGACTTTTTCCAACAATGAACCTTCATTCGTGCCAAGATTGGGCCTATACTCAGCCAATCTAGCTGCAGCAATGACCCGTCATTCACGTCTGGGTTGGGCCTATGTTTAGCCAATCTATGAATTATGGCCCGACATTCGTGCCAATAGTATGCCCATATTCAGCCAATCTATGAATTATGGCCCGACATTCGTGCCAATAGTATGTCCACATTCAGCCAATCTATGAATTATGGCCCGACATGCACGCCAATAGTATGCCCACATTCAGCCGGTCTATGAATTATGGCCCGACATTCACGCCAATAGTATGCCCACATTCAGCCGTTCTATGAATTATGGCCCGACAATCACGCCAATAGTATGCCCACATTCAGCCGGTCTGTCATTAATGACCCGCCATTTGCACCAGGACTAGGCCGATTTTCAGCCAGTATCATATTGGCCCCAAGTTTGCTCCGACGAGTGCCCCCTTTTCCACCCTTGATCTGACTTTTAGAGGTGGCATATCAATTGCAAGGCCAGTGGGAAATTATATGCGATTCGGGGTCACACCTAGTTTTATACCACACCTCTTGTTGTATATTCTGTAATTTGTTTTGTGGCCATCACGACTAAAATTCCGTGCAAGACTACACGCAACCATTTGATATGTGAAGTGGCCGACAACAATGCAGCCTAACTCTGCTTGTTCTCCGGCAGCTGGAGTTGCTATATGTAACTCTTGACATATAAGCAGCCAGCAGAAGGCAAAAAGAGAACCGAAAAATAAAAGCAACACTTTAATTCATACACTCATACGCTCGCGCGGGAAGGTCTCCTGGCTAAGAGGTGGTGGGATGGGCCAAGCAGGGGGAAGGTGCAGGGAAAGCAGACGGGAGGGGCTGTCTGCAGGGGGTCAGGGCCATGGGGGGCGGGGTCTCTGAGCAGGGGGCTGACCCAGCACAGGGATTTACAGGTGGGGCTGAGATGGGAGGGGTGGCCGGCTGAAATGCTTCAGCATATCGCCTTTTCCGGCCACCCCCGCGATCGCAAGCACCTGGCAGCCACCTTTGAATAAATCCCTGTGCCACTGTGAGGTCCACCCCCTGCTTCTCACATATGGCGTCTGCACAAGGCAAGGGTGTAGTCAAGGCAAAGAAATGCAGTACAAGAGCACATGAAAATCAAGTTCACTGTCCGACAAACAGAAAACGGGAAGTACACATATTACCACAGACTGGGTCCTGCAGTCAGATTGTACAGCATAAATGCCCCGCAATGAAGCTAGCCTTCTCCACCAACACTGAGCTACTGTCATGAGATTGCCGAAAAATTACTTTGCATGTTATGCAGGCCGTTTACATCTGCGAGATAACTGACAACACAAAACAACACCAACAGAAGCAGACTCCACTGGTGTGCAGGCTTGCTCTGAGTTTTTTCTGACTAAGACCACAACCCAAACTAATCACAGACAATTACAGTAGCAGCATATTCATCATACACACAAAATGATGGCAGAGTGCCAACAAACAAGGCAGGTAAATAGTGTGGCAAAACCAGTTCTGTGATTACAAATAAACCTTTCAAAATTAAATAGTAGAGCAATTAAAAATAAAATTTACCTGTTGCCACCCTGCAGATCCTTAAGCCAATAAATGGCTTTTTGCCTTTCCTCCCGTGCATACTGTACAACCGCTGCACTTCGACCCCCATTATTGCGTTCATCACATTCCCGGCCACCTCTTTCAAGCTCTTTCCGCCTAGGCGGACAAGCTGCTTCCGCTGAAAATAAACAAATTTATGGTTATTTCGAATGAAACACCACACTCTATGGTAAATTCTTTCACAAAATGTAAATGTGTGAGCTCCTGTTTAAGTGCTTATACCAAAGCAGAATACATCACTTTTGATATGAAACCTTTACTATTCCAGCATGAAGTGCAGACCTTAGTATTTTTTTTTGTTCATGCAAATACCAAAGATGTTTTGCCCCCCTTAGCAAAGGTGGTCACTGCTCTATAATGCTGCACCACTCAGCAGTCTAAGTATTATCTTAGCTTCTTCATAGACAATTATGTGCAGGATTTATTTAGTGTCCAGAGCCCTTGAATATTACAGGAATATTTCCAACTCCATGCACATGAGTAAAGCTGCACGAACAGCTATCGTTACATATTGTCAACTAGCTAATTGGGGCATCACTTAAAATAATGAAACTGGCCTGAATAAAATTATAAATTTTTATGAGGCTGAACGCTTTGACAGAACGTGTAACCAATTCTCGTACACACTTTGGTTCTATGAGTAGCAAATTCAGGTGGCAATGCAAGCTCTCTTTCGAAAGCATTAGTTGTACCACTTTTAGCGATACCAGTAGAACAATACATCGGACATAACAATGGACAACTGCAGCATCGTCAGCTGCACCATGTGTTTATGGAAACAAATGGACAGCTTATAACAATGCTGTCGCAGAGCATTATAGGTTATAATAATTTAAAGTGGTGACAGAGATCCAACCTTAAAAGAAACAAAAGCACGAAAATGCTCCAACTGCATGAGCCGAAAGCTTACAGCACAACAGCAAACGTGCAGAGCCGGCACGTCGAAAGTGTCAAGAGCATGCGACTACGCACTCGCAAGATGCCAGCTGTGTAAGGGATGCTTGCATGCCATAGCAACATAGACTAGCTTTTCTGAGTGCACCCTCGCCGTTAAACACCTAGTCTGCTGCATAATGACAGCATAGGCCTGCGTGGCGTGCTGCACTGGCCACGTGTTGCCAGTGTGACTTGTGTCTGCAGTTACCATTCACTGGGTCCTGAAAGCTCCGCTGATTTTCAGTTAAGAACTGCTCCTGAAAAGAGGGCTTTACTTGGGATGCCAATCATGCAGAGCCTGACACACAACCATGGTGTGACCACATGGCCAGGTGCAGTTAAGTACCTCTGGCTAATCAGAGCCGCATGTTGCCATTATGTCTCTTGTTCTTTTTTTTTCCTCTAGTAGTGTAGCCTGAATGTTGGTTTAAGCAGCGCTTAGATCGGTGGCTCGTGTCGTGCATCCTGCTGTTTTGATCAAGTATATTGCTTTTGTGATATAACCCTGCTTTTACAATTATCAGTTACAGCAACATTATCTAGGCACCTCAATATTGTTATAAGCATGTTTGACACAATAGGAGCACTGATCCACACTGTGTAGCACAGTACAGCACAGAAAAGCAGGAGAATTAAAATAAACAGCTTGACCCTGCACGTGCATTTTCTTCCTTGTTGTACCTTACAGACACTAATACCAAGAGCACTGAGTACGCACGCAACATTTTACCATTTAAAGTGCTCCGATTACAGGAATTTCCCGCTACATTGAAACAGTGCATGAACAATGCGAAAGTAAACCATTTATGTGCAGTTTTCAGGATTCCTTCCATTCAGACTGCATAACCAGGGAGTTTTAACGGCATTATTCACAAACAGCATCCACCTACTATTGGTGTTTAGATTTCTTAATACCTGAATTACATTAGGCAAGCAATAATTTGGCAAGCATACAGCTCTGAAAGTCACTGAGAGTTGAATGACAAAACAAATTACTAGAGCAGCCGCCACGCCGTCATCGTGGACGGCAGCTTCCGCTGCCTCAAGTTCCTGCAGTGTGAATGCTGGGAGCGAGGGGTATCATGGCGATGCCACTGCACTCGCTCCCCCAGCATTGACTGGCTCCGGCGTGGTTGGCCTCTGGCAGCGATCCCGGTCATTCAAACGCTGAAGAATGTCCCGCTGCTGCTGGCGGATCTCCAGCAGCAGCCGGATAACCTTCAGCAGGACCGCTGAAATGGAAAAAGTTTTCATGTGAGGAGGCTTCTTAAAGCAGTTAGACCTCATAGTGTCAATAATAGCAACAAGGCAGAGGCAATACTGGGCGTCCACAACCTGCTCTCTGTAAGTCTTCTGAACCGCCACTGAGTACCACTACAAGGTCCTGTTAAACACAAAGATACTTTTGCCTGCAACTGCTCCATCCCTTGCAGATCTGAAGTAAATGTTTGAAATTTCACCTTGCACTAATAATGCCTCGGTGAACTATAGCTGTTCTCAATGCAACAGCTCTCAGAAGGCCTCAAATTCAGTTCTGAAAATTTGTCCACACGGTCCTACCAATTTCCCTTCCTGCTCTTAGGACTTCCCACTGCTAACACGTTACGGCAGAGAATGCAACTGTTTGTCGTAAGTGGATTCCTTCAATGTCACAAACTAGGTGCCAATGGGAAAGCAAAGTGGGCTCAGCAAAAAAATAAATCCATTGAAAGAGCAGCCAATGCGTAAAGTGCAGTGAGTACTTTACAGTACTAAGCCATAATCTGTAAGGCTTCATCTTTTAAATTTTTAGTTATATTTCTTTTAGTCCTCTGCCACAGGTTGCAGCGTCCTAGTGAGGTTAGGGCATGGGGAAAAGAGCAATAAAAGAACCAGAAAGAAAACACGAACATTACAAATACTTAAGGGAAATAAATAGCGCACAAGAGAAGACGGGACAAGCGAGGAGACACCTCGCTTGTCCCGTCTTCTCTTGTGCGCTATTTATTTCCCTTAAGTATGTCATACCAACATGCCCAAGCCTCGTCTCTTCTGAAATGTATTACAAATACAGCATTTGAGGACACACAGCAACCACTGCAGTGGGAATGATGAGAGGACAAAGCTAGGGAAGCAAGGACTCTGGAACTATTTAGAACGGAAACTCTATTGCTCCGCAATTCAAGGTCATGTCTGTATGCGAAACGACCTTGACAGACAGCGGAACACAAAATGAAAATAGAAAAATTAAAAATTATTAAAATGCAATAAAACAAAAATATAAACAGGGCTGGAACAAATAACAAAAACAATAAAATTAAAGAAAAAAAACAAACTAAGATAAATAAAAAGCAACTTTCGCTCTACATTAAGGTTCGGCACAACTGCGGTGAACCTGCCAATTTTTTCGAGTGGGGGGCAGGATTTGTGAGTGTTTTATTTGTGTATTTATATATTCAACATTTAACTTCAATATTTCATCATCATCATCAGCCTGACTACGCCCACTGCAGGGCAAAGGCCTCTCCCATGTCTCTCCAATTAAAACCCTGTCCTTTGCCAGCTGCGGCCACCTTATTCCTTCAAACTTCTTAATTTCACCTGCCCACCTAACTTTCAGCCGCCCCCTATATTTCACTGTTCAGAAGTGCATTTGTTAGCACACATAAAACTTAAACTGAAATGGGCAGCTTTATAAATATGTACACACACCCTCTGTCTAAAACAAGTCTGTGCATACTCTGTTTCAATTTTACTAATCACAAGGCTCGTAAACTTCGGTTGGGACATGATTGGTTGAGGTTACTCAGATTAAATGCTTTACGAGTGTTATGCCAACTAGCTCAGCTCAACTGTGGCTCGTATCAATAACATCCTTAAAAATGAAATGTTTGTCAGAAATCTGATCTCAGTGCAAGCACTGAGACAGGGCGACTGCAGAGAGAAGGTGTGTAGCCCCCTGCAGAGAAATGTTGGGGACGGGGCAACCGCCCACCTTACCCCCCTATTTCAGGATGCCCATATGGAAATGTTAAGTAGAAATGTGTATCAACAGGGTTTACTATAATGGCCATTTAAAACACTTGTCAAGCCTTTGCACAAAGAGTGGTATAGTTCTCTATTAAAGAGACAGCCTACTGTCAGAGGCGAATATAAAACTAATTGCATATTTTGGTAAATCTCTCCATACGTTGGTAATATGCGGGCGAAATTACGATTTAGACAAGAAATTATAATTCAAATAGGCAAAGAATTCCTTTTCAATCAAATACACCTAGGTGTACAATTTATTCATGCATGACGACCTTTCAAAATATTTCCGGAAAAAAAAATCACAACCAAAACCTCCACTATGCTTGCAACAGCGCTGCAATTACAGTGAACAGCCTAAGCTGTCGTGAAAGTCAGTATTCCATGAAAGGCAAAATGTGGACTTTGGGCATCAGTGACATATATCAGCAGTCTTGTTTTAGTGAGTCTTTAATCTACATGAGTGCTTGGAGGCCGCACTTTAGCAACTAATGCAGTGTTTCTGCTGTCATGGTTTGCAGATACCATCAGACAAGAAATGCAGATAAATTTTGAAAATATTCTGCTGTGTCTGCTAGTGCCACAGCTCCACAAGTATTCATTACTTTCAAGGCGTATAGATTGCTGCAAGAACAGACCACGGACAAAGAAAGAGGAACTGCGACAACGTGCCCGCGCTGAGGCAGGAGAGTGGCCACTTAGTGAGTGCTGCTGCTAGGGGCGGCACATGTTGAGGGGGCTACCATCTCCGCCAATTCTACGTGCTTTCCTATGGAGCAGCAGCACACGCACAGAACATTTGCGACCTGAGCCAATGTTTAATCACCCCAAATTTTATATATGCTTTTTTATTTATTTAAACCAGTTAATTCTGAACAAGTGGAAGCTTTCATACTGCTTACTGTCCAATTACTTAAATTTCCGGCCCAACGAACGCGGCATTTGCATGAGCAGGCAACGTGTGGCACTCGCCTCTTCACTGGCTGTGACATGTTAACTAGCGCGAATGAAACAGCAGACAGAGAAGCAGACGCTGCACATCAACTGAAGTTCAATGCACATTCAAGAAAAGGTTCTCACTTCACCAAATCATGTCTGCACATGCGCGAGAAACTCAACTTTGCAAACATTTCCTCTCATAACGGAATAACCGGCAATCACGAAATTCACTGCAAGGTGATGCACACTTTTTGCTATGTATGACAACTCTTTTCCAGTGAGGGCAATTGAAGGGGTGCTCACACACTTGTCTCCTGCTTTATCAGTGCAAAAAGCTTCAATAATCTCCCTATCAGCATACTTGTGGCAAGGATGAGCAGCATGGCTGATAGTACTGGTGAAAGTGAAAGCCAGCGGATTAGGCACGCCACGCAGTTTGTAAACTGCAGTGTCGGGAGTGGTTTACCTTATTCCACTTTCCTGTGTAGGCCAGACGGGCCAGTGCCTCAGTGGAAGACTGAGGAAGCACAGGACAACAGTTTCTGCTCTGATGGCCGCAGGCTGCCCATTGCCCCAAGTGCAAAATCAAAAAATATCTGTTTTTCACTGCACTGTAGTGCTGAAGTGGCTCCACAAGTATGCTGATAGGAAGATTATTGAAGCTTTTTGCACTGATAAAGCAGGAGACAAGTATGTGAGCACCCCTTCAATTGCCCTCACTGGAAAAGAGTTGTCATACATAGCAAAAAGTGTGAATCACCTTGCAGTGAATTTCGTGATTGCCGGTTATTCCGTTATGAGAGGAAATGTTTGCAAAGTTGAGTTTCTCGCGCATGTGCAGACATGATTTGGTGAAGTGAGAACCTTTTCTTGAATGTGCATTGAACTTCAGTTGATGTGCAGCGTCTGCTTCTCTGTCTGCTGTTTCATTCGCGCTAGTTAACATGTCACAGCCAGGGCCTCAGCACCTCGAAGCGGGCCCCTGAGGCGCATGCTGTGATTTGTTGCTTCCTCTGGGCGTTGTGCCACCGATAGCAATCCCTGACCATGTGACTGGCAGCTCAGCATACAGGTGAACGAAAATGTGCAGGACGGTCTCATTTATTTCCTTAGACTGTGACTCCAGGAGCGTGTTTTATACACTGTCTTGAATATTTGTGTGCATTTAGCTACTGCAAGAAATGCACAATTATGCCTTAAGACGGGAAGGGGGCGAGGTAAGAAGTTTGTCGTGCTTATCTCGAATAACGGCTGTGCAACCTGTAAGGACCACGTATTATTCCTCAGTGCTCCCAAAGACAGAACTTGCCGGGAAGCGTGGCAAAAGTCCACCCTCTGTACCGACCGTGTTCACGTGACTGTGGTTGCGAAAATCGTTTCTTCAGTGGTTATGTCAGCCCAAGCAGTTTTTCAAAATCATGCAGCAAAGTCTGACGCGTTCAACCTCACCATAGATGAAATTTCATCGCATCGCATTCCATGTGCTGAGCACAAAGTGGATCTAGCAGCGCATCTTCTAAATTGCTGTGTTTCATTGAGGATGTGACAATTCAGCAAACAAAAAAGATCTCTCAGCAGCAAGTCGCGCAATTTGAGAAAGCTCGCAAAGCTGGCAGCTGAGGCACCAAGTGTGAAAAATGATCTTGGTTAAAACAGCCGACCTCTGAATGATCCAATGAGAGCCTACCTCTCACAGTTTCATTGAGACTTCCAAGTTTCCAGGTGCGCGCGGTAATGAGAAACCGAACATCAGTGTGCTTATTGATAAGTGTTACGGCGCAAGCTTACAGCAGCGCATACATGCTTTGGCCAAAGAACCAAACAGAGGTGGTGCTGGTTATGCTTCAGTGTTTCGCTTCTAGTAGTTTTGCTTTTGAAGTTGTTTTAAGCATTCAAACAGACTGATGCTGGTTTCCTTAAATGACATCAATGACCTGCTTACAATGTTTTGACACCACTTGTGTCAACATGAAATTAAGAAAGAGTGGGTACAAAGTTTCCTCTGGTTATTAAATTCAATGTACAACTCAGAGATTAATACACCATTCAGCTTGAGCCGCAACAAGAGAAACATATGACAGACGGAGCAAAGCACAGCTTCAAGATCTTGGCAGCCGCATAGGCTTTGTATTTGCTGCTCTAGCATGCCATGAATGCATGTGACACAGTGCTCACTTGACTGCTTTCAGTCATTGTACTGACCGTGTTTCTCCTAAACTTCAAAGTTACAGTTGAATACAACTATGTGCTGAGAAGGCAGCTGCTGGCACCATTTATTAATCGGTTACACACACAGCCTTCAGTCAAAATAGCCCAGAACGTGGGCAGAGATATAAAGGCACATTCCTCGAACGAAAAGGAGTTGTTTCAAGTAGGTGAACATCATATATGCATCGAAATCAAGCGCCTGTGCCAGGTGCGCCCATTTAATCGCCAGAAAAATGAGCAACAAAGGCCCCCCATACTGGCGCTGCCCCTTGCGGCCATGTCTTGCGTAAAAGTCACACTAACTGGCCGCACCCAGCGACGCCATTGGATCACCTCTCTTCTTCTACCGTGGAAATATACGGTCTTTAAAATTGAGTACACTGTCCCTTGGCCAGTATTTGTAGCAGTGCTGGCTCACTACTGAGAAAAATAAACGAACTCATTCCATTCTCTCAAGCTGTCCTTGTCTCTCGTTTACCCTAATGTATTGTTCAGACTCATGTATTGGTCTCACACAAGTAAAGAAAGTGAAAAGTCTCACGATCAGTTGTTGCAGCTGCCAGGTCTGCTTCATCACTGTCGGGTTGCACGGGGGATGCCGCACTTGCTTCAGCAGAGCTGGGGTGGTTTGGTGGAGCTGAAGGTGAACGCGAATGCAGCATTAGTGGTGATGGAGTGGCAAAGAAAATGCTACTAAGTAGAAGAACACCAATAAATATAACTAAATACAGCTGTGTTAATTAAGCATCTTTTTGCTGAAAAACAACACCTGCACTCTCGCTGTCCACATACAAGTGAGTGACGACTAGATTTCTCATGAATCAGCAGGCTGCTATGGTACAGTTAAGTAACCCAAAATTCCTGCCATATATGGACCAAAAGGGTTAATAGAATACACATATCGCATCATACGAAGACATTTATTTGAACCTGGCTGCATTTCAATTAAGGTGAAGTGCAGAATGTGCTTGTGTGCAGTCATGACAGCGCTAATTAAAGATCCCCAGGTGGTGAAATTATTCAGGAGTCCTCCACTACGGGGCACTTCTCCCTCTTGATCCCTTTCAACGTGCCATGGTGGCTCAGTGGTTAAGTAGCTCGACTACTGACCGCAGTACTCGGGTTTGATCTCGACCACGACGGCAGTGTTTTGATGGAGGCAAAATACAGAATGCGCCTGTGTGCCGTCACTGTAAGTTAAAGAACCCCATGTGGTCTAAATTCATTCGGAGCCCTCCACCATGGTGTCCCTCATAAACTTAGTTGCCTTGGGACGTAAAATTTCATAATTTACAATTTCTTCATCCTCTTCCCTAATGTGGTTCGAATGTTTACCGAAAGAGTGTAACAAATAATGCATGCTTAGTTTCCAAAAGCTATATTAATGCGAACACATTAGACGACGTGTTGACGCAGAAACCTAGCGTTGCCCGAAAAGTGGAGTTACAAAAACCTGGGAGCATCAGAAAAATCACTCCCACAAAAGGTGTTCAAGCAGGAATTGAACCACCGCCCTTTGTGTCGTGAGACGGGCACTCTGCCCCTACACCACGGAAAGGCATTTGTTCCAGTGCGATAGTTTGTGGCTCATTGGTGCTAAAACAGAGTTTGGTTTGGTTTATGGGGGTTTAACGCCCCGAAGCGACTCAAGGCTATGAGCAGTGCCGTACTAAAGGGCTCCAGAAATTTTGACCACCTGGCGTTCTTTAACGTGCCCTAAAACAAAGTCTCACCCAAAAATTGTCATCTACGAATAGTTGCATTTAGAAACCTGAGTGATCAATGCAACCCAAAAACAACTATACGATAGGACACACACGGCAACTACCAACACAGAAGCAACTACAGTGGTTGCGGTAGCAGGCGCATACTATGTTTAGAGACAAAGCAGCTGGCTTCACATTGTACGAAAGTTAGTACCTTGAGTACCCAGAGTAACTGTTATTATTAGTATGAACTCAACTCTATATATGAGTGCAACTAAAAAGAAAGGAAATACTGCTGGTGCTAAAAAATAACATTGTTACTTCTCCATTGCATTAGAAAAAGGACTGAGGTTCACTTGTTCACAGGAAGACTGCATAACGAAAGGTTAAGCTTCTCACTCGTACTAAAAAAATAAAAGTACGAATAAGTAAAAGACGAAGACATATCACGGATTCACAGGGAAGCTGTGCTTTCGTTTGGTGCCTGCGCACTCCGGCTTAAAAACACTCCCATAAACTGTGACTGCAATCTGCTTGCAAGTGAGCAAACCATAAAATGCAAGTGAGAATATGTGGCGCAAGTGATTCTGCACATATATACAGATAGAGCGCAGGGGCTTGGTGGACTGAGCGCCAGTACCCGCGGCTCGACATGCGTCTCTCCCTGCAGTGCATCCGCTGTTAGACAGATCCAAATGTTACCGCCCCGCAACCGACAAGCAGATTGTTCTCATTATTTAAATGTTGCGGGTCTGCCTGACAGCTACAGCAAAGTAAATATTTTTCCTACGGTGACGACGACCTCACGTGACAAACTGGAAACGGCCAGTGGAGGTCTGATTGGCTCATCGCAGGAGGGCTTCCAGGCTATGACCAAAATTTTGTGTAGGTGCAGATCTGAGTGATGAGGCAAGCGGCATGGGAAAAATGCTTCGAGTGACAGCGCTGCTCGTTGCTTGCCGCCGTCGCCTTCTCAAGCTTTTGCATACATGGAGCTCAGCATTCAGTTGAAAAGTCACCTCTCGCATCCAATCAGATTCACAAACGCAGAGTGTGAGCGAGGCGAAATGCATGCACTGAAGAGAGTGTGCTGATCTATGGTGTTTTTGAAGCAGTCAGTAGCTAATATCTTTTATAGCTTACGGGGTGTTGGGAGCTGCACCGCTGGCACCGCTGGCACATCTCCGGCACATTCGTTTCCTAAGGAAAAATTGCATGTATTTTGAGAATACCATTGATTTAGGTGCTACTACTTAAAAATTTAGGACTTTCAAATTACCTTACAGTGCGGAGCTCTCAAATGCCGAGCTGTATTCATAGCGCTTTGCCTTTCTTTCGGCACTGTTGTAGGTGCCTGCAAAAGATTACAAACCAAAAACACAGTTCCTGTGCCGTCAGAACCAAAACTGCCAGTTCACATAAAGTCAGGGCAAAATAGCGGTGCACTAAATTTTGGACATTACACACACCAGAACACTTTAGCATTTGGTACCAAAGGTTGAACGTCTTGAAGCTGCTCATGGGGAATGACAAGCACTGTAGGAGAAGGCTTTGAATCAATTTTAACGCTTTATCTGCTTGTCATTTAAAAGAAAATCTACTTCCTTTCATAAACAGCCTCTGGAGGTCTGAATAAATATTTTGAACTTGTCCTGTAATGAGAAACATGCCCCTGTTTTCTACACTAGAGACTGGTAAAACGTGGCCGGCAGTCAAATGCTTCGAGCCAAAGAGAAACTATGCGTTAGCAGTGGTGGCTCTTCCATCACCTATGGACACTGCACATAAGATGTGCTTGCACTTGCTTCTGCATGCTTTATGGTATCCTTTCTCACCGTCATGTGATGGTAGTACTGAGAACAATGCCCTATCATGGCTGGTCTCTTGCAAACAAGTCTGAAATTCTCATGCTCCAACATGAAACAAATTGTGACACATTATGCAATAAAAAGAGCTTAACGAATTTACGCTACTTACGTCACACAGTAAAGTTGATATTAAATTTTGTGAAGGCGCTCCTGCATGTTCACTTTTACCACTTCCATACACACTCAAAAAAAGAAAGTATACTATCAAAAGAAAAATGCATTCCCCTATAATGATTACTCAGCCGGCTGGTGCTTCATGCACATCAAAATATCTTCAACCATTAATCACATGCGCAGCTAAATCTGCAGTTTCTTTTCATGCGCACTTAATTTTAAGCATATTGTGCTTTGTGATTCAATAGCTTCACTGCTACATAATCTTCGCAGCATACTGTTTGTGACACCATCAAGACTCAGACTTTGCGCTTTAATACTGTTGCTTATTGCCTCCTATGAGATTTATATGTGAGAAACCTATTCAGGTTTCGCCTAACTGAATAGCATTTCAAATTGGACTGGTTGGTTATTATCATGGTTTGCATTATAATACTTCTGGAAGCTGACACAGTAACAGCAATAGAACAGAACGTGAATGAGCAAGCTGTTAACTGAAAGCTTACTCTGGAGTACATTTCTACCAGAATTCAAAGAGAAAACAAAATTCCTGAAATGCATGTAAGGATACATCTCTTATGCTGAGACTAAACCCTTTTCTTTGCATTTACGTTTCTGAAAATTCCTTCCCCTGCCTCGAAATCATAACTGATGAGTCCGTCACACATGGCCCATCATTTCCCAATTCATATAGTAAGCTTCCCATACCTCCCCGATTAAATCTCTCTGAAGAATACCCACCCGAGTTTCATTGAACTGCAGTTTAGCTCAAATTAAGAAGCGCAAGAGGACTATGGAAAGCTTACCATATGGAATCAGGAAAAGACTAAATGAGGCCAGCCTGTCAATTATGCTTTCTAGGTAGATAGATTTGAGCGCGCCTCGACAGCCAGTTGGCCTAAACGAGCACACACTAGGTCAAACACAAACCTCATGAGATGAACACCATACATTACAAAGATAAATTAAAAACATTCATTCAAAATGAGCCATGAAAAATGCAATTTAGGCGAATATGTCCATGCTAAAGAAAGTATAATTATATGTGAAGATATATGTGATCTCATTTGGTGGCTTTTGCATGAGGCACACAAAATCTCAGTAACATCAATAACAGTTCACAGTCAATAGAGCCACGCACGACTTCATCAGAAAACTGCATGTCCCACATGAGTTGCCTGGCGTGAAGAGTAAACATACTGAGGTCTGCTAAGTGAGAATTAGAGCTGTAGTAAGAACAGCGAGCAATGTAAAATAAAGAATACGTATGAGCTTATACTTGAACATATTAGATTTTCTTGCAATAGCTAACAGACATTATTCCCGCCCACTTGTATGAAAGAAATTTTTCCGCTAACCTAGAAATAAGACCATCTTGCCTCAATGCGAACAAGACAATTAAATTTACATACGGAAGAAGTTTTGGAAATGCAAAAAAGAAAGGTTTAGTTGGGATAAAAATGTACAAAAAGCAATGTGCTTTTTCAGCTGAATAACTGCTTTCACTGCATGTTATTGGAATTCTGTTCTCACTAAGAGTTCCTATAAAAGTAACTGTACTGGAAAACGCTCAGCTGACAGTTTAGTCACTTGTGTTCTGTGCCACTTGACTTCAAGTTTTCTGTCAAAGTTTATGAAAGAGCTGGGATACAAGACCAACACCCAATTTCCCCTCTTCGCGCTACTATATGCATTACAATGATGCAGGCAACAACATATGCTGCATGTGCAGCACTGGTAGCTCTGGTACGCAGGGATGGGCAAATACCCTCATTTTTCTTTTTCTCCCTCATTCTCACTTCGAACTATTTTAAAATTTGCGGCAATAGCAAAATACAAAAAGCAGACGGGAAAAACAGGTGGCAACATCAAGAGGCGCCAACTTCCAAACTACATTCATTGTGTGGACAGTACATACATCTCACAAGCTCCAAAGCACCTCACAAAGAAAAAAATGTGATGGATAACAAAAGGGAGGGCTCTGGACTGCTGCGGACATCAGGAATTTTTGCAATAAAGCTAAAAATGCCTCACTGAGATGATGTGACCCTGCATGTGTGACCTCAACTGCTCCGAAAACCTTGCATGTATGCACATTGCAAACCGCATGCTCGCACAGCTGAGCATTCGCACGCTGGCCTCTTTGGCCAAAGTAGAACTTCCTGAAAATCAAACTTTGCAGTTTTAGAAATGCATTACTGGGCAGTTCTTCACAAAGAAAACAG
The DNA here is from genome assembly GCF_055824585.1 of Amblyomma mixtum. Lineage (NCBI taxonomy): Eukaryota > Metazoa > Arthropoda > Arachnida > Ixodida > Ixodidae > Amblyomma > Amblyomma mixtum. The sequence goes on along the minus strand of NC_143021.1, from coordinate 132,122,051 downwards.
CTGCTCCCATGTGGGCTGTTGAAGCAACTGGCATGTGTTGACAAGGCTGGCTCAGCCACTTTGCTGTGCACATTAGGCCATGCGGTGGACAACCGCTGCACATCCTAAAAGGCTCCCTCAATGCACATCGGCAACATAGTAAATACTAGCCACGCTGTTTAGCAATTTACACAACCTGCTCAGCATGATTTTAACAACATTATGACCACTTACCAGGTTACCCACAAGCGATCATAATGTGACCTTTCTTACATTTCTGTAATGCCCGTCCCACTAGCCAATTTAATGCCATTCAAATCGCATGGCTTATCACCTAATGTGATCAATCAGCTGCTACACAAGAACATTTAATTTAATTAGGTTCAAATGGCAAATGTATACTTTGGACACCAGATACACAGAAGAAGCAAGAAATGTGCAAAAACAATGTGCGCACTGCCAAAGTTTATACTTTTATCTATTGAGTTTAGCTAAAAGAAATGAATTTAGGTGTGACACTATTCACACTGGAGGCTGTCATGGATACCTATCACTCTCAGTCTCAGCAGCAGTTAACGGCAACGTCAAGCGTGAAGTGCAACCTTGCCCAGCACCACCCACCATTTTGGGTTCTGTATTTCTTGTTGGTTGGAGCTCCACGCGTATTTAGCTAAGAAGCACTTAAAGTTGAAACTGAGCGCTTCCCCTTTTTGATGTCAGCTCCACACTCTGCCGTGTCAGCCATATCGTTTGTTTATATTTATAGAATTTGTGGTTGACTTTATACTTGGCTTTTGATGGCTAAAGTGCTCCATAACGACCTGATATACTATTTGCTCCCACAAAAATGTTTTCACCCGCTTTTTGAAAATGCTACACAACAATTCCAAACAGCTTTTACGTGCACTGATGTACCCTAATTGTAATCAAATTTTTTTGCCGATTATAATTGGTATCATTTGTTTATGACATTTTTTGCTGTGCAGCTCTGAAAGAGACTGAATGAATGCAATGTATAAGCTTCCAATAAATTCGAATTACACAAGGGTATAAGCCTGGTGCTCCGCAAGGCTAGTTCCCATTAAGAAGCATAGTTGACAACCACCACTTAGTCGCTTACCAGGCTGGCCAAGTGTTATATTGCCTACTGAGCCAGAGGACCCAGGTTCAATCTCAGCCACAGTGGTTGTGTTTAAAGATGGAATGCTAAAGGTAGCTGTGTGCTTCGATGTCAGAGAATGTTTAAGATATCATTTAAGGCAGTGTTTATTCTCCCGGCATCTGGGAGAATGGTCGAGAAAACATTCTCCCGGCATTCACCTGTGATTACCTGAAAAAAAAAACCATGACACACTTTCCGTAAAAACTGGCTGCGATACTCTCACTGCCACCTTACAGGAAAGCACAGAAACGTGACTTACGCATGTCAAGAGCACCTGCTTACTGGAACATGTATTAACGATCTCTTTGATGTTGTCGTCATGTTAACCAAATAAAGATGAGTATTTGTGGCGTGGAATTCCAGCACATTGAACATCAAACTAAGTACAGTCAACCAGGAGCATGCTCACAAAAAAACAGAAATAAATAAAGTGCAAAAAGGCTAAATGAGGAAGACTAACAACACACACCACCAGCGTCTTCAGTTAGCGAGCTCGAGACTTGCACCGACTATGTTGAACCACACTGATCTTCAAGTTTTGCAATGTGAAGTTCTCAGAAGCCTGGAAAGGCCATAAAAAAAAATCTAACCTCAACCTGTCCTAAATCACTGCAAGAAGCGTGTAAGACGGCCACATTACTTCCCCCTAGACCACCTTCAATGAACTTCTGCCAGCAGCAATGAATGAAGAAAATTCTCACAGCACCTTCTGTAGCAAATGAATTGATTATGAGGATAATTTTAGCCCGAAAATTATGCTGTTTGCCGACACAATAAACACTGCCATAATTTAGTCCGAAGCTCTCCGCTACGACGTGGCCCATGTGGGGCTTCAGGACAATGAACACCACAGTTAACATTTCCGCACAATATACTTTGTTTGCAATGCAACTACTTACGGCACTTGGTAACGACAGTGGCCGCGCAGCACACCCACTCGCCTTCGGCCGATGGGTCGGCTTCTGCCTGCGCGAGGCGGATTATTTCGCGCCCGCGCGCAGACTTCGGCCACAGGCATTCCTCGCTGCCTTTTAGCCATGACAGCGGCACAACGGCCACACTGTCTTCCTCCAGCGGAAGCTTAACCACTGCGAATCGCTTTGGCATGCTGCATGAAGGAAACGGGAGCAAAGATCAGTAGGGAAATTAAGGGTTTTTTGATCACATCGCTCGCCTTGTCATGCATGTTCATACCTCTCACACAAAGGCCTCGCAACACAATGAACGAAGTCAACGCTCTCGAGGAATTACTCGTTTATTGAATACTAAGCATGCTGCAATTCTGAAGCGTGTGATAAATCACTAAATCAAACGACTGACATCAAAATGACAAACAGTAATAAATAAGGCTACTGAGGAAAGCTTTGTTACATCGAACGAGACAACAGTTATGTTTAAATATGCCATGCATCAAGAATTATCCCATATCGACAGGCTTTCTCTGAAGTAACGCATCATTAGATAGCTGCAGGGGAAATAAGACTCCAGAAGAAAAACACAGATTACACAAAGCAAACCACCAACGAGGCCTGCTCACTATTGTCCCTCACATCACGGTAAAGACATGAGTATAACGCATGCAGAAAAAAAAACGATTAGCACAAATACTTACGCAAACGTAGGATTGCTGGTTTCCCCGGTCTTCAATGTGGTGACAAGAGAAGCAGAAAAAACAATAACGCAGACAGGCGCGGACAAGATTCAAGGTGCAGCGCGCTCGACACGACGGCACGACGGATAAAGCAGTGAAGAGAGGAGGCAATGGAGGGATGACCGAATGCCAAAGAAGTGGAGAGATGCATGTGTACTTTCAGATGCATTCTTTGAAAGTGTATGTAGGAGGCGCTACCTAGGGGGCTTTATTTTTTTGTACGTTTTTATTTATCAAATCACTACACCTTATGAATATTTTTATTTAAAACTAACAGATGTAGCGTCTGCATCTTGTACTCAAGTAGTCTTACTGGCAAATGATAAGGCTATTACAAAATATTTTCTAACAAAACGAAATATTCGGTCAGCTTCACATTTTTCACACAAGGTGCACAATGTTCCCGTTTTTCTTTTGCGCGTGATGTTTTTTGGGCAACTTAGCTTCCTGAGGTGTTGTATTGTCTCATTGTCGCATATTGTTGCGGGTCGCTCATCCGTTGTCTTTTGGCATCTCGGCTCTTTTGCGCTCCGATATGAGTTCGAAGTCTCGAAAATATCATATTGTTCAAAAAGAATACGAGGAGGTTTTGAAGGAGCTCGGCGTCCCGCGAGTGCCGGTCGAATCTCCGTCTGCGCGCTTGAAGTCTCGCGGCAGCAAGAGGACAGGCAGCGAAGCTTCCGACGTTGGCTCCCCTCCAATCCAGCTACCGCCCGGAGCAAGCAAGCGACCTAGGAGCGAAGTCACAGCCGGCGCTTGCGCCAGTAGCAGCGGACAAGCTGCTTCGTCGCTACCTGCAGACTCGACGGTATCTTCTGTGCAGGGTGGTCTGGACGAGCCCGATTTTACGTCGGAGAGCAGCACACATACCGCAAGCGGAAGGACAAGTGACTGTACCTCGTCCTCGGACAAGTCCGATGCTGAAAGTGTGTCCCCGAACAACCCAGCGGTCAGTGTGGAATTAGGCGGGTTTAATGAAAACGCTAGCGGGCCTTTTCAGAACTACCTCTCAGCTGCACAGGAGCTAGCTGCCATAGCTAGCAAACACAATTTGACCCACGCATGCATAAATGATATGCTTGATTTCTGCCGTCGGCGTGGCATTGCGGAGCTACCGAGAGACGCAAGAACCATCATGCAGACGCAGCGGAAAGCTCACTTGGAACGCTGTGATTCATTTGCTCATTTCGGCCTTGCTGAGGGAATTCAGCAGGCGGTTGGGCAATTACCTGTGCCGGCAAATATCAACCTTCAGGCAAATATCGATGGATTGCCCCTGCATAGGAGTAGCCAAACATCATTCTGGCCGATACTATGCAGAGTCACGAATCTCAAGGGGTCCACACCATTCATGGTGAGCGTGTATTGTGGCGTAGGGAAACCACCCTGTCTGCAGGAATACCTTTCACCTTTTTTGGAAGAAGTCCGCAGCCTTACGTGCAATGGACTCATCGTGAGAGGGGTTCACATCACCGTGAGCTTGTCAGCTGTCATCTGTGATGCCCCTGCGAGGAGCTTTGTCAAGGCCATCACTGGGCACACAGGATATTATGCCTGTGAAAGATGTAACCAAAAAGGCCGTTACATCGAAAACAGACTTACTTTTCCTGACCTGCATGCTCAGCCACGAACCGATGCCTCATTTCGTTCCCAGGATGACCAGCGGCACCACACAGGTGTTTCGCCCTTTACATCGTTGGATGTCGATATGGTGGAACTTTTCCCTACTGAATATATGCACTTAGTCTGCCTGGGTGTCATGCGGAGGCTTATCAGAAACTGGGTGTGTCAGGGACATGGTGCTAGACTGAGCCGTGCTGACCGGATTGAGCTCAACAAGAGGCTACGAGAAGCAGCCGCAAGCTTCCCAAGCTCCTTCCAGCGGAAGCCAAGGGGGACGGAAGAGCTAGACCGCTGGAAAGCGACAGAGTTCCGGACATTCCTGCTTTACCTGGGACCCACAGTTCTGAAATCCATCCTTTCTGACGAGCTGTACAAACACTTCCTACTTGTGCATGTAGCTGTTCGCATACTTGCCTCTCCTGAACACTACCTAGCTCTAAACAAGTTTGCAAAGGATCTCCTCAGATACTTTGTGCAAGAGTTCGGGAAGCTTTTTTGATTCATATTGCAGCGAAGAAGCACGAACACAAGTAGAAGGAACACGCAAAAAACACGGACGAACGCTGCACTCACAACTGGTTTACTGCGAAAAGATTTCGAGGTTAAAATGGCTCACGCATCTGCGCACTACAGAAAGAAAACCATAACAAACACGTGCCAAGAAATAACATCTTATCATAATGCCGCAAAAAGGTTGTATTCCGAAGCGTACAAAAAAACGGATGCATCACTAATGCAGCAATCTGCTTTTTCCTTTATGCGAAAGTTTAGTTTAGTTTATGGGGTTTAACGTCCCAAAGCGACTGAGGCTATGAGAGACGCCGTAGTGAAGGGCTCCGGAAATTTCGACCACCTGGGGTTCTTTAACGTGCACTGACATCGCACAGTACACGGGCCTCTAGAATTCCTCCTCCAAAGAAATTCCAGCCGCCGCGGCCGGGATCGAACCCGCGTCTATCGGGTCAGCAGCCGAGCACCATAGCCACTGAGCCACCGCGGCGGCCTTTATGCAAAAGGCCTCCAGGAGTTCACGCACCGTTTTATACTTGCTTCTGCCTAGAATTCGAACACTATCGAAACGTGGCGAACATGTCACGCATGACTGGCAGTGCCTAACCAAGTGCACATTCTCTTTGTTCTTTAAATTCCTTTGGTGCTCCCCTAGCCGGTCGTTAATACATCGCCCCGTTTGACCGATGTAAACTTTTCCACATGAAAGTGGCAGCTCGTACACCACCTCAGAAGCACATTGCACATAGGGCGTAGTGTGCTTTTTACCACACCCGCTTCTCCTTGTTTCGCTTCCGGAAATACGAGGGCACAACTTTGACAGCTTCACCGGAGCCGAAAAAACGAGCGGCACCCCATACCTGTTCGCAACCTTCTTCATGTTATGCGACACCTTGTGTAGGTAGGGGGCAACTTCCGGACCACTGGACCGGCAGAGCCCTTTACACTACTGCGCTATTGTTAACAAGATTTTAGATGCTTTTAGGAAGCATGGAAAGGGACTAACATTTACTTTTGAGACACCGGATAACGACGAACTTCAGTTTCTAGATATTCGAGTGAAGTTGGGCAGAGATCATACTTGTTGGATGTACGCCCCTCGTGTTCAGAAGCAACTCTTGCCTTTCGACTCTGCTCATTCGAAGGTGATAAAAAGAGGCATAGTTAGTTTGTGTCTAGATTCGGCGCTTGAGAAATCGTGCGTCCATGAGATGCAGTCTAGCTTTGAGAACCAATTGGCTAGAATTTTGTCAGCGGGCTACCCCTTGTCGGTCGTGACTTCTGTAGCAGAAGCTTGCCTGAAAAAAGAGAAGGCACGCACAGCGAACTCCAAGAAGAAAGAGAGGAACATGAACCTGCGACCGGAAGTTGCCCCCTACCTACACAAGGTGTCGCATAACATGAAGAAGGTTGCGAACAGGTATGGGGTGCCGCTCGTTTTTTCGGCTCCGGTGAAGCTGTCAAAGTTGTGCCCTCGTATTTCCGGAAGCGAAACAAGGAGAAGCGGGTGTGGTAAAAAGCACACTACGCCCTATGTGCAATGTGCTTCTGAGGTGGTGTACGAGCTGCCACTTTCATGTGGAAAAGTTTACATCGGTCAAACGGGGCGATGTATTAACGACCGGCTAGGGGAGCACCAAAGGAATTTAAAGAACAAAGAGAATGTGCACTTGGTTAGGCACTGCCAGTCATGCGTGACATGTTCGCCACGTTTCGATAGTGTTCGAATTCTAGGCAGAAGCAAGTATAAAACGGCGCGTGAACTCCTGGAGGCCTTTCGCATAAAGGAAAAAGCAGATTGCTGCATTAGTGATGCATCCGTTTTTTTGTACGCTTCGGAATACAACCTTTTTGCGGCATTATGATAAGATGTTATTTCTTGGCACGTGTTTGTTATGGTTTTCTTTCTGTAGTGCGCAGATGCGTGAGCCATTTTAAGCTCGAAATCTTTTCGCAGTAAACCAGTTGTGAGTGCAGCGTTCGGCCGTGTTTTTTGCGTGTTCCTTCTACTTGTGTTCGTGCTTCTTCGCTGCAATATGAATCAAGAATGTTACCAACTTGCCCAAAAACGTGTTTTACTCAGTTCGGGAAGCTGTATGGAGAAAAGCAACTGGTTTACAACGTACACACACTGGCGCACTTGGCAGAACAGTGCTTGAAGCACGGCCCCGTTGACAGTTTCAGTGCTTTTCCGTTCGAAAGCTACCTCGGAAAAGTTAAGAAAATGCTGCCGACGACTAATAGGCCTCTCGCCCAACTGAGCAGAAGGATGTCCGAAGCAAGGCATTGTGTGCGTTTGAGTACAGAAGTGGAGCGGCTCACAAAAGTTGGTGACTGCTTTCTGATTGACAGCTGTGCTGTTGTCGTCACTGAAATCATGCACGACAATGTTAAAGCGGATATCTTTCCAAATGGCAAGGATTTTTTTAAGGCACCGATACCCTCCTCAAGGCTCAACATCTGGCGTTTCAATGCTGTTGGTCAACAAACCAAGATCTGGCCCCTCTCATACCTCAAGGGCAAAGTGCAATGCGTGAGGCTTAAGCACAAGCGGAAACATGTCATTTTTCCATTGCTTCACCTTCAATGAAACCAGCGTTGTCGAACCTTGAGCAGTATATGTGCCTGCATCAAAGGAGCGGCCTGAACCGTGCCATCATGTTGGGCTGGGGGTTCATCTTGAATGCCCAGTTTTCTTGAGTAGCCGCTGAAATCCTTGTGCCTACCAAAAGGAGACTTCCGTATTTTACCTCCATCAAAATGCAGCCTGGAATTAGGTTTGGTTTGGTTTATGGGGTTTAACGTCCCAAAGCGACTAAGGCTATGAGAGACGCCGTGGTGGAGGGCTCCGGAAATTTCGACCACCTGGGGTTCTTTAACGTTCACTGGCATTGCACAGTACACGGGCCTCTAGAATTTCTCCTCCGAAGAAATTCAACCGCCGCGGCCGGGATCGAACCTGCGTCTTTCGGGTCAGCAGCCGAGTACCATAACCGCTGAGCCACTGTGGCGGCGCAGCCTGGAATTAGTTTGCGTTCTTGTGCACACTAGCAGAATACCATAGCCACGTGACACCACGACGAGTGAACAGCCAACACTAACACAATGAAGTTATGCCACAAGTTATTGAACGATGTTTACTAACAGAGCTCCGGAATATGCATATTCCACCTGAGGCACATGCACTGAAGTATATGGAGTGCTTTTGTCTTCAAGATTGGTGCTGATGCTGGCTACTTGTGCGTTGACATCTCCTCCGTGTCGCGGCAGCAAGAAGAGGAGGGGCAGCAAAGCTTTCAACATTAGTACCTCTCCACTCCAGCTACCGCCCAGAGAAAGCAAGCGACATAGGAGTGAAGTCTTCGACCTTGGAAGATAAAGGCCCTTTTCAGGGCCACCCAAATGTGCCGGCAGGGCTGCAGCTGCGCCTCTGATAACTGCCCATTCCCCTCAAAAATGCTCTAAATGCCAAACCGCAGGGCAGTGTTTCTTTGGTGTCGCATCAGCGTCTCAGCTACTGGAATCGCCAGAGGCAAAATTTCGGTGCTAGGAAGGTGTTTGTATAAGTCAAAACGCTTTTGTCACCCAGTCTTCGCGCACTTTTACGTGGGAAGCTCCCAGACACCCTTAGAGCGTGTGGGGGTAGCGGTCTCGGACTCGAATGAGATGCCCTCGACTCAGCGTGGCAAGCTCAGCGGAGACCAGCCACCAAGTGACAAGAGGTTTTTGGGCGTTCGGTGCCCAGCTTTCGCTGGTCGCAAGCCAGAGAATGGGTCGGAGCCAGAGGTTTACAAAGCAAAACAAAGTTTATACAGCAATTGAGACGATACAGAGGGTTTCACAATCACTAGTACAGACACGTACAAAGTGATTAATTGAACAATGCAACACGTGGAAAGTTAAACTCGAGAGAGAATACAATACAGAGGCAATATTGCACCTAAAGTGCACTAACACAAGAGAGAGAGGTAAACAAACAAAACACAATTTGTTCACCGGGCACTGCGGCAGTCCGACGACCAGAGTTCCACGACGATGCCGTCCCGCAGACTAGCAAACGTTGCTTCGTTGGTCCGATGCTGGCCGAGTGGTGTTTTCCCGGGAGTCGAACGGGCGCGCTTCGATGAAGCTTAAAGGGAGACTGAGGCGGTTTTCGAATCAGCTAATTTTTTAGGGTTTTGAAGTAGTCTCATTGCTGATCACGTCTGTGAAATTATTTTTTCGATTTTGGCTAAAACAGTAGCGCAATCACCAATTAAAAACGCGATGTTCAAATCTCCCGCGCCCCGCGCGAGCGTAGGAGAGGAGAACAGCGGAGAGGGAAACCTCGTCCATGCCAGCCATCGTGACGTCACGTTGAGGAGCCGGGGATACTTCGGCGCACCCGAGCGAGCTTTCAGCGCGCGTTCTTTCTCGTGCTGCGTGCGTTGTGACGGACAAAGCGTGTCAGCCGACCTTGAGAATCAGATTCAACACGAGGTACTACTCTGCGTTCGTGTCCAGGAACAAATACGGCCGAGGCTGTGTCGTCTTCCACTGTTTGTAGCAAGATCATAAGCTCGCAGCGCAAGCGCTCGCTGCTATGACGAAGAATTCAAGTTGATCAAAGCAAGCATACTCTGCTCGAAGCACTTTCGTAAGAGCGGCTACATGCAGAGCTTGTCCCTAATGTGACCTCTGCAGATTTCTGCCGACAAAGCACAGCTGAACCATGACACAGTTCCTTCGATTTTCTCGCGCATGAGACGCGTGTCACCATTCCGAAGAAGCGCCTCTTTTAAAAGTAGAAACATGCTCACTTAGCCCCTGAAGAAACCTGATAGAGGCTTAAGCATGTGTCGCTCTCCTCAGCTTAGGTGCGGCCAGACCACCTGAGACGTGCTCAGCAAGGCTCGGTTAGTGATTTTATACTCGGTTCGACGTGCCCAAGCAAGCAAGCAAGCATCGAAGCTGTTCATATGCCGCATCTCGTTTAATCGTAGCTAAGCAATTAAAATGAAAGCGTTCGACGTTGATTTCGGATGCAAATTTATGAGAGAAATGAATGCCAACCGAGTTTTTGCAAAAAAAAAAACACCGCAACCTTACTCGGTTTCTTCATCAAGTTGTGGCAGCGGGCGAGTTGCAGCTAGCTTGGCTTTTAAACACACATATAGTTGGCAACTACATCACTGAACCTAAACTGCAAATCTAGGAAGGGCGAACATTTCCGAGGCAGCGATTAATATTTTCTGGCGTCTGCTGAACGCGCCACGAGTGAAGCAGCAGCCTTGTGCACGTATTGGTTTCCAGCGCACAATGATTGCGTCACTATCTTGTGGTCACATGCCTCGCAGTGCTTGCCCACTGCGCTTCGCTAATTTTGACACCAACTTTGTGCTCCTTCACCGTTTCTTTGAAATACTTTCTTGCCCCAACCTGCAACGTCATGTACTGACAACAGGATTTTTTGTACACAGTGCTTTGGGCCTTTTCTTTAGGATGAAGCTCTTCCGGGCGAGCCAGGAGGCGTCCGGTGGTGGTAATTAACTTGAGTATTGTTCGCGCCCCTTCCTTTCCGAGAATACGAGCCGAGGTTGTGCTGGCACCTTTTACGCATGGTCTGCATCGCGTCTTTGACGCTGGCGTATGCTTGTGCTAGGCGTAGAATTTTTTGCTTGTGTCTTTTTTGGTTTCAGGCGATACGTGGAATGAGGAAACTGTAGTATCCTTTTCTTCGGAGGTCAGTAAAAAAAAGTCGCCGTATTCGCTCTTACAACGACACGGAAAGCTGCGATCTGCACTCAACGCAGCGCCGGATCCGCATCGGCAGCTTCTCCAGTCCTCAAAGTTACGTCACGACCTCTCTTGACCAATCACGGGCGGCGGCGCGCCGCGCGGCGTGCCCCGCGGCGCAGGCCGCATATTTCGGCTAAAAAAGGCAATTCGCGCTTGTTTTTGCCTTATTTGGATGCGATATTCCAGTATACAGCATGAAAAACTATAGGATGCCGCTGCCAGCCCGATTTTCAAAAAAAGTGCTTCAGTCTCCCTTTAAACGGCGGTCCGGACTGACTGTTAGCGGTCAACGCCTTCTTTTATAGGCTCGCTTCCACGTCTGTTTGTTCTACGCGCCAGAGTAGGCGCGCACATACACGCAGCATTTGCAGTGCTGTCTCCCTTCCTTTCTCTCGCCGGCCGCGCGTCCCCATTGGTCAGAGGTCGCGGGTCGCATCTCGAAGTTTCGAGCGTGTTCTTGAGTGGCGCCGACGCCGACGGGCGAGGGGGACGTGTCTTAGTGCACGCAAGGCTACGCCCTTTCCCCCCGTCAGCTGTAGAACCGACTCGTCTGTTCCAGAGAATTCAGCGGGGATGACTCATTTCCTCGGCGCACGCCGCGGCGGTGGAGAGAGAGGCACGCGCTCGGCGGGGGCTTTCCCTCTCCCCCGTCGGGCTCGCGCCGGCGAGACGCCGTGCGCGCGGCGGTTTTTTTTTTGTTTGTTTTTAAAATGCGCCGAATTTTGTGACAATGCCCCTTCCTTTAAGAATATTGTGTAACAATATTCACAAAACACAAAATTCGCGCGCACATGCATGCGCTCACAAAGTCAGTGGCGAATGCCAAAATACATACATCAATACTTGATGCTTTAAGATACATAACAGAGTGCAATAGACAGAGTGCACTCCAAACTTCACAACACTTCAAAACACGCCGCGTTTCGGCGGTACAATTCACGCGCACATGCATGCGCTCACAAACTAGATGTGAGAATATACACATCAATGCCATGATGGTTTTCACATACACAACAAAATGCAGTGTTCACAATGCACATGAATACACGCCGCGATTGGGCAGTACATTAGCACAAGGCTACAAACATGGAGCACGCAAATACAAGGCACACTTTCGCCTATACTTCCAAGTTCAGCCTACCCAGCGGGCTCGGAGAATTACTGTTTCCTTCAATCTTTCAGTCGCGCTTTTAATTCCCTTTCGGAAGCGGCTGCGGCTTTTCTTTCTGTCACGGGTTGGACTCTTCTTCCGCCTCATTCTCAGGCTTCTCTTCCGAACGTGGTTTTGGCTCCGCTTCCTGTTCGTACTCCTGTCTGGTTCTGCGCCCAGACCTCGAGTCCTTCCTCTTTTCCTGCGGCTAGCGCGTCTGTTGCGAGCAAATTTAACGCCAGTTGGCTTACGACGGCTGCGCTTCAGGTATTTGCTCTCTTTTCCGTCTGCGCTCTTCTGTTCCCGTTTGCGCCTCCACATTGAGTCCTTGCTGTAGGCTGGGCTCGTTCCTCTGAACTTCTTTCTGAATTTGCTGCGATGTTCGGGCAGCTCGCTTGCATTCGGCTCGGCTGTCTTCAGCTTAGTTTTCTTCCGATCCATTCTCTTCCTGAATTTTCTCCAGGGCTTGTCCGGTTCGATTTCACCTTTATTGGTGGTCTTCGATTCGCTTCTCTTTCTTTTGACTTCCTTCCGCATTCTCCTACGGGTCAAGCCCGGTTCACTGCCAATGGCGTCATCCGAGTTGTTCTCTCGTGATGAAGCCACTCGTTCAGCTTTCTCTTGTTCTTCGAGCACTGAGCTTTCTTCTTCCAAGTCCTTTTTCCTTTTCTTCTTCCTGACTACTCTTCGAGCGCAATGCTCAGAGCTCGGCTCAGGACTTATTGGAGAATCTTCAGAATTCTTCCCCTTCTGATTCATTCTTAAGTTTGTCAGTTGGTCACTTACAGCGCAGTCGTAAGCAGACTTTTCCCCAGTCTGTTCCTTTCCTTCAGTTGCACCTACTCCTTCCTCAGAGACAAAAATTTCCTCGCCTTCCTCTTCCGGGAAGCCCTCCTCGCCGCTCCAGGGTTCACTCGGAACGGCTTCCGGGTCTTCACTGAGTGCGCTTTTCTCAGGTATTACTACGTCTGGGCTTTCACACTGAGTGCCATTTAACCACTCTTTCTCGTGGTCTTCCCTGCCGGACTCAGAGGTGTAGCACTCGGACTCCTCCATAGAGATCTCGACTGCTTCTTCGTCCTCAGGCGGCTGCTCTAGGGTCCCCTCTGACTGACGCGTCAGATTGGCCTTCGCCTCAGTGCCTACCACCTCGGTAGTAGCTACACAATCAATTTCTAGAGGAAGCGACACTTCGTTCTGTTCTTCACTCTTTGTGGTTTCAGTTGCAGGGACAGGCTGTTCCACAACCTCATTCTGACCTGTGGAGCTGGCTACAACCTCTTCCGTGGTTGTCAACAAAACAGACTCGTTAGTCTTCCACCCGGCCTCTCCGGGGTTAAGCTCCACTGGATCTCTGACGTTCCTCAAACGCCGCATTTCAGCAAGCTTCTTCTGAAGGATTGCCATTTCTTTTTCAAAAGCTCTTTCGGCCGCTTCTTCGCGCCTTTTCCGTTCTCTCTGTTCTTCTTCTCGTTTCTTTTGCCTCTCTTTCTCAGCGGCTTCTCTAGCGCGCTGTCTCTCTCTCTTTCTTCTCCAGCTCTCTCTCTTTCTTTCTCAGCTCTGTCTCTTTCCTGGTCCACCCATTCTCGCAGTTCGGCTCCGGTCATCCCCACCTGGAGACCGGCCTCTACTAGCTCCTTTAGCTCCTTGAAGCTCATGTTTGGAGACCGAACTCTACATTCAAGGCAATGAATACCTCTCCACGGTGAACCTCATTAACCGCTTCAGCGCGGCACCTGACGGTATCGCTCTGCTGCTACCACTCGTTTACGACCTCTTCGTAAACTCCTTCCGACTCTTTCTCCGTTCTCTGTGCTTGCAAACACCAAACGTCCTGTCGCGGACGCCAGAATATATTGTCACCCAGACTTCGCGCACTTTTACGTGGGAAGCTCCCAGACACCCTTAGAGCGTGTGGGGGTAGCGGTCTCGGACTCGAAGGAGATGCCCTCGACTCAGCGTGGCAAGCTCAGCGGAGACCAGCCACCAAGTGACAAGAGGTTTTTGGGCGTTCGGCGCCCAGCTTTCGCTGGTCGCAAGCCAGAGAATGGGTCGGAGCCAGAGGTTTACAAAGCAAAACAAAGTTTATACAGCAATTGAGACGATACAGAGGGTTTCACAATCACTAGTACAGACACATACAAAGTGATTAATTGAACAATGCAACACGTGCAAAGTTAAACTCGAGAGAGAATACAATACAGAGGCAATATTGCACCTAAAGTGCACTAACACAAGAGAGAGAGGTAAACAAACAAAACACAATTTGTTCACCGGGCACTGCGGCAGTCCGACGACCAGAGTTCCACGACGATGCCGTCCCGCAGACTAGCAAACGTTGCTTCGTTGGTCCGATGCTGGCCGAGTGGTGTTTTCCCGGGAGTCGAACGGGCGCGCTTCGATGAAGCTTAAACGGCGGTCCGGACTGACTGTTAGCGGTCAACGCCTTCTTTTATAGGCTCGCTTCCACGTCTGTTTGTTCTACGCGCCAGAGTAGGCGCGCACATACACGCAGCATTTGCAGTGCTGTCTCCCTTCCTTTCTCTCGCCGGCCGCGCGTCCCCATTGGTCAGAGGTCGCGGGTCGCATCTCGAAGTTTCGAGCGTGTTCTTGAGTGGCGCCGACGCCGACGGGCGAGGGGGACGTGTCTTAGTGCACGCAAGGCTACGCCCTTTCCCCCCGTCAGCTGTAGAACCCACTCGTCTGTTCCAGAGAATTCGGCGGGGATGACTCATTTCCTCGGCGCACGCCGCGGCGGTGGAGAGAGAGGCACGCGCTCGGCGGGGGCTTTCCCCCTCCCCCGTCGGGCTCGCGCCGGCGAGACGCCGTGCGCGCGGCGTTTTTTTTTTGTTTTTAAAATGCGCCGAATTTTGTGACAGCTTTCCAAGCACTGGAATCTTGCCTCCAGTGATGCCAGTAGCTAAGACGCAGATGCGATGCCGAAGAATTGCTGCCTTGTGTTCCGGCCTTTGGTAGCTTTCCAGTATAAAACAAAATTGTTATTTTACTGTGAACAATATTCAGCATGCAGTTTTCTGCATTAGCACGAATTTATGGTTGCCCTTTGTAGAGCAACAGCTGACACAGGTCTCACTTTTTTTAGGTGTTGGGAAACAAAAACACTCAACCTGTATACCATACTTTTGAGTGCTGAAAACTACCAAATAATGTAACAAACCATTCAGCGTGTTTTCATCTTTCACGTCCTGGATGTCGTGTTGTTAGAAGTAAAAGTGTACACTATGACAAGGATCATTTTGACAACAAAGTTTTGTCTTAAATACTTCACCACACTAACATTTTTCCATCAATCAATAGAATCATAGCACATTATTCACCAATTTTCTTTCATAACGTGATTTCTTCTACATGTCTAAAAAGCTGTGGTACAAATATGTACTTTATTTGACGTCTTTAGAATGTCACCTTTTTCCACAACAATAGTGGCTGAAAACACTTGGAAGTGATGCGACTCTATTAGTACAATCATTTTTAATCCAATTTTAACATTGAAATGTTAGAGGAAGCATTGTGGTCCACTCCTCACAAAGGGATATGAAGTGAAACTATTTGTTGCACGCAACCTAGTATAATGCTTCAAAGTGATAGTATTGACGTAATTGCAAAAAATTTCAATATAAGGTTATATTCACTAAAAATTCAATTAACTTACATAATAAACGTAGACAGAATATGAGAAGATATGAGGGGTATTGAATTGCTTTACATTCTGGGGTTTGAATGCTCGTTTTCTTGTGAACGGATTGTTCTGCTTTGTAGTTCACACTAGCAAAAATGGGTTTCTTAATTCATGCCATCAGACTTATGACTATTCTCATGATGAAAATTTTATATGCACAGACAGTAAATTGCCTTGAAAGTATGCATCAACACTTGTGAGTAAATATTCTGAACGCCTTTTTTTTTTAGAGAGCCTTTTCCAAACTTCATCACTTTACGAAGCGTGGGGTCTCTTGTGCAAAGCTTCATGACATGAAATTTACCTCGTGACCATAATCTGTAAACGCTCTCAAGAGAAACTGAGGTGTGCAAAATGCGTCCGCATTACAGGGTCTATCAGGAGGCTTGGACTTTTTATTACATATATAACTTACAGGCTTCTGGGTGCTGACGGTGATACTAGCCCCATAGCACTTAGGGTATCAATGGCGCAGCGTTTGAAGAGATTTGCGTGAGTGGAGACGACGCGTGTCGCGCTGGTTTTGATAAGGCAGCGTGGCGTGCGAAGCATTCCGCACGCAGTGTTTGATGAGGCGCCGGTGCATGTGGCGCGCCAGCTTTCTTTGCTTCTCTTTTCCTCTGGTTTAATATTGTTTGCTCGAAAAACGCACCCTCTTCAAACGGCTGGGTTATTAATATCGCACTTTGCCGCGACAGCGTATACGGCTCGTTCGGTCGAAAAGCCATCGTAGTTGTAGTTGTCGGCACCGCGCCTTGGAAAAAATCGGATCATGCCAACCGTTTACCGAACAGTGTTCCGGATTGTGTCATACGATTCAGCGTTTCGTGCAGCATAAACTTGTTAAGTTGAGCCTATATTTTGAGACACGAATTTGGGTGTCCGCAGAGATATGCGAGACAGTGTTAATTAGTGCGTTATTGCACCATTCCTCAAATCGAAATTTCATTTTATTGATTACGGCAACTCTTTCTCTCTTTCTTTTTTGTTTGCATACCATAATTACAAAATACGCCGCTTTTCAAAATTCGTATGCCTTCGTGAATGAATCTGACCTCTGCTCACTTTCGCGCGATCAATTACATCGCGCTTTTTATTGTAATTTCGCGTCAGTGTTCGACGCTAGCGCTGTTGTTGGTCATAAAGAAGAAATAAATAAACAAGTCCGAATATTGAAAAAAATACAGATTGAGAGAAATAACCACCGATAATCACAGGGACATTCTTGGGTGTGTCGTGGCACTGCCAATACAGGGAAAACAGCGGACAAGTACGGCCATCGTTGCGGGTGTAATGAGGCGGCACTGCCAATATGGGGACGACAGCGGACATTTAGGGCCATCTTTGGAGGTGTAACTAAGCGGATTTGCCAATATGGGGAAAACATAGGACAAGTAGGGCCATTGTTGGTGGTGTAACTAAGCGGATTTGCCAATATGGGGAAAACATAGGACAAGTAGGGCCATTCATTGTTGGTGGTGTAACTAAGCGGATTTGCCAATATGGGGAAAACATAGGACAAGTAGGGCCATTGTTGGAGGTGTAACTAAGCGGATTTGCCAATATGGGGAAAACATTATAATAATAATAATCTTTATTTCCATCGGTATGATGGAGGAGGTTGTGGGTAAAAGCTGCTCGTAAACGGCAGCTTGACAAAGGCCCACAGCCCCCCTGTACAGGGCAACAGCAGCAAGGCATGGAACAACATAAATATACACATCTAAACTCTTCGCGATTTAGCAGAGCCAAAATAAAATACAGTAGAAAGAAAAAAGAAGAAAAAACAACAACAATGCAATAAATACAGAGGGCACAAAGAGGTACAATAAACAAAAGATTAAATATACATATCATAGGAACAAAGGTACAATTTTTAGGAGTGTATGCAGTGAAGCTGTCGTAATTCGCGTTTAGATATATTAAACAGGTCAGTCCCGGATTTTTTATAGTTATTTAATAGTGTTGGAAGGGTGAAAGATAATTTTTCCATTGCATAGTTGGTTCTAGGAGTTGGTACAATCCACTCCTCTTTATGACGTGTAGGGTAACAAACAGTTCTTTTTTCCAGTAAAGACAACTCATGCAAAGATTCAAGATGACTTTTTAATTCGCTCTGGAATGCAAGTGTTAGCTTATAATTGTATAGATTGAATACTGGTATTATGTTTGCTTTTGGGAAAAGACCTTGCGAGTGACTGTTGTATGATTGATTGAAAAGTATTCTGATAAGTTTTTTTTGAAGTATGAAGATCTTTTGTAAATTTGTATACGTGGTTGTGCCCCAGATTAAAAAACAGTAATTAAGATGAGAGTAAAACAGGGAATTATAAAGCAGAATCTTTACTTGATACGGAAGAAAAGCTCTGTAACGGGAAATAATGCCAACTGCTCGAGATAACTTGGTTAAAACAGCATCAATGTGACCATCCCATAGCATACTCTGAGAAAATGTAACACCCAGAATTTTGATATTATTTGCGATTTCTATTGGTGCTCCACTATAAATTAAGCTTACATGAAAATTTAACTGCCTAGATTTAGGTCTAAATATTACAGCTTTCGTCTTATTAACATTTATGCTTAAATGGTTCGCTATTGACCACGTTTTAAGCTTGGTAAGGAGAGAGTTCGCGTCGCTGTGTAAGATGTGGCAATCTGGAGCAGAAAGAAATATGCTAGCGTCGTCGGCATATAAAACATACTTACGCTCAGTAGAGAGGTTAGTGAGATCATTGATGTAAATGTTAAAAAGAAGCGGACCAAGAATGCTGCCCTGAGGAACACCTTTCATTATGGATTTTAATTCAGAACGATGCTGTTCAATTTGGACGAACTGTTGCCGAAGACTGAGATATGATTTAATAAGTTCGAGAAAATGTCCTCGGATTCCATAGATTTCCAGTTTCTTCAGCAAAGTTAAGTGATGAATACAATCGAATGCTTTAGAAAAGTCGACATAAATACCAATTATAAAGTTCTTTTTTTCAAATTCGGACAAAATAAACTCTTTCTGTTCCAGAAAAGCTAATTCGGTCGATTTATTCTTCCTAAATCCATATTGAGCATCTGAAATTAGTTTGTGTGCATCAAAGAACGAGCAGAGCTGATTATGGATAAGCTTCTCCAAGCCTTTCGAAAATATGGGTAAGACGGATATGGGTCGGTAATTATTCATATCATTGGGATCACCCTTTTTAAAGAGCATAGTTACTTTGGCGATTTGCATTCGTTTTGGAAAACATGCACTTGTCAAGCAAAGGTTAAAAATATGAGTTAAATATGGACATAAGACATCCAACACATATTTCACCGGACGTGTCTGAACTCCTTCAGCATCGCAACTTGAACTATTATTTAGAGAAGAAAAAACTGATGTAACTTGATCTTCTGTTACAGGGCTTAGGAAAGCAGAGGAATTATTTCTAACTGGCATAAAATTGTAAATATCTTCAAGTATACCACAATCAGAATAATGAAGTAAATGCTCATTGAAAGATTCTGCTAGGGCGCAACCAGACACTTCACAGTCATTCATTGACAACTTCTCGATCCTAGGTGACAGTTTCGTGCGTTTGAAAATAGTGTTAAACTTTTTCCATACGAGGTCACTTTTCTTTAGGCAACTCTGGAATTCAGAGTGAATGTAACTAGATCTGCTTATTTTAACCTCCTTGTTTAACTTATTTCGGTACGTCTTAAATTTCTTTAAGGTATCAGGATCTTTTGTTTTGATAAACTGGTGGTAAAGCCTATTTTTTTCGTTGATCTTTCGGCGCAGGGTGGGAGTTATCCAAGGCTTTCGGATTTTTTTACCTAGCTTAAAAGTTTTTATTGGAAAATGTCGCTTGTAAATTTCCAGGAATTGGTTCATAAACCTCTCGTACCCTTCATCGGCATTCCATTACCCATGTAAAATCTGACTTCAGTACTTCAGTTTTGAAGCTGTCTAAATTTGACATAGTGATAGGCTGAAAAAAAATGGGTGGTCGGCTTTTGCACCCTCCTAAATTATGCTTCTTTACCATAACAAATATCGGAAGATGGTCGCTAAGACTGCATGATATAGCTCCCGCTGTGATGTTTGTGTTGTCAAAATTTGTCACAAAAAGGTCTAGTAGTGTTTTATTGTCTTTCGTAATTCGAGTTGGTAATGTGATTGCATTATCGAAACCGTTTGATGTAATAAGCATTTGCATGTTTTTTTGTTCGTTAGTGTTAGCCAACATATCTATATTAAAGTCGCCGGCCGAGGTGACAAAGTAACTATTTGCAGAAATAAAATCGAGAAACTGCCCGTAAAATGAGAAAAAACTTGACACATTTCCATCTGGGGGCCGATAACAAACAGAAAACACGTGCTTATTTACACGAACTGATAATATTTCAAAATCATCACATAGCACACAAAAAGAAGGAAGCAGTTCACAGTTTACATTCGGTTTCATCAACAGCATGACTCCACCACCACGACGATTTTTTCGATTTAAGCCGAAGGACTGATAACAGGAAAACCGAAAGTTGTCTTGATCGTCTTTACACCAAGTTTCAGTCAACATGACAGCGTCAAACAAAAAGGAAAAACTAGAGATAAAACAATCCATTTCTGCCTCTTTGTTGCAAAGTGAGCGAACGTTTAAATGAAGGCATTTTAGTGAACTTTGGTGGTGGTTCGTTGCAACTACGTTTACATCTTTTGGAAGAAAGTAACTATCATTAGCCATTTCAAACTCCGACAACACATTTTAAACCCATTTGTTGGACAGATTGGAACATGCTATGACGGAAAGTCACGCATATTGCGCACGACGATTGCCGACTGGCCACTTGCTTTGCGCAGGAATACCTTTCCATTCCTGTGCCAGACATACTGATATGCATTTTGTTTTGCCCAGTCCTTTGCCAGTCGCAGCAGATGTCGGTTATGACCAGTCATGTTTTCCATAATGGCAATGTTGCTTTTTTCATCCCTCAGTTTAGACCTTTTCTCGAGCCACTCATCTCTGACAGCTTGCCTGGTGTATCTGACTAATATTCCTTGGATCTTATCGGCCCTTGCAGGTAGGCGGTGAATTGCATCGACGTCTGCGCTCGAAAGCCTTGGGACTCCTATCGTGTCGGCCACTGCGTTTACTTTATCTAGCAGATTTTCAGTTTCACTAGCCTGAATTCCATGGAATTCTAGGTTCAGCTTTCTGCTCCTCCATTCTAGATCATTTACTTCATTTCGCAACGTTTCACTTTCTTCTTCGTTATTTTGGATCTTTTGCTCCAAAACTTCCAATCTCTTTTGAATGTCCTTTGTGTCTTTTTCCTGAGTAGTTAGTCTCTCTAGTACTTCATCATACTTTTCGGACATTAGCTCCACAGCAGTTTCAATGCCAGCTACAGTTTCTTTAAGCGGCATCAGCTCATCTAATTTTCCATTTATAGTAACGAGTAGGGCTTTAATGTCAGCTATCTCGTCACTAGCCAGTTTGTCACCTTGATCGGACAAGTAGGGCCATTGTTGGAGGTGTAACTAAGCGGATTTGCCAATATGGGGAAAACATAGGACAAGTAGGGCCATTGTTGGAGGTGTAACTAAGTGGATTTGCCAATATGGGGAAAACATCGGACAAGTAGGGCCATTGTTGGGGGTGTAACTAAGCGGATTTGCCAATATGGGGAAAACATCGGACAAGTAGGGCCAATGTTCGAAATGGCACATTGTGGCAGTGCCAATATGGGGACAATGAAGGCAACGTTGGTCCTGTGTAGGGCCACACATAGCCAACAGGCTCCCAATATTGGGCCAACGGTTTGTGCTGCCTGGGGCAGCACCGCTGTGAGAAGTGTGTGGAGTCCCAAGTAGACTACTTTAAAGGTGACTAGGTTTGCAACGCTCCAGTCATGCAAGTTTTTTTTCAACGGCCAAAGGTCGGATACTTTTCTAACAGACCTCGTATATAATTAATAATCGTATTATTTGTACCCAGCAGTTTCGGTTTCGGTTCGTAGTTGCCAGGTTTTGCCAGGCTTTTACATGACGTCAAAAACCAGACAATGCGTTGTCACGTGGGTCCGGAAAGCCGTGACGTTGTTGTAGGCATGTCGTCTGCTTGACACGCACGTGGTGCGCGCAAACACGGAGAGCCGGACGGAGGGCAAGTCGTAATGCTGAACAGCTCCCAGTCGGAAAGAAGAGTTTTATTTCGGCGAAGACACCGATTATGAGGAATCGCGGGATGACGCAGACGAGGAACTACACTAGGCCGACGGGACCCCGATGCCGACGCGATAGCGAAGCCGACGGTCGCGTCGGCCAACCTGGTCGTTCCCCGACTAGCCAGTCACACTGCACCGACGACGACGACGATGCCCCAACGACCAAGCGTCGTCCTAGTGTGACAACGCCGCCAACCAAAGACGCCGACGAGACCCGTCGGCCGACGTGTCTTGGGCAGATCGGTGGCCGAGCGAGAACATTCGCCAACCAAAAGCAAGCAGCGAGCTCGGAGCGCTAAGTGCAATCATTATTTAGACAAATGATGCACGCGCAGCAACATTCATCCAGCCATATGGCCACTTGGCCGACGCGCCGCACCGATCGTCGCTTGCGAACCGCCGCCCCACTGCAAGCAGGGACACGGAGCGGTGAGCATCGCTGCGCCGCTCTACCCAAGCTCCGCCCACAACCGGTGTCGCACTTCGCCGCCGTGCAGCAGTGCCTGAGCGCTGTTTGGGATGGTGTACAAATCTCATAAGAAAAGACAAGATCGCCTTGTTATCAGAAAGACTGCTCGAGCAGCGACAAAGCATGCCTGCTTATGTTTCGAGCTTTCGCCAACGGCATCGCTCGCGGGCGCTCCGGGCGACGAGCTCTGCTGCTGCCTTGTTGCCGTGGTCGTCGCTAGGCCTATAGCCTCTTCCGCATCGAAGCCGCAGCGGCCGGCGCTTCGGAAGTCGCCTGCGCTATAATAAACGGTCTACTACACATCACTTTACTGTCAACAGCATCATCTCACAATAAAATAATAGTATGGTAAATCTTCGCGACGCCTTCAGCAGCGAAACGAGCGGGCGCCAGGCGAGCCGGACCCCAACGTCGGGCCAGCGGCAGCTGCGAGGCGGTTGTGGCAAGAAGTTTGCTCGTATCACAGTCGTTACCTTTGCCAGCAGCTCAGTATTGGTCAGCGATCCTCAAATATGACACATTTTTCACATTTCTTATCCCAGGGTTTATTATTTACGTCAAGAACACACTTTATCTCGTTTTTATGACGCCGGCAGACGGGATCCAGGCTGGCCGGCCGGCATGATCGGCGTACTTCACGTTCGCACAAGAAAATACATAACATCCATGATACCAGAGAATGCTTGCTAGATTAGGGCACTGGCAATATGCCTGTGCAAAAGTGGATCTTTCGGCAACGACATCGCCTGCGGCAACGCCGGGCGTAAAGCACCGTCGCATTCGCGAGCGTGCAGAAAAAAAAGACTCGTGAGCACTCGTAACCAAGGTTGCTAGGCCGCGAAACCGCAAAACTTGGTCCCGTACGTCAGAAAACTGTGCAATGATGTAGGAAATACTTGCTTGTGTTTTCTTCTCTGTTCCTACGTCACATTGGTGCACTAGCAATGGCTCAGACTTCAAGAGTGAGCATTTTCACAAACTTCAAAATTAAATTAAAATAAGTTCTAGACCTCCCTTAAATTTAATACTTCGCTCTTATGGTCCTCACATACAAAGGAAACGTATGGCAGTCTTTTGTGCAACCTTGAAATTTGATGTCTCTACCCCTTTAGGTTCCACCTTAAGGGTTAGGTCCCTTCAGCGGCATGAGGTCCCCTTTGCGTGTCACTTGCAGACACGGACATGTATTCTTGGATCTTATCACATCACATAACGCTAAACCTATGCTTACAATCTTTCGCCTAGGTTCTGCCAACGTGCCCGTATATGCGGAATCGATCGTTCTCTACTTTACTTTCATAGTTCGCGGTAAGTCCTCACAGCGCTCCTGACGCAATGGTGCAGCGGGTAAGCGGTGCGCCACTGCCCTGCTAAACGGCTATTTCAAACGCAGCCACCGGTGAGGCCTGTGAGGCCTCGGTTGCTGTTCGCGAACAACCTCTCGCTACCAGTGAATTAACTGCCCCCTGCCACGGTGGGCAGTGTCCTCACAATTCGGCGGGCAGGTTGTGATGACGCAAGGTCACGTGACCTGGGTGGTAGGCGGGCCACCTTTTTTTCGACGTGGCAGTGACGCCTGGGTTTCCGCTGAACAAGATCGATCCCTAACGCTGCCACTTTAAATACCTATTGCAAGGATCCGTTCTTATACGTGCCATGTGGCGTGCTTCACGACATGACAGAGGGGCGGCTTGGAAAGCCACCGCAAGCCACCGGATCCCACGCTCAAGCACATAAATATGTTCTCCTCGCCCCGAGGTTTCGTAGCGCTAGCGCTGGCGGCATGTGTTGTCCCATCGAACCTCCGTCTGGCCCTCATCCCAAGAAACATGTCTCCTATCTCACACACGGGCCGCCGGGAGGCCCACGCCTTACACTCTTAAAAAAAGGTTAGTCAAAAGGTAGTAAGTGCAGCAGCTACTAACTCTGACTTGGTTTCACTACTTTTTATCAGCTATTTACCTCTTCAAGCGTATACTTAGTAAAAGTAGCCTTCGTTACCTTTTTACTAATTATGGTCGCTAGTTACTACCTAGTTAGTAACCGTTTCTTTAACCCTAAAATAAAGTCAAATAATATAACTGACACAGACTGTCGTGCCTATAAATTGGTTTTCTAATTAAACATTAATGCATGGGCATACGGCTTTGGCAGACTAGGCAGTTTCTACAATCTCAACGTCATAATTAACGCTGTTACCTTAGCTCGACCGGTAAGGACCACTATAGCCCGTAAATGAGAGTCTGATTTACGGAGTATATAAGACTGAGAAAGGCTACATGTGCACGCGCAGTGCGCGGTTGTCACTCTTTCGGATTTGTGCTTTTCCTGCATTCTGAACCTTTGTGTGCGCACGGTAAGACTGTTGATGCCATCACCTCGCATAATTTGTACAAGTAATGCGCGATAAGCTTAACTCTAAGTGTGTGATTTACGGCCAGCACGCTCTGATAGCTCTCTCTGGATTCGGGAATTAGTCAAATTGACTATGAAGCTTTTTGTTATTTTTCGAGTACGCCTAAATTTGACATGCCACGCCAGCACACCGTACGATGAATCTAGCAACATATGCGAGTTTCTATTCATATTCTTAGTAAATACTACTAGCCTCCCGTTACTAACTACGAGTAGCAGCCGTTACTAACTCAATGGGTTAGTAACCTTCCCGTAACTAACTGCAGTTACTAACGGGGTAGTAACATACCTGACAATCAGTTGCTACCCCGAAGTTAGCAAGTACTACTAACTTTTTTCTAAGAGTGTACACCGTCCTGCCTCCCCTTTGTGCAGTACGGATCAGGGCCGGATAAAGAAAAATGGGGGCCCTGGCCTAATGCGCATGTAGGCCCCGTCACCCTTTCCCTCCACTGACCCCTCTGCCCCTGCTACACTACTGGAATATACCCATGTTTCACTGTAATTTCACCTAATTAAAAAGAACGAAGTGCGATCAATATGATTCATGCAACAGTGAGGCAGTAGCATTAGTTTCACAGCGCACAAAACACAACGCAACTCTAGAAACGCGCGACACGTGTCCGTCTGTGGCCGAGCGCCGAACGTCAGGGAAGAGCCACGTGAGCTGACCGACAAGGTGAGCCGACCGGCAGCCCCGCAAGTTGTCGGTCGGCTCACGTGGCTCTACCGTGCGCGCGCCGCCTGCTCTCCTCTTTCAATTGCACCATACACAAGCAGAGAGACGGGTTTTTATTCGCAGCATTGTTTTAATGCTAACGCATTAAAGAAAACCACGCTGAGCTAGCTTCCTACAGTTGAGCTGGGTGCTCCGGCAGCGACTAGGAAATAGAAACGCTCGTTAATTATTGCCCAGAGAGGGTATTAATGAAAATTATGAAAATTAGCGTGATTATACGATAAACGTTTACTACTGCCCTTATGGAGCACATTTCAAGAGCAAAAATGAAGACCTGGTTCAGTGGTGAGCGTGCTCGGCTGCTGAGCCGAGCACCCGGGTTCAAACCCAGCCACACAGCAGCCGACTTTTGATGAAGGCGAATGCAAAAAGGCGCCCGTGTGCTGTGCGATTTCAGTGCACGTTAAAGACCCCCAGGTGGTCGAGATTATTCCGGAGACCTCTACTACGGCAACGCTTTTTTTTGCTGCCGCGGTGGATCAGTGGTTATGGCGCTCGGCTGCTGACCCGAAAGATGCGGGTTCGATTCCGGCCAAGGCGGTTGAATTTCCATGGACGCAAAATTCTAGAGACCCGTGTACTGTGCGATGCCAGTGCACGTTAAAGAACCCCAGGTGGTCGAAAATTTCAGGAGCCCTGGAGCGTAATGAAGCTTGAAATGGGCACGCTACGGCAATATTAAAAAAAAACAATGCTCCAGGAATCGCTAGTGGCGCTATTACAATAGCGCACTAACTGTAACCAAAACAAAAACGGCCGTTATCATTTCGAATAAGAAGTCATCGCGAAAAGCACTATGCACAAAACATTGGAGAAGCAACATTTACACAACGCTGAAAGCGTGTCGCTTCTTCCAGACAGTTTCGAGTAGTTGCGCTGCTAATCGGAAATGGATCCAAAAAGTCCCACTCTGTATATTAAGGCGAAAGCCTTTTATGGCTCATACTCGCGGCCAAGGTCACGTCCACTGTAACGCTGTCTTCCACGAATAACGCGGCAACTAACCAGGATAGAAGGAAACGAATGGTAGCATCAGACAGAGTGGAAAAAGTGTAACCCCGACGCCAAGTTCGATGACTGCAGAGTGAAGAGTTAATTAGTTGCAGACAATTATGACGAAAAAAACGAAAACAACGAAATGCGTCGATAGAGCGCGGACGTCGATATAGCGACGTGAATGGTGTGACGTCACATCCACCGAAAGTCGTCACAGCATAGTGAAAGTTATCACAGAATGGGTGGAAAAACGCCGGATTTGTGTCAAATTGGATTGAAAATTGTGTAATTAAGCGTAATTAGTGCTTAAGATAACTGGAAGATCTACAATTTCAGTAAAAATTGCTCAAAAAACGAGGGACATTGGATGATGACGTCACATCAGACGGAAAGACGTCGAAGCAGTGTGATCCGCCACCAAGCAACAACTGCGGACGCGCTGCGCATGCGCAACGTGACGTCACCGCTTTCTCTCGCCATGCTCTTCTCCCGTGTCATGAAATGAATTCAAGCGCGGCAAATTCAAATCAGTGCAGCGAGTTGCAAACGGATTTCGCCTTTCCGCGCTTAAGAGATATTTAAGTGCCTCCAACGAATTTTTTGTTGACATCCGCTATTTTGTCGTATTAATTTCACCTATCGACTTAATTACGTGATTGCCTTCGCGCGCCCGAAAGAACCCCAGGTGGTCGGAATTTCCGGAGCCCTTCTGTCACAAAATTCGGCGCACTTCTGAAACAAACAAAGAAAACACCGCCGAGCGCACGGTGTCTCGCCCGCGCGAGCCGAGCGGGGAAGAAGGAAAACCCCCGCTGGGCGCATGGCTCTCTCTCCCCTCCACCACCGCTCACCGAAACGCCGTGCGCCGAGGGAATGAGTCATCCATGCCGAAGATTGCTCTCGAACATACGAGTCGTTTCTTCCGCTGACGGGGGGAAAAAGGGGTAGCCTTGCGTGCACTAAGACACGTCCGCCTCCTCTGCACTCGGACGTCGGCGACGGCGCCACGCCAGAACACGCTCGAAACTTCGATATACGACCCCGGTACTCTGACCAATGGGGATGCGCGGCCGGCGAGAGAAAGGAAGGGAAACTACGCGGGAGATGCTGAGTGTATGTGCGCGCCTACTTTGGCGCGTAGAACAAACAGACGTGAGAGCGAGCCTCATGGAGGAAAGAAGGAAAAGAGGAGAGGCTGCTACGTCACATTTTTTGAAGCCGGAAGCAAGGGCTCCGCGATGACACTTGGCCATTTTCTCAGCCAATGGCATGCGAGCGCCGCGAAGATCAGCGCGAGCGGCGCGAGCAGACGATTTCGCGCCGCGCCAGGCTGTCGGCAGCTGACAGACACGGCGGAAAGTGAGACTTCTGCTCCCATTGTCAACAAAGACGCTGCGATGCACAGCTGCTGCGTTCCTGCATGTTGGTCGCGCACGCCAGGACAAGAACCGGGCGTCACTTTCCACACGTAAGTATACTGCATTTTGTTTTCGTATTTAATTGACTGCGTAATGAGTAAAATGCATGCTCGCAGAACATAACACACGACACGGCGTGAACGTGGTATTCGTACCGCCCCGGTCTTATTGGTGGCTCTTTGTCCGAGTGCAGTGAATAATTGTTTTCAAACAGGTTTCCGAAAGATCCAGAGCGAAGGAGGCAGTGGACTGAGGCCGCTATAGACCAGGCCAAAGCGACTGGGAACCAGCAAAATGGACCTGCGTATGTTCAAAACATTTTCTGCCCGAGCACTTTGATCGGATGTCGCCGCTCGTAGTTCGTATACGTGCGGATGCCGTCCCCCTTCAGGTGAGGAACCACCTCGATACATTCTCAAGAGATTGGAAAGAAATGCTCTTATTGAGACGGTGTATAGCTTGACTGCATGTATGCTTTCAATATGACGTTGTAGGTGTTCATGCAAGAAATAGAATGATTTGCGAATAAATGGCTTTAGCTAGACGTTATGATCGAGTAGCGCGGCTACAGTATTCCCGCACTGATAAAAAGTAATTGTGTCATTACTGCTAAACTGGCTGCGGTTTATATATATGGCTCTGATGAAATTCTGCTTACTGTACATGATTATTTATTTATTAGCTTACGCACTCCCTCATTAGAAGAAAATAAAAAGAGATACTTGTCATCTATAGCATCGAGCACACCACAGTTTCTTTGGGGCATCATTCCCATTTGATAGTATTGCTTGTAGTGTGCAAATGTTTGCGCCTAGCAGTGTTTGCGCCTAGCGCCTGTATGGCGGTGCATTTTTTTGTTGTTATCTCGGCCATAGCGCCTGGAAAGGGTCACTGTTTTATAACTAAGAGAGCACTGTGATTCCTTAAAACTATAGTTCGTTTACAAAGGGGATCAGAAAGAAGTTCCATAAGGCATAGAGCACCGTACGTATTTGCTCGCGTAATTTGCGCACATTTTTTTCTTTAATTAGGGCTCCATAAAGAGGGTGCGCAATTTACGCGCAAGCGAGTCATCCGAACACGTCCTAAAAAAAAAAAGGTTGGCACCCCTCGCAGGCAAACAAAAAGGTTGACTCGTCCGCCCCGCCCACGCTATGTAGCTCCCCGCGGGGTGGCATGACGGCACGTGCTTAGCTCAAAGCAATAAACGCGCAAAGATTCAATCGCGAAGTCAGCAGTGGGAGGATATAACGGGCAATAAAACGGGGCCCTTGCGTGTGGCCCGGCTGACTAGCGGCAAACCGTATAGCAAACGGTACGGTAGAGTCTTGGATTTGGGGCGCGCGCAGCTGTTCGTCCGGGATAGCGACCGCCAGCGCGAGCAAGCCGGGTAAACGGCGCAGAGTACGCACCCGCGTATACCTGCTGGTGGTCTGGCTCAGCATAGAGCGCTAAATGTGCGAGTATTTTTTTTTAATCCAGTTAAATGTTTTAACTTTTTGGGGTGCACAATCTAAGTGCGGGCGCAAATTACACGAGTGAATACTGTAAATGTCTGACTTTGTCAAAATAAAATTCTATTCAAACAGCCGCTCACAATTTAGAGTACATTATAACCTGTCATACTGAGTATTGAAAAGAATAGCTTTGTAATGTGAATGCGTCATGTACACCACCGACTTAGGGTCATGCTTGATGGCAGTCACTGTCAGTTTTTTCAAGAGTAATCAGGGCTTTGATTTAGCTTGATTGCTACTGAATCAACCAGAAATTACCTGCTTCCTAAAATCAGATTTTTGTCTTTTGTGGTAAATGAACGATACGCACATTTTCAAAAAGAAGTCAGTTAAGTAACATCAGCAGTACATGTCCAGAGTGCAAATGCTAGTTCTTGTTCATGAATCTGTATGCTGTAGCTTCACAGATGGACATGTACTATTGGTCACTGATGTTAAAGAATAAGGGCTGCAGTTAGCAGTCTCCCAGAGCTTTCTTTAGCGTGCCTGCACTACTGTCCTTTAGGGTACAGGGTGACTGAAGTATCGTATTTTGTAAAAATATGGAGTGCATGTTTTTCATACTATAGAAGCCGGAATAATCAAGAGAGTAATTCGTGTACCATACTTAAAATTTTAGTTCTAGATATTCAACACAACTGAAGGTGATTTTGGCCTTTCAAACTAGTAGTGACAAAAGGGGGTGATCATCCCACTGCACGCAGCAACAGAGTAAGCACTAGCATATAAGGGGATTCTTTACCACCCAACATTTTTAAGAGCAAAGATTTTGTGAAAGGACTAGAAAGCCATATTTTGCATACTTAACATATCCTGTTTTCCTTCCAGAAGAGTTATTTGTCATGCATTTTGCATTCTTATCATACATGAGGTGTGTTGTTGCCATTTATTACCCAATGTTAGATTTATCATATAGTTGTTCTTTTAAGAAATGTGTTGTTTCCCATGGGTTCTTCCTCGCATTGTATATGTTCTTCTTGTTGTATGCTACATTTGTATGCCCATCCTGCTTGGGCCAAAACATTGGCTGCAGTATATGCAAATAAATAAAAAAATATATGTTTTGCAACCTGCAACAAATTGATGATCTTAAATGATGAAAACACTTTTCCACATGCACTTGGTACATATGCATACAGAGGAAAACCTTATCATTCTACCAGCCGCAATTTGTACACTATATTAATCATTCTTTAGCTGTCATCATGCCTTAGTTGTGCACAGCTCAAATGCCGATCTTATGTGCAGACTATGTTGGTTGGCTCGTGGTTTTGACAAGTATAAAACAGCATGTGCACACAAGTACCACATAGCACACAACAAACAGAAGAGAAAACTATGCTATTTATATACCGATCCAGGCTAGGCAGGTACGAGTCGAATACAACAATGCAACAATAGAAATAGTGTCAGCAGGGTACTCCCTTTCTTTGCATATATTACAGAAAGGAATACATGAAGCAGAAGGGAGGGAACTGATTCACTTTTTTCACCAGCTGGGACAACTGTTACCAATTTTTGAAGTCACTTCCACACAGTGCTCCAATTACTTTGCATTTACATTGCTTAAATTATATCAACTTTGTGATGCAGAAACAACTACCGAGAAATGAAAGCTTTCACACAATTTGGCAGGAATGGTCCACAAATATTTTTCTTTCTCAAAGCCCTCATTTGCTGCCTTCCTATATGTTTTTACTCTCTCTGATCGAATAGTTCATGGTTGCAAAGTGATGCAATTCAGTTGTGCATTTCTTCTTCTTTCTAGTATATTTGTTGAATCCTTTTTATGTGTGTTCTCCTTCCATACACGAGTGTTATCACTTTTGTTAAAAGATTTTGCTTGCTTCACGTAGCAAGCTATGTTTTGTAATAAGTGTTATGCTGTATCAAACCTTTTTAAGGCTCATAATTTGATTTTCCAATACACTACAAATTTTGGACTTCACTAATGCGTTTAATCAGCTGAATGCAAGAAACTGCAACTCGGCGAGGTGGTCGCAGGTCGACTCGGCATCTCGGTAAACGGTAAGTTGCGAGGTACAGTCTATGTAAAAAGTTTAGAGCCCAGTGGGTTCACTTCCAAACTTTATAATGGGACTCCAGGAGCATTCATGGATGTCCTACCTATTGCAGGAGGCAGTAGCAGAAATCTTCTTATGTCCAGGAAATTTGGAGCGCTAGATATCCATTAAGAACGACAGAGTGTGGCTAAAAAGAAAACCCCCCGGGCTCCAAACTTTTGACAAAGGCTGTACACTCAATCTTACAATGGCATGGCCTTACACTTCACCACCCTTAAGCGCAAATGTTTTAAACCTAACACTGCGCATCCTAAACCCGGCTATGTGTCCTTACGCTCGCACAACAGCACTCGATCGAGACAGCCGCGCGGGTCGGTCGATCCACAGGGTCCATATCGGAGAAAACTTGCACGCAGTTGACATATCGCTCGCACAGCGTACAGTAAATAGATATGGTACGCTTCAGACTGCTTCGCGTATCGCTTTGCTGACGGATACCATCGGATGCGGCGCGGCTTTCTTGGCCCTGCACGCTTCGGTGAGCACACCGCGGCCCACGCATATCGGTCGCCAACAATTGTGACCGTCATGCGTAGGGGAGTGTAGACGCAACGGGTATACTTACTAGGACACGATCTGGACGAGTTTGTATTTATTCGTGGTTAAAACAGAGCGGGAAAAATACACAAAAATGAAGGAACACGTATACATACACAAAACAAGCGCCGACTCGCAAATGGATTTTTCTTCCCTCGCTGCTGTAACCATATAAACCAGCGTGTCACCGTCGTCTACCGCTTTATGAGCCGTCGGCACTGTCAATTTCTCCTTGGAACAAGACTAGCAGCGTTGAGGGACGCAACCGCACAAAACGCGAAGCCGAAAAAGAATAGCGAAGCTGCAGCGCCAACCCTTTTCAGAGAAAGCTGTCGCGGGCTTCCAAAACAACCGCTTTCACCAAGACGGCATCATGAATGAACTAAGTGCACAGCAATGAAGACCGGCACCGACTACAGGCCTCTGGAACTTTGTGCCTCCCGCGGACCACAACGATTGAATAAAAATGCGAATTTCCAACTCTAGTCCACCGGCTCTGCCGAGATCGGTGATGCGTGAAGCAGACGACGCCGCTGCGCCCAACGCTGCTATTGGCTGCGCCGTCGGCCAAGAAATCCCAGTAGGCCTTGCAAAACCACGTGACTTCGTGCACGTTTTTTGTCACACGGCTCGGATAGCGAGGGCCTCTCCTATGGTTTCCTTCCTCCATGGCGAGCCTATAAAAGAAGGCCGTTGACCGCTGTCAAGTCAGTCCGAACCGCCGTTTATGCTTCATCGAAGCGCGCCCGTTCGACTCCCGGGAAAACACCACTCGGCCAGCCACGGACCAACAGGGCAACGTGCGCCAGTCTGCGGGGCGGCATCGTCGTGGAACTCTGGTCGTCGGACTGCCGCAGTGCCCGGTGAACAAATTGTGTTTTGGTTGTTTACCTTTCTCTGCTGTGTTAGTGCACTTTAGGTGCAATATTGCCTTTGTATTGTACTCTCTCTGTCTAGTTTAACTTTGCACGAGTTGGATTGTTTTGTTAATCACTTTGTATGTGTCTGTACTAGTGATTGTATAATCCTCTGTATCGTCTCATCGCTGTATAATCCTTGTTTTGTTTTGTGAACCTTTGGCTCCGACCCATTCTCTGGCTTGCGACCAGCGAAAGCTGGGCACCGAACGCCCAAAAACCTTTTGTCACTTGGTAGCTGGTCTCCGCTGAGTTTGCCACGCTGAGTCGAGGGCATCTCCTTAGAGTCCGAGACCGCGACCCCCACACGCTCTAAGGGTGTCTGGGAGCTTCCCACGTAAAAGTGCGAGAAGTGTGGGTGAGAATATATTCTTTCGTCCGCGACAGGACGTTTCGTGTTTGCAAGCACAGAGAACGGAGAAAGAGTCGGAAGGAGTTTACGAAGAGGTCGTAAACGAGTGTTAGCAGCAGAGCTATATTGTGAAGTTCCGCGCAGAGGCGGTTGGATACGGTTCCCCGAGTTGAGCTCCGCTCGAGGCTTGAACAGCTGAGACTCCAAAATGGATCTAAGAGATATTGTGAAGTTGGGTCGTCAGCTGGGCCTGGAAGAATCCGAGATTGCGGATTGGGTGAACCAAGAAATAGAAGGTAGAGAGAGAGAACGAAAAGAGAACGAGAAGAGGCAAAAAGAAGTGGCTAGAGAAGCCGCCGAGAGAGAAAGAAAAATGGCTCGAACAG
Source organism: Amblyomma mixtum (assembly GCF_055824585.1). NCBI lineage: Eukaryota > Metazoa > Arthropoda > Arachnida > Ixodida > Ixodidae > Amblyomma > Amblyomma mixtum. The sequence continues at coordinate 132,088,461 of NC_143021.1, read as the reverse complement.
CCCCTACGAAAGCGCGAGAGGAAGCGCATAGAGAAAGGAAAAATGCCCCGAGGAGAGGCAGTGAAATTCGAATTGAAACGAGAAGGAGAAGTTCATCTAGAGAACGAGATTCTCATCAGGGATGAAGTGAGGAATAAGAGTGAGCTTCAGCTCAAAGCTCTTAGCAAAAGAAGGGGCAAGCGTGGTAGAGTGCCAGAGCCTTCGCAGAAATGCTACCGGGTCAAGAAGATAGGCCACTATGCCTCGGATTGCCGTAGCAACTTAGTGAGCAAGAGAATGCTTTGAAGGAGGGCAGAAAGTTGGGCAAGTTGGTAAACATTCATGACGGTAAACATTCATAACCGTCATGAGCGCTTTGAAACCCGTCAAGAGAATGCTTGTTTGTTTGAAGTGTGGAGATAAGGGGCACAAAGCAGCGGCGTGCCCAAGTCTCGAAAAGCCAGTCCCACATGTATCGCAACCCTGTGGCTCTTCGTATGACGGCGAGGAGGAAGACTTTAGGGTCCACTGAGTAGAACAGGCGTACTGGGAGAAACCTCCAGTGTTATGCACAGTTACGTGCGTCAGACCAGGGTCTCTAACTGAGGGAATGCCGGTTCTTCCAGGCAAAATTCGTGGAAAGTCGGTTTCCGTTCTAAGAAACACAGGAAGCACCGGAGTCTTCATCAAAAGGGAATTGGTTAGCGATGGCGAACTTACTGGAGAGATGAGCCCTGTGTATTTCTTGGATGGTAATGCTCGGCTGTTACGTGAAGCCAGAGCGCACGTGAACACTCCGTACTTCACCGGAGAAGTGACAGCGCTGTGCATGGAGCGCCTGCTGTATGACCTCATCCTGGGTAACATCAAGGGCGCGAGATCGCCGAACGACCCAGAAATATGGGCCACCGATGTGGTAGACGGGTCCGTCGCTCCCCATGCGGAAGAAAGGTCGGTAGGCGATAGGTCTACGGTAGAGACGGCGGCGCAAGCACAAGCGGAGGTTGAGGAAGCGAAGTGTCATTTGTTAGCCTCTGGTGAAAACATGTGCAGTAATAACGAGACTAATTTGTTAGCAACCACGGAAGAGGTTGTAACTAGCTCCACTAGTGAGAGTGAGGTTGTGGAGCAGCCTGTTCCTGCAACTGAAACCACCGAGAGTGAAGAACAGACCAGAGTGTCCCTTCCTCAGAGTAAAGTTTCGCCTAAACAACCAAAGGCGAATAGGTTCTTTTCCTCTTCTATCTTTTCTTCCTTTGCACCAGGGGTGCCCCGTCGGAGACGGCTTGTTATGTCTTGAAGGCTGAAGGCCTATAGGAGACGATACTCGGCAACAACTGTGAAACTTTCAGGGGATATGAACGCAAAGCTTTATATACAATACTTTACATATATATACATACAGTGTTGAGCAGTGAGCACAACAACAACATGGAACTGGCTAACATTTAGGGGAGGCCCCTACTCGGCATAGCCGAAGATGCGTTACATCTATCTCCGTAGCCCAGAACCCCTGTTTCGGGCTCCGGGACCCAGTTTTAAAGACACATGGGCCCGACCCACATTCATCATCATCCAATCGTGTCAAACTCTTAACACGATTGGTTATTAGCCGTGTGGCCCGCCTTCCAACTTCCTTAAGGCACATAACTCTCACTCAAATGTACATATTGTAAAAAGGGCATCATTTTCACTTAAAACACAGTACATTCCGAGAATTCACACACATACGGATTGGCCCCCTGGGTTACGTGCCCCACCCCACACTTCCACTGTATTAAACAAACTCTCTCCCCTATGGAAAGAAAAGCAAAATACTTACAAACAACATAGCAAAACACTTCCACTATATCAGACCAACTCTCTCCCCTAAGGAAGAAAAAAAATTACTAGGAACTTTAGCGGCTAAAGTGCTGAAAGGCGAAAGCCTGAGTGCTGCATTCTGCTACACGATTGTTCACTTCACATTTTGTTCGTGCATTAATTAACTGACAATTAATGACGCTTAAGCTTCGCCTTTAGGAGTGGAACGCGACAGCGTGTTGTAGCGCTGCCACGGAGTCCATTGAACGCCACCACCCGTTCGGCGCGATGCCTTGCCCTTTGAACGCAACGCTTTTTAAGGAAAGTAAATGGCGCAGTAATTCTCTGTCGTCTCGGTGGACACCTGAGCCGCACTGTACAGGAAGGGAGGAAGTAGAGTGAAAGAAGAAAGAGGGGCCGTAATGAAGAAAATGAAAATTGCATTTGATGAAACGAAATTACGCATTAACTGTCTCGCATATATCAGTAGCACTAGTCGAGAATTGTATTTCACGAAAGAAAGTTGCGCACTAACTGTCTCACATATTTCGGTGTACACCCGTCAAAATTCGCGCGTGGTGACATCACGACAATTTGGACCAATCTGAAACGCGGACAAATACGCCTTGCTCGTCAGTAAATTGTTTTTTGAGGAAAGGAAATGTATCTGTCTCGCATATCTCGGTGCACACCTGAACCTCGCCGTAACGGGAAGGGAGGAAGATGGGAGTGAACGAAGACACCGTATTCACTAGACGCACCTTTGTTCATTCCAAACCATCGAGCTGGCATAGCCGAGTGGTAGTGTGCTCGACTCGCACTCCGGAGACCGGGGTTCGATTCCCAAGCTCGGCGAATTTATTACTCGGTTTTATTTATTTATCTGGCCTGACTAGAAAGGTTAATTGGACTAATTGGTTAAGTAAGCAATTAACTAAACTCAAACTTACTTGGAGCATCACTATACGATCCCTTTAATTGGTTGCATGGTTAGTAGCCAAAGTACAATTGGCCCCGTTTGAAATTCGCGCACTGTGACGTTACGACCGTTTCGACCAACTGAAAAGCGTGACATTTCTTGTCGACAGCTCCTGCTTACAACGATGAGGCATTAAAGGCTTCCACCTTAAAAGCAACACACATAAGAACAACATGTCAAAACACTTCCACGGGTACGTCTGTCTCCCCAGTACCCGTGACCTTGACGATTCCCGGGTCTAGGGCAATTATCGGCCCCAACCCAGCTGCGACCGTCACAAACAACACCCGGGATCGCAGATCCACTTTCCGATACGAGTCAGATCACAATGGACTGCCGCCCCCACCAGCCGTCCTCCGGGGTCCGGGCGGCGACATAAGTCAAGTGGCCGCCACGGTCCCCAATTAAGCAGGTGGCTGTGCTCGTTCTGTGCGGCGGCGTCTTCTGCGCGCGCCCGTTTCATGAGGCCGCGTTGTCGAGCCCCGGGGCCATACCGGACGCCAGCCAGCTGCACCGTCGACCGCAACTCCCTTTCATCCGGACGCGCCCGGCCCCGCTTCGTCTAGCAGTGTTCTCTCCTTGTGTCTTCCCCGAAGGTGACAAAGGGAGAACTTGGGTGCGCCGGCCGCTCCCTCCCTGGCTGCTGCTAGCTGCTGTCTGCCTTGCGCGTCACCCGCTGCCGCCCGCTGGGGCCTCCAGCAGCGACGGGACCCCCCCCCCCCCCCCAAAAAAAAAAAACGGACGTTCGTAATTGCCTCCAAAACAAAAGCAAACTGCCTCCGTCCCCATTTGGGTCTCACACAATACGCCGGGTGCCGGCGATCGTCTCAAACGCCTTCTTGCGATCGACAAAAGCCTACTGATCCGTTACGCTCCCCTCCCAAGATTCTAAAAAAGACCTAAATGTCACTTTTAGAATTATAACAAGGGATCAGTCCAACTCACAAAATCACTCTGAGAGCAATGTACTGCTACACGCGTACACTACACTCCAAAATGGCGTCATTGTTAATACCAACAATAAAACCACACTCCACATTCCAAAAGAAAAAAGGTTTCAAGCATGCTGTGTTTGCATCACGGGTGTCCAGGTCCATTGGTTGTGCTTACAGTCAGCGCCACACACGCGCGTACGCGTTTCACACACTCAAACACAGTCTTGACCGAAGTCCAAGTTGTTTCGCTGCGACCAGTTACCCCTGCACGCACACTCACGTCCTGCTCGCGAATGAGCACACCTACACACAGACTGAAGCACTCGTACGAGGTCCGCAAGTGGCCGCGTGAGCCTCCTTAGTCGCACTGAGTGTCCCTGCATGCATTCGAGCCATCGCGTGTTATCAAACAACACGATCACCGCCTAACGTTCACTAGGCTCATTAAGCTGGTGCCACACCGGGGCGAGAACCACATATGCCCTCCCGGATCAAAAACTTTCTGGTCCTCGATGGGTCCAAAACCCCGACAATGCGATGCCCCTGAGGGCACGCTTTCTCCTGCGCGTCAGTACGATCCGCGCGCTGCGTGAGGAGCATAACTCCTGCTCAGTCTAACCACACCACTGCGGCCGGTTTTGCTACACTTGGTCTGGTGTACTGCGGCCCGGAACACACTGTTCCACGCGTCGGCTTTCAAAGCGAGAGCCACGCACCTGCCTCCTGCTACTATGCCTCGCTTGGAGGTGATACCTTTAATGATTGTGATACCTTTAATGAACGGGCAAACCTTAAAATTGCCGCTCCCTGATTGATCTGCCCCTGCCGGTTTCGTGGCCTCGTCTGAGGCGGCATGAGCTTCCTCGCAGTCACCTAACCAGAATTTGCATTTCGGCCAGTCCCCACGCATCTCCCTGTCCTCACCTGACCTGATCGGACACCAATTGGGTGCGTTAGACCACTGCGCGGTTCTTCGCCTGGTCGGCCCAGCAGGCCCCCCTCCGTTCTCTGCCTCGGGTGAAAGGCCTTTGCCATCAGTAACGCTACAGGGCTCTTCCTGCCCTATGCTCGGCACAGTGTGCCGTTGCGGCAACGTTAGCTCTCCTCCTGGCGCTAGCTCCCCGACCTTACGTCTTTCGTTGCTGGCCGTTTCATACCGAACGGACTCCTCTTTTTCGCAGCTTACTTGCGACGGGGTTTTTATTCCCGCACTCGCGCCCTCGTTCCTGGCCTCATCTGGGGTAGAGATAATCTGAGCGGATTTATCGTCGGAGTGCGCGATCACTGCATCTAATTCCGCAGCGCTGCGTTCCATCCGGACGCTTCCTTCACTTGAAATATCAGTTCCTCGATAATCTGACTCCCTTTTTACTTCTGCCTGGCTGTTTTTCTTTCGTTCTTTTGACACGTCGGAGGTCGCAACCTCCGCCGTCAAGTCTACAAGAATTTGACCCCTGTCCTGTTTGTTATCCGACAATTCGGTCTCGATTACCCCCAGGTCATCAGAATTTGGCTGCCCCCTTTCGTTACAAGCCGCCCGCAGTGGCGGAAAATTTGTGATACCCTCGCGCCCCTCAGGAATCTCGCCCTCACCCCCTGTGCTTTTTGCCCTCTTCCCGAACGAAGAGGCGTTCGCGCATACCGTCTGATTGCTTACGGCGTCCTGGCTGCTCTTTCCCTGCCCTGTTCCCGACGAGCATAAGCCTTTGCCTTCCGGCTCAGGCGGCCTCACCTCCCGGAACTCGGAGTTCTCCCTGGCTAGGTCACTAGCTCTTCTAGCCTCCTTGAGCTTAACCAGCTCCAGCGCTAGCTGCTGGCTCTTTGCTCTCACCACCTTAAAATCCGGAGGTTTTGCCTCGAAGATCAGCGCCTTCCCACCATTGATTTGTGCGAGCTGCGCCTGCAGGTCCGCTAAGCGCGCCTTCTCTAATTCCAATTGGTACCTCCAATCAAGTGTGGGTCGACATAGATGGCCCTCCATACCTTCCGTACCCCTCGGCTCTCCTTCAGGCTCGAACACATGAACAGGGACGTGAACAATGCGACCAAGGAAACTCACCGTTTCGATGTGCCGATCGGCACTGCCAGCTCCTTGGGGTCGACGTCCACCGCCACTTTCACCGCCCGCTGCGATGAGCTGTCGCACGCCGCTGTTCGTGTGCCCGCCGCCGTCACCTTTCTTTGGCCCGCAGGTGATCGTCGAGTCTCCCCCTCGACGCGCTGCTTTCCGGACCGGAAGCACTCCCGCGTCGCTGGACTACTGCTGTGGTCCCTGCCGCTCACTTGCTTGCTCTTACTCCTCCTGAAGCTGTCCTCCTGCGATCAGCCGCCACTTGCCGCCTGGTGTCCTCCAAGGGCGTCCGCAGAATTTTTTGCAGGGGGGGGGGCCCATTGGTTGTTGGCGCCGGAGGGGGGGGGGGGTATGTTCGTAGCAAAAAGGCACTATTTGCGGAGTAAATTTATTTATTTATATACAAATAAAATAAATAAGTAAAATACACACATGAAAGAAAAATTACAAACAGCAAATTAAAGCGAGGCTAGGAGAGATACATTGGAGTTTATCAACGAAGAAACAATTAAAATTAATAAAAATGCAAAAAGATACTATCACTTCGTGGAGAAGAGTGCTCAGTCTTGCTGCATACGGGTTCTCGACACACCCGGATTGATGACCAGCACACAGCACAATATGTTCACAAACACGCAACGACAGTCACTCAGTCAGTGTTCCTTGAACAGAAACTGTAGACGCCTCGGATTTTTCTGGGCGAATTGCGTGATGACACTGGTGATAAATTCATTTCTGTGCTTCATTACACGCTCTCCGTGCACACTCATCATACAAAGGCCGTCCAGTCTGTCGTTTGTCATCGTTGAGCGTAGCCACGTTTTCACTCTCCTCATTGTACTGAAGGAGCGTTCGACCGTACAGATAGTAACTGGCAAAGCCAGAGCCACCTCAATGGCTTTTGCAACACCAGGGAAGAATGTCTTGGCCTGATGTAGACGCTCGCAGTAAGTTATTTCTGATGGGTCCCCAGTTTTGTTGCACCACATCTCGTACCAAGAGATGGCCTCTTCCTTGAAGTTGTCGATGCCGTAAAAGCACTGGAGTTCTTCGGCGAGAACAGCGAACTCAACACGGCTCAAGTGCTTCATTTTTGATGGATGCAGCTGGAGAAGTTTGAAGCTCCTCTCATTGCTTTCAGAAAAGCGCCGAGCTAAAGAAGCAGTGAGGGAGTCCAAGTACGGCACATATATTGCCACACGGTAGTATTCCTCTGGCGACTGAATCCCGTAGTTGTCTCGGTGGGCCTGACGAGAGACTTGTCTTGGTACAGATATCACCACATTTAAGTGATTGGCTGCCTCCCTTGCTGCATTCATGATGTTAGAGAACTCCTCTACAGCGTTTGTCCGGTGGCCGCGAAAAATACGTTGTAGCTCAGTGATGTGGCCATGCACAGAATGGAAGTCCATGGATACACCTTGCAGAATGTTCGTAGCTGGTTCGAGCCGAGCGCTGTACTTCGCTACAATATGCAAGCAGACGATGAAAGATGAGCTTGTTGTTGCGCAGTAGAGGATGTGAGCTCGTTGTCTAGTTGCAGCGTTCGAGCATGATTCCGTGGACGCGAGCTGCTCGAGTGCTTCGACTATGGCCACGTAATGCTGAGAGAAGATCCTAATAGACTTGTTCTTTGCAAACCATCTTGTCTCACACAGCATCGGAATGTTGGGCACCAATTTTCTCCGGAGCACGCTCTCGCGGAAGAAGTTTATGGTTTGTTTGATTATCCCAATTGTGTTTCGAATTTCAGAGACGTCGTTCAAATCGTTGATGACGAGATTTAGTTTGTGACTTGCACAGTGGAAAAATAGTGCCTTCGGGAACTGTTTTTGTATAATTTTGTTCACTCCAGCTTCTTTTCCAGCCATTGTAGAGCATCCATCGTACCCCTGTCCAACGAGGTTCGAAAGAATCAGTCCGACATTCGTCAAAAGCTTCAAGATTGCCGCGGCGATGCAAGCGGAGTTTAATTGCTCCAGCTCTACAAATCCCAAAAACTGCTCTCGAACGCACACTTCGACTTCCGCCTTGTCAATAAAGCGAACGCCTATAGACATCTGCTCTTTTCCTGAAATATCTGCAGTTTCGTCAGCAAGAACGGAAAAAGCAAACGCTTTGTTAGTTTCGGTAACTATCTGCTCTCTCAGGATGTCGCCAATGATTGTGATGATCTCGTTCTGGACGCGGACAGAAGTGTACTTGGCATTGCCAGCAGAAGAAGCGAAGTGCTCCTGAAGTAGAGTATCTCCAGCTTCTACACGAAAGTCAAGCAGATCATTGAAGACTCCACTATCGGACTGCTTGCCGCGAATCGGCAAGTCATGCGTCGCGCAAAAGACAATGGTGGAAACTATTGGAAATAGTTTCTCACGGTTCCTTTCAACTTGCGCGTGCAGTGCTCTGTTCAGCTGCTGTACAACGGGTAGCTGCTTGCCTTTCATCACATCCATAAAGTTCTGTGAGGCCGTCATTGCCTCCTGGTGCCATTGGGATTTTACGTGATCCCTGCACGCCTCGTGCATTTTTCTGTACTTACTGAAAGCGCGCACGATAAAACTACCTTGAGTACCCCGGTGAACACGCGGAGGAAAAATGACGCAAAAACGACAAAAGGCGCCTTTCGCTGTCGCTGAGTACGCAAGCCAGGGGGCGTAATCTCCCAGCCACTGATGTCGAAAAGGCCTCTTTCCAGGTGTTACATCCTTCTTAAAATCATATGTGACATTTGGCGACCATGGCTTAGTAAGAAGACGTAACTTCAAAAAGTCCGGTATGCCAGTGAGTTTAGCTTTGCCTAGAAACTCTCCTAAGTCATATTCTTGAGGCAAGTTATTTGTTTTCTTGATGTTGTCTCCGGACTTCGATCCCAAGCAAGGAGAAAGGGAATCGTTTCGGCTTACTGCGTGACCGGAGCTCGCTGGTGGAGTTCCTTCCATGGAGACGACGACGCCGGCTACTGTCCGGTGATGAAAGGTTGCATCGCTCTGGTCAAATCCGGACTTGAATCCCAAGAAAGGAGAAATGGAATCATCTCGGCCTGCTGCATCACCTGAACTCACTGTTGACAGAGTCCCTTCCATGGAGTCGACGACATCAGCTACTGTCCGGTGATAAAAGCTTGCATCACTCTGTTCAAATGCTACACCGTTGTCACATGTCACACCAGAATCTGCAGGGGCGCATTTGGATAATGCTTCGTCAGACAACCGCTGACGCTTGAAGAAGCGTCGAATATCCATCATTCGGGACCGCGCGAGACAAAGCTGGCTATGGAGTTCCTCGGGGTTGGTAGTGTTAAAAATATATACACATTGATTGGAAAAACGGTTGAATGCGTACGTTGAAAACAAAAAATGACTATGTATGCAGCGAAAACTTATTTACAAGATAAATGCACGCTCGCAGCTTCATACACCTCGCTCCATCTTGCTCGCGCAACCGCACAGTCGAGTATTTGCACACACACTACTCGCCGCTCGTCGTTTTCTCGTCCGCTGTCTTGGTTGTTCTCAGCTTCGTTGACAACCGGCCACTAAAAACACCGAAGCACAAACAAAGAGGCGCGCGCACGCAAGGAACGCCGCGCGACTTCCGAGGGGAAGGGACACTCGCCACTCCGGTCGGAAAATTTGTTTTGTGTGTTTTTATGAGGTTCAGAGCCCCAAAACGACTCAGGCTATGAGGGACGGACGGTCTCTTTACCATGCACTGACATCGCACAGTACATGGGCGCTGTTGGGATTTGAGGCCCAGCCAGAGGTGACAGGCGAGCCAGGCAGGCGCCATCGGGCTGCCTTGACCAAAGGCGCTGGTTTCCGGAGAAGACGCAAGGAACGCTGGTGTGGGGGCGCCTCTGGAGACTGCGTCGCCGTGAACAAAAGCAGCTAATCCCCTTTGCCGAAAATTCTGAAAGCGGCGCTTGTACCGAACTGCGCTCTCCCGTGGATCGGAGGAGACAGCGAGCGGCGGCGGCGCCAACTCATCGCCCGCTTGCCCCTGAGCAGTCCGACAAAGCGGGGATGGACACGGCTGATTTGTCCCTCCCTCCTGAAGAATTCATCGGTGGCCGGGGTGTGCACTGTCTGCCTCCGTGTCGCTATCTCTCTAGAGATCAAAGAAACAGGCACACATCTCAAGACGGCTCGAAACACATGCTCGCCGGTGCCGCTGTATGTCTGCAACGACGCGTCCCCGGAAGCGGCACTTTGCAGATGTGACCTAAAGCGTGGATGCAGGGCCGCTTTTACTCTTTTGGCTGAGCGCACCGCCGCCCCTGACGTGCGGCCATCACTCACGGTTCGAGTGAGTGATTTTCCAGGGGGGTGCAGCCGCCCCCCCTTGCCCCCCCCTCCGGACGCCTATGGTGTCCTCTACTGTCGCCGCTCCACTGGAGCCGATGGCAGTTGACTTTCGATGACTGGACCTGGCCTCCTTGATCACTGCAGCTTCTCTCTACCTGCCCCTGGTCCTCCCAAACCGCCGATGATCGACTTCGTTGATGCCTGGACGTCTCTCCTTCCTTGCCTTCCCTTCTTCCTGTGCTTTCTTTTGACAGCAACAGGATACTGTCGGCTGCGCCAGTAAAGGTTCGCCTAAACAACCAAAGGCGAATAGGTTATTTTCCTCTTCTTTCTTTTCTTCCTTTGCACCAGGGGTGCCCCGTCGGAGACGGCTTGTTATGTCTTGAAGGCTGAAGGTCTATAGGAGACGATACTCCGCAACAACTGTGAAACTTTCAGGGGATATGAACGGAAAGCTTTATATACAATACTTTACATATATACATATATATACATACAATGTTGAGCAGTGAGCACAACAGCAACATGGAACTGGCTAACATATAGGGGAGGCCCCTACTCGGCATAGCCGAAGATGCGTTACATCTATCTCCGTAGCCCAGAACCCCTGTTTCGGGCTCCGGGACCCAGTTTTAAAGACACATGGGCCCGACCCACATTCATCATCATCATCATCACGTCTGGAGGCGCAAAAGAAAACAGAAGAGCGCGCGCCGAGGAGAACAGGAAGAGCGGAGCCGTCATGAGCGAACTGGCGTAAAATTTCTTCGCAACCGACGCGCTAACCAGAGGAAAAGAAGGGCTCGAAGTCTGGGCGCGAAACCAGACAGGAGTACGAGCAGGAAGCGGAGCCAAAACCGCGTTCGGAAGAGAAGCCTCAGCATGAGGCGAAAGAAGAGTCCAACACGCGACAGGAAGAAATTTCAGAGTCGCGTGCGCAAGAGGATTAAAAGCGCGACTGAAAGCTTGGGCGAAGCATTCCTGTTCAGAACCAACTGTGTGGGTCAAACTGGGAAGTATAGGCGAAAGTATGCCTCATACTTGTGTGCTGCCTGTTTGCAATGTTGTGATAATGTACTGCCGAATCGCGGCTTGTTTTGAAGTGAAATCTGTCCATTGCACTGTATGTGCAACATCATTGTATTGTTGTATGTATTTTGGCATTCGCCACTGAGTTTGTGAGCGCATGCATGAGCGCGCGAATTGTACCGTTGAACTTGCTGCGTGTTTTGAAGTGCAGTCTGTCCATTGCACTGTGTTACGTATGTGGAAACATCATTGTATTGATGTATGTATTTTGGTTTTTGCCATCGAGTTTGTAAGCGCACGCATGTGCGCGCGAATTTTGTGATTTGTGAATATTGTTACACAATATTCTTAAAGGAAGGGGCAGTGTCACAAAATTCGGCGCACTTTTGAAACAAACAAAGAAAACACCGCCGCGCGCACGGTGTCTCGCCGGCGCGAGCCGAACGGGGGAGAAGGAGAACCCCCGCTGGGCGCGTGGCTCTCTCTCCCCTCCACCACCGCTCACCGACACGGCGTGCGCCGAGGGAATGAGTCATCCATGCCGAAGATTTCTTTCGAACATACGAGTCGCTTCTACCGCTGACGGGGCGAAAAAGGCGCAGCCTTGCGTGCAGTAAGACACGTCCCCCTCCTCTGCACTTGGACGTCGGCGACGGCGCCACGCCAGAACACGCTCGAAACTTCGAGATACGACCCCCGTACTCTGACCAATGGGGATGCGCGGCCAGCGAGAGAAAGGAAGGGAAAGTACACGGGAGATGCTGAGTGTACGTGCGCGCCTATTTTGGCGCGTAGAACAAACAGACGTGAGAGCGAGCCTATAAAAGAAGGACGTTGACCGCTTCACTTCACTTCACTTCACTTTAATACCTTAAAGACCCTCGTTAGAGGGTATTACATAAGGGGTGGGGCACACAGAAATGAAAAACAGAATGACTAACAGATAAGTTGAAAGTTATACAAACATAAGATTATCACTGAGCAAGTACACGCGTGACTTCTTCGATGAACAATGATTGGCATGTGATAGCAGCAAGTTCTCGGGGAAGGCCGTTCCAGTCGTTCGCGGTCCGGGGGAAGAATGATGAAGAAAATGTAGTGGTGCGGGCGCGAGGTCGTGACACTTGCTGCTGATGGCCGGTGCGGAGGGAGATGCGTGGTGGTGGTGCGCAGATGTAGGGTTCCTGTCGTAGCTCAGAGTAAAAAAACTTGTGAAACAAACATAAACTTGCAATGTAGCGGCGATGAGCAAGGGTAGGTAGGCTGGACTGTGATTTGAGGGATGATATGCTGATATCAAAAGAATACGATGAATGAATGAATCTAGTTGCTCGGTTTTGAACTGCTTCAATTGAATTACTGAGATATGCTTGCTTTGGAGACCAGATGGGCGATGCGTATTCTAATTTTGATCTGACTAATGATTTGTATGCGAGGAGCTTGACATGCTGAGGTGCAGAGCGTAGGTGACGCTTTAAGAATCCTAGTGTTCTGTTGGCGGATGATATGATGTTTGAAATATGCGTATTCCATGTAAGATCATGATAAATATGAACACCAAGGTATTTGTATGATTGGACAAGATCGAGAGGAACGTTACATATGCTGTATTGGAACAGAAGAGGGTTACGGCGACGATGGAACGACATATATTTGCATTTACTTGTGTTAAGTGTCATTAGCCATTCACTGCACCAGTCTTGCACATGAGTTAAATTATTTTGAAGGGATTGTTGGTCGAAGGTGTTAGTGACTGTTCTGTAAATAACACAATCATCAGCGAACATCCGAATATGGCAATCTAATTTCTCAGGTAGGTCGTTAATATAAATTAGAAACAAGAGTGGCCCAAGGACGGATCCTTGGGGCACGCCTGAGGAGACTGGTAGGAGGTCAGACATTTGGTTATTGACAACGACTGATTGGAAACGGTGAGTTAAGAATTCTTTTATCCAGGCTAGTATGTCGGGATGCAAGTTTAGGCGAGAGAGTTTCAGAAATAAGTGGCTATGAGGTACCTTGTCAAATGCTTTAGCGAAGTCGAGAAAAATTGCGTCAGTTTGGAGGTTAGCATCAAGGTTGGCATGCAAGTCATGAACGAAAAGTGCTAGTTGACTTTCACATGAGTATCCTTTGCGAAATCCGTGCTGCGATGAGTGAAAAAAATTATTTGAATCCAGAAAGTGCATTGTTAAAGAATAAATGACGTGTTCCATGAGTTTACATGGTATGCTGGTGAGTGATATGGGTCGGTAATTAAGTGGTGAATCTTTGTTACCCGACTTGTGGACCGGAACGACCTTCCCCACTTTCCAGTCATGGGGTATGACACCTGTAGAAAGAGACTGTAAGAACAGCAGGCATAAAAATTTTGCAGAAGTATGGTTAACGTTTTTTAGTACCTTGGTGTTGATTTCATCAAAGCCGGCAGATGATGACAGTTTTAGTTTATCTATGAGACATGATATGCCGGCCTCAGAGAAAGTAACGGCTGGCATTAAACTTCTTTGGTGATTTGCTGTCTCGATGGGGGGTGGTTCCTGTTCATGAGTGAATACAGATGAGAAAGCAGAATTAAATATGTTAGCACACTCGACATCGGAAACGGCACGCCCGGAATCATCAGTTAAGGTAATAGCGCGTATAGATTGCGGATTTAAAAGCTGCCAGAATTTAGTCGGGTTATCTTTAAGTATGTTGGGTAGGTCAGTATGATAAAATGAGCGTTTAGCGTTTTTTACTGTGACCAGGTATGTCTTTTCGGCAGCGTAATATTTTTCCCATGCGTAGTCATTTCCAGTATGTTTAGCACTGCGGAACAAGCGTTTCTTTTTGTTTTCTAGTCTTCCTAGAGCCTTGGTAAACCATGGTTTCTGTTTGGTTGCGCGGAAGCTGCATTTGGGAACATATTTGTTAGTAAGTTCGCTGATTTTATGGATAAACATCGACCAATTTTCGTGGATGGTTTGTTCCGGGAAAGAGTGCTGAAAAGATGGGAAATAAGCTTCCAACGCCCTGTTTATAGCCTCATAGTTACCTTTGTTATAAAGGGTGATTGTTTTTTTGGAAGTTTCTTTTATTGTTGGAGTGAAGGTAAAAGACGCATGGATGACTTTGTGATCACTAATTTCCCGGAGATAAGTAATGGAGTTGAGGCATTCGGGGTGGCTAGATAGTATAAGGTCAAGAATGTTTGCGGTGTCTCCGGCGATGCGTGTTGGCTGGGTTACTAATTGAGTAAGATTAAAATTTAAGCACACATCTACAAACTCCTGTGATTCATGCTGTCTAAAAATAGGGTGATAAGGGTTATTCCAATCTATGTCAGGATAGTTAAAATCTCCAAAAAGGAGCACGTGTGCATTAGGGTGTTTTGTTGTAAGTTGGTTCAGAATGTTGTGCAGCTTTCGAGGAAATTCGGGGTTATTGTGGGGGGGGGCCTATAGCAAACACCAATTAGTATAGACACTGGCGTGGCGCGACAAAGCAGCCATAATATTTCGAGGTCACATTGGATGTTAATGTGGGAACACTGTAGTTGATTGCTGGTAGCGATAAGGACGCCTCCTCCTCGGGGGCCTTTGCGATCGGCACGGAAAAGGTTAAAATTAGGTAAGTTGCACAGAACTTCAGTGTCGCCCACATTATCGGTCAGCCAAGTCTCTGTCAGCACAAGCAGGTTAGAGCCTGTTGAAGATACAAGGCTGGATACACTATCGCACTTTGAAAGCAGACTGCGTATATTAGTATAGATAACCGAAAAAGAAATATTCTGTCGAGGGGAGGTATGGCGAGGATTAGATAAGTGACGACTGTGCGGTGAGCGCTATGCTATTTCTTTCACCATTTCGGTGGCAGCATCAAAAGTGTAGCGTTTTTTGCCGAGAAATAGGGTCTTGTACCGCAAAGAAAACGGTCCGGTTTCTGCTCTTGCAAATGCGACCAGATGTTTGCGGGCTTTTTGAACAGAGCGGGTAAAATCTTCTCCAATGCTATAGTTCGTGTCCTTCAGCATAGGACCTTTGGAAAGGATAGTTTCTTTGGTTTTGAAGGAGACGAATTTTGCTATAATTGGCCGTTGGCGGTCCTCGTTATGGCGTCCCAAGCGATGGGCACGCTCTATCTGACTGGGCTCTAAGGTTAACTTTAACTTATCCTGACAGTGCTTAATTATTATTTCTTCAGATTCGATGAATGATTCGCGGGGATTGGAATCTGAAAGGCCATAGAATATCAGGTTGTTGCGGCGTGATCTGTTTTCTGTGTCGTCTATTCGGGCCTCAAGGTTAGTAACGAGAGCTGCCGTCCCGGCGGCAATGGAATTGACGGATTCTAGATCAGATTTTAGGGTAGCAATGTCCTGAAAGAGGCTTTCCAGGTCTGCTAGGCGTTTGCTCAGGTCGGAAATGGTTTGGTCGACAGAACGCATCTGACCTTTAAGGTCCTGTACATCCGCGATTATTTGGCCTTGACCGGCTGACAACTTCTTGAGTTCAGCAAGAACAGTATCAAGTTTGTCCGGACCAGGGTTCATCTCAACATCTCCGGACAAAAGAAGAAGAGATTTAACAACAGAAAAGCATTCACCAGCAATAGAAATGCAACACTGCAGGCTCGGAAGCTGTACCAGGCAACGGTCACTACATTTTTTAGAAAAAAGGCAGAATGATGGACTAACCTGCGTAGCGAAAACCAATGGATGAGGAGGCTGCGACATGGCACAGCTACCGAGCCCACAGAGCGCGGGCGGAAGGCGGTGCTCTTTATATGTTGACAGGGTCGATGTTGTCGCTGGCGGTTGCGCTTGCCATCCGATGTCGAGGGTCCAGGAAGGGAGTGCTCTTTTCACCGACGCATCTGCGCTGCTCAAACCGAATGGTCCGTTGTACCCGGCGCAGAACGGCTGCTCTGGGTCTGGTAGAACAAGCCACGAGGTGTCGAAGATGGCTGGGAAGATATAGGCAAAGGCAGGCGCGAGCACCTGCGTAGCGAAAACCAATGGATGAGGAGGCTGCGACATGGCACAGCTACCGAGCCCACAGAGCGCGGGCGGAAGGCGGTGCTCTTTATATGTTGACAGGGTCGATGTTGTCGCTGGCGGTTGCGCTTGCCATCCGATGTCGAGGGTCCAGGAAGGGAGTGCTCTTTTCACCGACGCATCTGCGCTGCTCAAACCGAATGGTCCGTTGTACCCGGCGCAGAACGGCTGCTCTGGGTCTGGTAGAACAAGCCACGAGGTGTCGAAGATGGCTGGGAAGATATAGGCAAAGGCAGGCGCGAGCACCTGCGTAGCGAAAACCAATGGATGAGGAGGCTGCGACATGGCACAGCTACCGAGCCCACCAAGTCCCCAAGTCGAGCCCACCAAGCTGTCAAGTCAGTCCGAACCGCCGTTTAAGCTTCATCGAAGCGCGCCCGTTCGACTCCCGGGAAAACACCACTCGGCCAGCCACGGACCAACGAGGCAACGTGCGCCAGTCTGCGGGACGGCATCGTCGTGGAACTCTGGTCGTCGGACTGCCGCAGTGGCCGGTGAGCAAATTGTGTTTTGGTTGTTTACCTTTCTCTGTTGTGTCAGTGCACTTTAGGTGCAATATTGCCTTTGTATTGTACTCTCTCTCTCTCTAGTTTAACTTTGCAGGAGTTGCATTGTTTTGTTAATCACTTTGTATGTGTCTGTACTAGTGATTGTATAATCCTCTGTATCGTCTCATCGCTGTATAAACCTTGTTTTGTTTTTTTGAACTTTTGGCTCCGACCCATTCTCTGGCTTGCGACCAGCGAAAGCTGGGCACCGAACGCCCAAAAACCTCTTGTCACTTGGTAGCTGGTCTCCGCTGAGTTTGCCACGCTGAGTCGAGGGCATCTCCTTAGAGTCCGAGACCGCTACCCCCACACGCTCTAAGGGTGTCTGGGAGCTTCCCACGTAAAAGTGCGCGAAGTGTGGGTGACACCTTCTCTGCGGCGTCCCTGATAGCCTGCGTCGCTTTCGGACGTCAAACCCCGATAAGCCAAAAGGAAAGAAATTAGAGCTCATCCGTGCCTCCACCGAGCGAGTGCATCGTGGGAAATGCCAGAATTGGTGTTAGTCTCAGAGGTATATGCCTTCCGTTACTAATACTGCTACTTCTCTTTGCAGACTTTACGACTAGTAGACTTCACGCTAAATGTCTTTGGGACATCAGTACTAGTTACTGAGCAGTACGAACTACTAAAAAATGGCTGGCGGTTTAGCAATGCTAAGCCCAAAATAGTGCATGGAAGCACAGTTGTTTGCAGCTGAACACCACCGCCACGTACCTGAACGCGCGACTGAGGCGTCCACTGACCCTGACAGCCAGTTATGCGCCTTTCGTTTCCTCAAAATCAACGGAGTCTACATTGTTGTTAACGCCAACGCCATTTACCCAATGGACGCCGGCCGCCAACTGCTCCAGCTCCGCGTTTCCCCCACAACGTTGCCAACGCCAACGCATGCAGCGCGCATCTCTCTGTCACTACCGCCCAGTAGCTCAAAACCCGATGGAGGTGTCCGCTGACCCAGAGAGCCAGTTATGCGCGTTTCCCTTCCTTCCGTGACAGTCTCAGGAGCTTCACGTCCACCTTCGGATTCTGCGGGGTAAAAGGAGAAATTGAACGTCGTCTACCTGACCTGCCACGTAGTCTGTCCTGGATGGAGGCCGTACGTCTGAACATGCGTCAACAATAGATTGCGTCGCGGTGCTACACGCGTGCACCAATCGTGGTAGCATTCTGTGGGACGTCATAGTGGGCCTGGCTTTCGCAAGCTCCGTCGAAAAAAAAATACGGAGTGCCCCATTTGAGCTGCGTGTCTATTACTGTTGCGAAAGCAGCACTAGGCCCACCGTTTCACCTCTTCAGTGCGGCGGCACTTTCGCCGTGGCGGTGACTCCACGGATGACCTTCAGCCCCATTACCTAGCAACCGCAGAAGCTGCCGGCGCCGTGCATCGACAGAAGGACACTTGTGCGTAGTAGAGACACACTACTTTACTGACCATCGAAGCGTATTCATTGGTGTAAATAAAGTTGTAAGCAATGCTGAAGTATGTGTCTTCTTCGTGTATAAACAATAGATCTTAGCCTAAACGCCTAACCACAAGCGAATCTTAAGCGTAGCCAGGCAGCCGTTGCTTGCGCAACGCAACCAGGTTTAAGCAGAGCTAAACCACTGCGATTTTTTTAAACTATTCAAAAATTTGAGAACACATTTGATTCGTTTCGAATAATTGGAACATATATTATTTGATTTGTTAAAGGTGCCCTGCGACGTAGATAAAGCATGGGGTCTTTATTCTTTGTATGCAGAGTAAGGGACATTGTGAGTCCTAAACGCGCAATGAGATCACCGAAATCATAATAATTAATATTTTAATCTTCGCTAGAAATGCGTGTTTCGAGCCGATGGTGGCGCAACGCGGCGGCCATTTGCGGCAGCGGAAATGAGCTGGCATCCAGATAGGGCGCTGCCTTTCTCATTGGTTGGGCGTCCAGTTTGCATATTGTTCCTTTATACTTGCGAAATGGATCCAAAATGTTATGTCTCTGAGTACTGAAAGCTTTTTGCATGCCACAAAAAGTGGAAAGAAGCAAGGAAAGCGAACGAAAACTAACAAGAATAAAGCTAGGGGCGGCACTTTCCATTCCGCTTCAAACCTTCGTGGCGGCCAGCGCTGTTCAAAAAACGTTGGCTCAAACCGGCCGTGACCATACCAAGACGGCAGCGAAAAAAAAGCTAGTCGACACACCTTGCCCAAAATTGTGAAGAGAAAGGGCGGACAGGAGACGGGAGTCGAGTTTGGGGGGGGGAGGGGGGGGGGAGGGGAGCTACTGCCGACAGCCTTCCAGTCCGACTAAAAAAGAAACTTCGGGGAGGTTCCTTTGTTGTTAGTCGCCCCTGCCTTGACTACGGCGTCGCTTACACGGGGGGAAGACGCCGTCAAAATGCGCGGCTGTCTACAGCCCCGGCAAAGCAACAACTGCATGCACGCTTCCGCTGCATGTGCGCTAGGCGCGGTTCTGATTGGTAGCGCCCAATCTCGGTACTGGGTGAATGAAATGGGCGAGTGAAATGCGTTTTCGTCTGAGCTTTTCATTTCGAATTTTCAGAGTGGAATAACTTTCGTCTGCATGCTCCGATTTCAATAATTCTTTTTGCTCTGGTCTCTGGAAAGCATGATGAATCTATTTAATGATATTAAGTGGTAAGGAGGAAATCATCGCGGTGCCCCTTTAAGCCTATCGAACAGGAGGATATTCGATGCGATACTCGAAGATCTCGAATATTCGCGCACCCCTAGATGTTGCAGGTCATGGTTGCTTGCAGCGGTACACACGATGAAACTGAAATGTCGTCCCTCCTGCCGCTGGGGTAAGAAGGCTCATAATACGAGCGATAACAAGCCAATCAGCTGAAAGCAATGTGCATTCTCGTCTTCTCAGCCCCTGTAAGCATTCACCGAGTCAGAAATACCCGTGTTTGTGCAGTTGCACGGACTGTATGTTAAAGTAATGCTTAAAGGAGTATAGACACCTAACTTTTGGGTGCATGTTTTCTTGTTTGTAATTATGCGTAAAGCCCGTTTCGCATGCAAGCGAAAATGCTAGCGAATCCTGCCGCCGCCGACCGATGACTGTGAAGTAAAGTGGGCTTTGAGGTCACGTAAGGCATGGAAAAACTGCAATATAATCGCTGCTTCTACAGTCATTGTCATGTCCGGCTCTTGAGGAAGGCTGGTTTCTGCACTGTAGCGAATTAAAATGATGAAGGAACTATTATATCGACGTTTCTCCATTCCTCATGCGACGTATAACCACTCTGACATCACAGCCATCGTTTGGCTGTTGAAGCCGAAACAGCTAGCATGACAGAAATATTCGATTATAAATTGTTTAAGCGGTCCTAGGCCAATACCACATCGTGATTCATCTAGAGTAGTGTCTTTTGCGTCCTTTAAAGAATAAAACATGCCACCAAGGTTAGGTGTCTACACGGGAACACGGAACTGCCGCCCCGGTTTTGACAGTTCCAACCCCAGCTGGTGAGACGCGCTGCTAAAGTCGTCGCGTTTGTTGCATTTCTGGCACGGTTATGCATCGTATGAGTGGACCTATAGATTTACAATGCATTCGATGGGGTTTCTGTCGAAGAATTCATGCAGAGAGTGACGGAGATTATCGTCCCTTGCAAATCGTCCGTTCTGTCTTCTTTCGTTGCTGTCCCAATATTTTTCCGCGCCTTGTGGTCGGGTAAAAAGTTGGTGCCGCCGCTTAAATTACATTTATGCGTCGCTGTGTAAATGCGATTATTTTCAAACGAGTAACTGCGTGCTTTGTTTTCTGTCTGAAGTGGCGATTCCTACACGCCTCTAACGTTCGTGAACAAGTGCGGTGACAACACAAAGCTGTGGCCCTATTTGTGAAATTTATACAAGGTGTTCTACCAAGCAATTTGCACAATTTTAAAAAATAGGCTTTTTTCAATTAGAAGAGCGCTTTTTTCGGCATAACATTGTCATTGTCAGCGGTGTAGTACATCAGAATACACCTAAGATGTGCTATCTAGCAGGCTGGTTAACTAATATTGAATAGTTAATTTTTTAACTATTTTAGTTAGGCTCCTTAATTAATGAGAGTCGTGTAGCTAATAGTAATATCCATGAGAGGTTAACATTTCTCTAACTTGGTTACCCTCCGGCGCTGTGCCCCAACAAATTTTTTCTACATCGCGCCAAAATAAACGCGCTTTCGAGAAGCTTGCAGGTAAAGCAGCCTCTCCAGTGCACGTAACTCGTCTAAATAGCCAAAATTTCTTCGGCCATAGCGTCGAGGGTGATCGCATTTTCGAAATTATAAAAACTGCTATGGATATTACTTACGATGGGCTTCACGTCGCTCAATCATTACGAGCCTAAAGGCCCGTTGTTCATACTTGCCCAAAAATCCGACGAGCGAAGCGGATTCGGCCGCTTTTGACGCCAAGCGACGCGGAAAGCGGCGCGGTGAGGGCGATCGGGCTGGACCCATCTCCGCCGCGCGGCGACAAACATGGCGGCGCCCTTCGAAGCCGGACCCCCCGCTTCGGACTGAATTCTCGTTGTTGCTGCCTTTTTCAGCGCGTTCACTGGCCAGAAATGCAGCACAGGACTTTCGCTTCCTCTCACCTCGCCTCCAAGAAAACGTAAAAGTGATAAATTTGCTTTCTTTTTTTATTCAGAGTGACGATTCCGCCGTTTCTAGGCTAAACAGCCGAGTCGGTTTGATGACAGTAATGGTTCCCGCCCTGACAAGCAGATGGCGCCACTACACGCTGAGTTTATTTTTGCGTCTGTGCTAGCATACGCTGAACTAAAAGTGAGAATGTGCCTGCGTTTAACGTACGTAAGCATCCATACGCTTATGGTACGTAGACAGCGTAAATTTATGCTCTTTTCTCACTACATCTGTGTATGCCGCTAGCAGCGACGTGGTGTGGAAAAGCGAGAAACAGCAGCGGCGCGGCGGATCCGCCTCGCCCGCGCGTGAACAAGTGAGAACAGATCCTTGTTTTTGCGGCGAACGAATCCACTTCGCTCGCTGGATTTTAGGGCAAGTCTGAACGGGCCTTAATAAAAGCAGTTAAAAAGTTAACTATTCAACATTAGTTAAAGGGTTACTGAACCAAAATTTTAGAGCTGTTCTTTTAGATGTAAACAATAGCTTGACTGCTAAAATTGATAAATGCGACAAGCATGTTAGCGAAAAAGGCGGAAAACACGTTTTTTCTTTATTGCCGTATCATTGCACCTGGCAGCCGCCTGTGGAAACTGCGACTAGACGTCATGACACCCGCGAGCCCACCACTGGTCTCCACTAGGTGGCTGGATGCCGCATTCCTGCTTACCGAGACGAGCGCGAGTGAAGCCACCGGAAGTTGGACTGCTTGTCCCGGATGTCGGGTGTCTGCTGTGTATTTCAATGCAAAAAGGCGCGTCTTTCGCCCCTTCGTTCTCAGTTTTTTGCGTTGTTCTCGTGTAATGTCTGCTGTTATATAAAAGGAACAAGCAAGCTGAACGCGAGAAATGTGAGCACTGTGTGCAGAACCCTGTAATTTCTGCGAAAGCGAAGAAAACCGGCATGCACGTCTCACCCTGCCTCGGCAAACGGGTACGTGCATTAAACACTATGTTCTTGCCTGGTTCTTGTCTTCCGAGCGTAAGGGAGAAGTAGTGGAATGACGATGAGGCTAGGTCATCTTAAAACCGAATTTTCGTTTCTGGCAGGAAAGACGAATGCTGCAGTGCGCGTGAGAAGCGCTGTTAGAAGTCAACTGCACCAAGCACCACGAATTAAAACACATTCGGGCTTACCTTACTGCAATACAAAACAGCACATGAGACGCTCCGTCAAATCAACCTGAATTCGTGATTTCCACTCAGATGCTACCTGGAATAAGCGATCACTGTGCTGTGCTTTGTGAAATGAAAGTTGAACATGCAAGGAGCGCTGGTACAGCACATAGGCGAGTATATAACTATGAAAATGTTGTGTCCCCTTATTGCTTTTGTGTGTGTGCGCCCCCGCATCCTCCTCCTAACGACCACTCGCATCCTCCTCCTAACGACCACTTGCCCCTCGTCGCACGCTGTCGCCAGATGCCCCCCCCCCCATGGTGCGCCCCCGCATCCTCCTCCTGTTTTGGGAAGCCACTCCCTCCCGTGGACGCTTCTCCGCTCCCTCCTTTCTTCGGGCGGCCAGTTCGGCTCCTGCCTCGGTCGACGCTGGTCGCACCCTCATCGGCTTTAAATAAACGAAGTCTTAAAGTACCGTGTGCGTCTTTCGCTGCATTCAACACAGCGACCGGACACGATAGTGGCGACGAGAAAGTGGATTCGACCCGCGCTACGCAACGCTATTGACAAGCCATGGCTACGCGAGGGTTTCCCAATCAGATACCAGAGTTCAACGGCTCATCGTGGTCATCGTGGGTTGGACGCCTTCAGTTCTACTTTGAAGCTAACAACATCACAGACCCAGACTTGAAGAGGGCCAACCTGCTGACGCTGTGCGGGGAGCAGACCTACGATACTGTCTGCGCCCTTATTCAGCCAAGCACACCAGCGGCAGTGTCTTACGACGACATCGTAAAAGCGCTGCAAAAGCACTACGACCCAAGGCCATCCGAGGTCTACAGCCGGGCTCGCTTCCAACGACGAGATCAACTGGGAGGAGAAACTGTGAGCGCCTACGTAGCCGCGCTCAAGAAGCTCGCTGCCGACTGCAATTTTGGAACGCTGTCGACAACAGCTACCGGGCAGGAGGGAGACGCAGCTTCTTCTGCTAACACCACCATGCTTCCCTTGGACGTGATGTTACGCGACAGATTTGTGTGCGGACTGAGTGACGAGTCACTGCAGCAGCGCCTGTTCGCTGAGAAGGACCTCACATTCAGCAAAGCTTACGACATCGCCGTTCGAGCGGAGAGCGCCGGTCACCAGCAGAGAGGGATTCGCCGGAACACCGAGCCGGTACACCAGACAAGCAACCAGGTGCGCAAGCCTTCTGTTGTTGTAAAATCGGTCAAAAAGGCACAACGCTGCTGGCGGTGTGACGACCAACACAACCCCCAGGGATGTCGATTCCAGTCAGCCACGTGTAATTTTTGCCACAAGCGAGGGCATATCGAAAGAGCATGCATTACGAAACGGAGACTTGCCAAGATAAAGTCACCTTCCCAGCCTAATCACAGCGTCAACGCCTCAGAGAATACGCCGCTATCTGATCTCCATGGAACAACATCAGCAACACCATCTGTGTTGTACGACCTGAACACCATGAATCTCGGCACGCGACCGAAGATTTTTACAGAAGTAAGCGTACATCACCAGCTGATTAAGTTCGAGGTGGACTCCGGCGCAGCCTGTACTCTGATCAGTGAGGACACGTTCCGAACTTCATGGCCATCTGACGCACCCGCCCTGCAACAAGACGACACGCACCTGCGAACGTGGTCAGGACAGAATCTGCCACTATTGGGCTCTGCCAACGTGCAGGTTAACTACAACGGCCAGACCCATACGCTACCTCTGCTTGTTCTGAAGGGCACAGGATCAAGCCTTCTAGGGAGAAACTGGTTTTCTCCACTAGGCGTGATGATATGCGGCATACACCAGACGCCGAGCCAGAACATGGTTGAGCAACTGCAAGAGAAATACGAAAGAGTATTCTCGGAAGAGATTCCAGGAAACGAAGGGCCCCCGGTCACACTGGAGTTGTTGGACAACGCGCAACCCAAATTTCTGAAGGCCAGGCCGGTGCCGTTTGCTCTCCGAGATTCAGTTGAAAAAGAGTTGGACAAACTGGAGCAGCAAGGTGTCATCGAGCCGACGCAGCATTCAGAATGGGCCACACCACTTGTCGTAGTTCGCAAGAAGAACGGAACCATACGCCTCTGCGGAGACTACCGGAGCACCGTCAATCTTGCTACTAAAGCGTCCTCTTACCCGCTACCGACACCTGAAGAAGTATTCAGTGTACTACGTGGCGCAAGAGTCTTCAGCACATTGGACCTCACCCAGGCGTATCAGCAGCTGAAGGTGAGCGAGTCAACTGCTGAATTATTGGCAATTAACACACTGAAAGGCTTGTACAAAGTCAAGCGACTGCCTTTTGGCGTAGCTGCAGCCCCGGCCATATTTCAAACATTCATGGAGACAGTGCTTCAGGGCATCCCAGGAGTTTGTGTCTACCTTGACGATGTCATCATCAGTGGCACTTCCACTGAAGAGCATGCAGTGCGCCTAGAGCTCGTTCTCGAAAGGCTAGCAAACGCTAATTTGTGCATAAGCAAATCGAAGTGCTGTTTTGCGGCGCCAGAGGTGCAATTTCTGGGACACCGAATTGATGCGGAAGGCATTCACCCTACCGAGGACAAAGTGCGAGCGATCACAGAAGCACGAGCTCCAACAAACAAGCAGGAGCTACAGGCTTTTCTCGGACTCTTGACGTTCTACGACCGGTTCTTGGAACAAAGAGCTACCGTGGCCAACGACTTATACCAACTCCTTCGGAAAGATGTGACATGGACATGGTCGCCACGCCATCAGCAGTCATTCGATGCCCTGAAAGACCTGATTCGAAGATGTACAGTCCTCCGCCACTACGACGAAAGGAAGCCTCTGCTTTTGGCTTGCGACGCATCACCGTACGGAGTCGGCGCGGTTCTATCGCAAACTGACGAGCAAGGAAGGGAAGCTCCCATCGCCTTCGCCTCACGTACGTTGTCGCAAGCAGAACGCAACTACGCGCAACTTGACAAAGAAGGGCTAGCCATCGTCTACGCGGCGACACATTTTCACCAGTACATTGCCGGCCGGAAGGTGACCTTTATAACCGATCACCGACCGCTATTGGGCATTCTGGGACCACAAAGGCCTATGCCACCAACTTTGTCTCCGCGAATGACACGTTGGTGCATCAAACTCTCAGCGTACGACTACGCTCTGGTCTACCGCAATGGGAGTAAACATCAAAACGCCGATGCGCTAAGCCGTCTGCCACTAGACGCAACTGTTGACGAACCATTTCCACCAGGAGACGTTCTGATGTTCGAAGCACTGCCAGAACCTCCGCTTACAGCAGGCACAGTTGCAGCATCTACGCAGAAGTGCGCAGCTCTCCGGCTAGTTTACACAGCTGTTCAACAAGGCAACGTGCATAAACTCAAAGGGGACAACTTCGACGCTTACCGCAGGCGAGCTACAGAGTTGAGCACCCATCGCGGCTGCATCATATTTGGGTCCCGAGTTGTGATGCCGAGAGAACTACGCGCACAAGCTATGTCTCTCATCCACGCCGGACATCGGGGCATCGTTGCAATGAAAAAGTGTGCCAGAAGCTACATGTGGTGGCCTGGCATTGACAACGACATCGAAACAGTGGTGCGAGAATGCAAGCCTTGCCAGAGCAGCCGGAGCGCCCCGCCGAAAGCTCCTGTCCCAGAATGGGAAAAGCCAGACACACCATGGCACACACTGCACATTGATTTTGCAGGACCAATTGAGGGCTGCACTTTCCTTGTGGTCGTAGATGCCTACACAAAGTGGCTTGAGATAAGGCAAATGGGACAGACGACTTCGGCAGCAGTCATTGACAACCTCCAATCACTATTTGCAACGTTCGGCCTGCCGCGCAAGGTAGTGTCGGACAACGGAACACCGTTTGTGTCTGCGGAGATCCTCAAGTTTTATCGCGACAACGGGATCTCATCAGTTACATCGGCCCCCTACCACCCAGCGACAAACGGACAAGCCGAGCGCTACGTAGCCGAGCTAAAACGCGCCCTTGAAAGAGATCAGACAGGCTCGCTGCAGCGCCGCCTTGCGCGCTTTCTCTTCAAGCAGCACACGACGGTTCAGAGCACAACAGGCGAGACCCCCTCGAAAATGATGTTCGAGCGTGAAATGCGAACCCAGCTCATAGCCATCCTCCCCGAGCCAAAGGCAGAGACGTTCCGGGAAGAAAAAGCAATTCCGCGCTGCGGCACGCTTAATGAGGGGCAGCGCGTCCTCGCCCGACAGTTTCTGAAAAAGCCACGCTGGGAGGAAGCTACAATTGTCAGACGCATAGGCCTGCGCTCTTGGCTCGTCAACATACATGGCACAGTAGCACGCCGACATCTCAACCAGCTGCGTAGATTTACGACGCCGTCTGAGAGCTGTCCGCCAGCGGAGAGAACACGTGCACCATCTTCCCACATAGCCTGGCACCTCTTCCCGGAAGAAGAGACTTCGCCCAGGACAGACCTAGGAGACACAGCGAACAACAGCCAGCCTACAAGTGTTTCTCCCCCGAGCGCACAAAGCCAGCGCGCCTCCACGCGTGAGCGCCGACCCCCTGCACGATACCAGGCAACTTTCTAAGGGGGAAGGAAGTGTTGTGTCCCCTTATTGCTTTTGTGTGTGTGCGCCCCCGCATCCTCCTCCTAACGACCACTCGCATCCTCCTCCTAACGACCACTTGCCCCTCGTCGCACGCTGTCGCCAGATGCCCCCCCATGGTGCGCCCCCGCATCCTCCTCCTGTTTTGGGAAGCCACTCCCTCCCGTGGACGCTTCTCCGCTCCCTCCTTTCTTCGGGCGGCCAGTTCGGCTCCTGCCTCGGTCGACGCTGGTCGCACCCTCATCGGCTTTAAATAAACGAAGTCTTAAAGTACCGTGTGCGTCTTTCGCTGCATTCAACACAGCGACCGGACACGACAGAAAAAGCAAACGTAAGGGAGATAAACAAAGAGTTGAGTAAGTACCGAACGATCTTTGAAACGTATGCCGATAACTCTGGAGTGGTTGAACTGTGGTCTAGATTTAAGGATAATATGTTTGAACTGAGGCAGTGCTTTGTTCCGGCATGGATATTAACGAAAAGGAGCAGTAAAAGCAAACCATGGTTTACTTGGGAGCTACGCAGTTTTACGCGCAAAAAGGCAACGTGTTTACGTTAAGGCGGGGGTACCACGGCGGCCATCTTGGACAAGACGTTAGTTGAACCACCAGGGCGGCTCCACTTGTCCGTGGAAGCGAAAAAGCGCTCCTCCGAGACTGTCTGGTCCTCCTCTCTGCGTTACCTTGACCTCCTCTCCCTCGCGTTGTGGCAGAAGGAGGCGGTTAGTCACGGAGGGGGATAAACGCCATGACAATGACGACCGCGCTCGAACGTGTTTGGCACACGGGTACAGCTTCTTTCGTCCCTACCCACCCCTTGGCGGCCCTGCCATGGTGCCTGGCGATTCTTTTTTAGGAGGCACTATTTCGTATGTGACCTTTTGCGGGGCTAGTTGATGTGACATTGTGTTCAGTTGGAGTCAGCGCCCGTCCTGTCCGTCTTTCTGTGTGTTTTGCGTAGAATTTAGCGCTGTTTTTACTTTCCTGAACACGAAGTCTCTATATCTGTGACATTTACAGAAATTATATTTTGTTTCCATTTTTTCCAGAGTTGTACACGTTGTTTTATAGTTATTCTTTTCTCACGACCCTGACAAATATTTTGATGACCAGCAGCGGCAGCCACGGCAAGCAATATTACAAAATAAAGCTTCGTAGGTTCCACTGGCATCCATAACAAAGGGCCACAAGACATCTATGGGCTATGGCCTTCGTAAAACTATGGATGATGTCGAAATGGATGCAGCGGAATAGTAGATGACCTCTTGGTTTCAAAGGGTTGTTGCCATGCGTGTTGTCACAGCCTTTTCTGCGGTAAAAGGCGCGTGGCGCGTAGCTTGTGTGCTATTGATTCCCGTTCACCATACAAACGTTTATTTCGCAATTCCAGGAAAAACACCAGCAGTGAAACATCAACCCGAGATTTCGAAGCATGGCGAGTGTTTTTATTTTTTACTCACACACTGCCAGTGCTATGTAGAATTCTAAGAGACAGCTGATATGGTAACAGTAAATAAGAGAAAATGGGCAGAATAAGGCATATCAGAATGGTACAAACATATTGCGTTCAAGTCGTTGGGTCAGTAGCTGCGGAGAGGTAGTCTGTGACGTTGAGATACGTTGCAAGTAATGCTGATTTTCTTTTTTTTCCGCCCGCGCATCCGTGTATGATAACAAAAATCCCGAAAGCGCTTAGGGCCGCAGCCGGCAACATTCTTTTCGTTCACTTTTTATTGTCAAATAAACTACTACCACCACCAAGGTTCGAAAAACGAAAAGGAAACACTGGCTGCGAAACTTCCACTGGAGACTGCGGGACATAGCTGGCAAGAGCTAATAAGTACTCATTACAATCGCGTCGGGTTTCTCCCTACTGTGGCCTTAGCATAGCATTTCCATCCATTCATTGGAACTGCATTTTGTTGCCACACGAGGCAACGTTCCTGCTTTTGTGATATCGTTTTGTGATATCGGCGAGTTTGTAGTCTCAGCAGCCGTGCTCCGCTGTAAATAAAGTTTTATTTTTATTCTGGTTCTTAGTGCGAACTTTTTTTTTGGTAATGAGCAACTAAATATAATGTACATACCTGAATAGAGCTACTCTCGCTCTGCCAGTGACGACGACCCCTTTCCGCGATAGGTCTAACGATTCCGCAGGTTTCGTGTGTGCAATTTCCGCAACCGTCGAACGCGAATTCACGTTTTGGGGAATGCAAATGGCCAACAAATGAAGTTTTCACAACGGTGACCTAATATCGACTATTTTCACAGTGCAGGATGCACATACAATGAAAGGAAAGCTCTGGTCGGACCCAGACTGCCGCGCTCTTGGGCAGCCAGCAGCAGTCACCGGCGTCGCTAGTGGATTAGGAATAAGGACGTTTTATTTCGCCATCGAACGTACTTCAGGATAAAGCGATTCAAAATTGAATATCACGTCGGAGAAAGCAGGGACAATTAGAAGCGTCGGTCCTACGCGATGTCAGCAATCCGGCCACCGAATGTTTCCGAGGCGCGCGATCACATCGGTGGTTTCTACAAAGTTGTCGCGCTGCATAAACAAGCAAAGGAACAACAGGTACACAAATAGGATTAATAAAACAAAAGCGTAGCTCTCGTTTTACCTCACGCGAACAAACATAGCTGTTTGCATACAGCGCTGTAAAAAGGAGTACTGGTGTGCAGTCGCCCTGTGTTATTGGCGGAGCGAAGGGATGGCGACGTCAGTGCGGGCCGTGTTCGTGACTCGAAGGCATTCAAAAATCTCGAATGCCTTCGCGGAGCTCCAATGACTTGATAGTATGTCAGCCAAATGCCATTGAATAGTTCGTGCAGCTGCACAAGGCGACATCCGACTCGAATGACACTCGGTTGGAAGGTATTTGAAACGCCCGTGTAGCAGAGATATTGCTAATCTCAGGCTCGTGATGCTTTCTTAGATAACAGCATGCGATCAGACGCGAAAAGCAATTACATCTGCTATGACATATTTTGCAAGTATTTGCGAAAACAAACTATTTTTCACAATGTGCTGCAGCACCGATCGTCACTACCTGCAACACCCATCGTCACTATCATCATTTCCAAATAGCACCTCTTTTTGCCATGTGACAACGCAATGAAAGTGCCATTCGTTCATGGGGAGTGCGCTTCGTGAAAGTATCACTAAAGTTGCCGTGTGACAGGGGTATAAATCCCCCCACGCACGCGCACAAACACATTCAAACACGGAAAATGGTACGGTTTCAAAAATATCTTTGCCGTGTACGATCATACACGGTAAACCATTTTTGAAAAGTCACTAAATTGCGTTTGAAAACTATCAAAATGTAGCAGTTACAACTCAAACATGATGCCACTTCATTTTCAGAAATTATAACTTTTTATCGTCACGTGTATACAAGTACGCTGGACGAAGTTCCTACGGTAAACTCAGATTTCTGGATTTCCTGCAGCGCATACAGACCCCCCACCCCGGCGGCGCAACGTGTAGGCTCTCAGCCCTGATTTCTCTTCACTGCTGCCGAAAAAAAAAAAATCGACTACACGTCTTTCCGGGTGGACGGTCGCTTTTAGATAATGGGACTCTGTCAGCTAGGGGGATAGGGGAAATGAACAATAACGCCCCTGCACACTGCTTTGTTTTCTTTCTCCACATGGACTCAACAAACGCACTCGCGCAAGGCCTCGCGTATTTGTGTGTGTGTAGCTATTTTCGTCTTGTTATATGTCCGCAGCTGTATCCATGAGCAGGCAGAGAAAAAAAAAAAGCTGCTGTGTTGGTACTATCATGTCAGCAGTTCGGATACTTGAGCCAGTACTAACGGCTTACTGTATTGCATTATGCCAAGTTTTCGATTAGCGTACCCTCCTAGCGGCCGCCAGGCGGAGCACGTTTTATGTTAGTGGTCCAACAGCGATACCAGACACTCACAGAGAAAAAGACGACGTACAAGGAGGCTCCTGTGTGTCTCATCTTATTCTGTGTCAGTGTCTGGCAGGGCTGTTGTCCACTCAATCCCTATGTATCAACTCCAAGTAGCCCAATCTGCCGTTCTTCAGAAACGCGTTTGCAGGGTTGCCTGAACGCCCTTGAATGTTTTCTGCGAAAATGCATTTATAATTGTGGGTGCAGGTGGTCTCCAGAGCAGTAACGGGCAGTGCTGGCTTCAATAGGCAGAAATGAAAGGGGTGAGTCATCTGTGGACACGCCTTCCCCGGTGCACTTTACAAGGCTACGCTGGCGAACCTGATCGCGTCTTGTCGCTCGAGTCTGTTGACTGTCAGGACCACGCATGTAACTGCGAGCGCATAAAGGCTACTGGCAATGTACGTTCCCCCCACCCCCCGCAGTTGTTGACGGAGCAAGCGTCGTTCCTGGAAAGAAACGCGCAACGCACCGCTTCACCACGACGGTGAGAGCAAGGGTTGGGTGCCGCGCTAAAGATTTTTATTATAAACCCCACTGCGCCCAGGGCGGGTGCGCCCTGACAAGTTGTACCCACTCCCCGCAGCAGAGGCACACAGGTCTGTCTCCTCTTTCTAGCCTGGCCTTGGCTGCAGAAGAACCTTGGATTGGAACGGCCGCATGTCAATCGCCTTCGCAAAACATCAGCTTCGCAGAACTGTGAAACCCCCTCCCTATTGTAAACAGCGTGACGTCAAAAAGTTGTGGCCCGGTTGGCAGAACTGACAACTTTTGGTTCTGAGCCGATGTTGTTGGTCCCGAGGGCTCCTTCGCCGCCTTTTTACCCCGATTCGAGACGCCTCGCCGGCCCTCACAGGATAGAAGAGGGGAAACGCTTGCGCTGAATGACTTAGGCCGGGTGGCAGGAGCGCGCTCCGGGCGCCAGTGAATCCGGCCGGTGCCTCATAATAGACCTCTCCCTGATGTAAACAGTGTGACGTCAAAAAGGTGTGCCCCGATGGGCAAAATCGTCGAATTTCGGTTCTGAACCGGTTTTTCAGGTGCCGAGCACTCCCCCACCAGCTTTGTTCCCTGATTCGAAACGCCTGGCAGCCTTCTTCTCCCAGTGTGAGCCTTCTCGGTACGGCGCATGTTTTGCCCTTCGGACCAGAAGCACGTGCGTTGATGACGTGTGTCTTGAAGGAAGCTAGTTTTCTTTGCACGTGTTGGCCTGCCTGCAAATCTGTATGCGCAGTCGCGTGTTTTTTCTTTTTCAGGTGAGAAAAATGTAGAGCCTAAGATGTGTGTCCCAGAAAATAGTGAAAACATTTTTTTTTCTGTCAACTTGAAGGAGCGAAAATTGCTAATTGATCACGTGCACTCAGTGGAGCAGATTGTCAATGAAAACTACCTCCATGGGGAAGTGACAGAAAGTGTGTGTCCTAAGTGAATCAACTTGAAATTCGAGGCCAATACAATGGGGTTTTGTTACGTTTTGCGCTAATAATAATAAACACAATCTTTATGCGAACATAAAGTGCCTCTAAACAGATATGCGAAGCTGAAGAGATTACCGCGCATGCGGGAACACTTTATTTGCACAGCCATCGCTATATGTGCTCATTCATGTGCAAGCAAACATTTTGACTTAGAAGTTACATTCAGCCAGAGCAATGCCTACTCCCGTAATATCTTAGAATGTCATGAAATATTGAGGAAAATAGATGTGTGTGTAAATGATGGCAGATTTTTTTCACGTTTCATGACCATGCACACAAAAGCAACCGCTGTGGCAAATGCTATTTCAAGGCCGGAATGCGAAGACAATGCAAGCATGCTGCTGCTGTATGCTTTTTTGTAAACAAGCATGAGGAACCGTCCTGAGCAAGAGGCTGAAGCGTTCGTCAGATCTGGTAAAATGTAGAGTTCCGGACCCTTCCAATTAGGGTTTTTTCATAACCACGCTAATGAAAATCTGGTCGTAAATGTTTATCAGGTAGACGAGCACCATTTTGAAAATATTTATGGTCTTTCTTCTAATTTGTGAATACGGATCGACACTAACGTCATATTATGTTCCCCGCTTTGTAAACCAGGTCAAAAAACAATTCGCGATGTAAAACCTGCTTCCCACATAACCTTGCTGAATTATCCTGAAGTCCTTGATGGTTTTGCTGAGAGGGCTTCGAAATCTGCTGAAAAATACCTCTTAGACAAAATGTTTTCACCAATGTCATCCACAGACCACCCAGCCAAAGGACTTCATACCGGTTTCCAATAAATTTCACCAGAAGCTCTCGGCCCCTCGTGTTCACGGAACTATCCTGAGTAGTAGTAGTAAGTGGCTTTTATTGTAAATGAAAAAGAAGGTAAAAGGATTCTTGCCAGCGCCGGCATCTGCTATCATGTCTAGAAGCACCTGAGCTGGGGCTGGGGGATGGAAATGGAAAGCGAGATGACAGTGAAGGGGAAAACAAAGGGTAGAGAGAGAGGGAAAACCTTCCCTCCTGCTTGTATTTCCATTACGCGAGGCGATACAGCCAGTGGGAAGGACCGCGAAAGTTGCCGGCGACCTGACACGTGAGGCGCGCACTTCGGGAGAGGGCGACCGCGCTCTCTCTCTCTCACATACACTACGCTCGCCCGCTCCGCAAGCTCCCCTCTCACTCGCATACACCAAGCTGCCCCGCACGCCCGCAGCACAATTTTCTCCATTCTTGACCGGAGCGGAATTCCAGCCACGACTAACAATGAGGGACACCACCGCTTTTGAGCACCCGCGAGCAGATTGGCACTTGCGCTGGCACGTGGCAAGTGCCAGCGGTGCGAGCAGCAAGCCCACCATAGCAGACTTCCATATTTATGCAACTCACCTACTCCTATCTAGACACTACACGCGCAATCGTGCAGCGCCATGCGCAGCAAATGTCGCTGTACTATTGTGGAGCAGCTCTTCCGGAAACCGCCATTTACAAGAGCTAGTTTTGAATCATAATACCCTGTAGCCGAGACTGACAACTGATTGCATTCCTAACGATTTCGGTATCCGTGGTTTGCACACCGCTGAGGGAAAGTACTGGTATTTCATGCAGTGCAAACAATGGCAAGAGATGCTGGCATTGTTTTTGCTGCATTGCGCGCATGCATATCACCAGCTACGCTCCCATATACCTTTCAAGAATGTTATCCGTGCATTCTTTTTTTCTTGCAGTGTGTGATTGACATATAATTTTGGGGGCATGCTTTGCCACTACAATGCTAGTGAAATCGCACTGTCCACACATGCACTTCGCCACTGGTAGAGGCAGAAACAGAAGGCTTCATTCACTTTCATTGATGTGCATTTTCAAAAGACAAACGCATGTTCCTTATAAAAACAGGACCATTTTATTGCAACATCTGCTAAGCACGTTCAGATGCCTTGCACAACTCCCCCACACATCATGGTGGCAGCCTGCAAGCAAACAAGACCATACCAATGTCATATGTGAGTCTATTTTCAGGAAGTGACAGGAAATGTCAGTGCTCAAAAGTGGGTATTAGCTTGTTCTTTACTGCAGTTACTTTCCATTGACTTAGTGTTTCAGTAACACACAAACACATATGCTTACCTCCCGTCATACAAAAATGTGAGGGCAGTAATGGAAAAGGAAAGAAAATATGTGCATAAACATAGCAAGTGGACTGAAAAGTCCTTACATACATCTAAGTAATTTGCTGCCACTGTAACAATGAGAGCAGATATGTTAGGATAAAAGCCTGCTGAGCACGATAGAAACATATTCTGCTTACGCCATACAGGGTGATACAAAGCTGCTGGAACAATGATACACTGCTTGTTTTGATGTCACCAGCAGTTCACGAAGAAAAAGCTTACCAGCAGAAGGCTGTATCCATTACACACAAGCAGAAAAATGTGAGCTGTGAGGTTGAATATCCCTTGAAAGTGTATATTGATACTGTGCTTCCAAGGAAAGTGAACGCCACAAGCGGGCTAGTAGCAAAAGAAAAGACGCAGCTATAGAACAGAAGAAAGGAGCAGGCATAAGAAGTACAGCATGTCCAACTAAGCTATACTTGGGAAAAAGAAACAACTCAACAGTGCTGTTGCAACGGACATATAAAAGCCCCACATTTTTGAAAATATAAAGCGGAAAGAAATGAAAACACACTGTTTCATGTTTCATATAGCAGGGATCTCAACGGTTACATTTGAAAATCAATTACAAGCATATTTAGAGTGCATTCATCCA
Organism: Amblyomma mixtum; assembly: GCF_055824585.1. Taxonomy (NCBI): domain Eukaryota; kingdom Metazoa; phylum Arthropoda; class Arachnida; order Ixodida; family Ixodidae; genus Amblyomma; species Amblyomma mixtum. The sequence goes on along the minus strand of NC_143021.1, from coordinate 132,053,265 downwards.
CAAATGTGCTTCAGCGCCTTTTCAGCTAAGGAAAACACCCAACTCAAGGAGGGCTGTGTAGCTTTCAAGCATTTGTATGAAACAAGTGATAAGTTTATAGCAAAAATACCCTCTATAATGATTTTACCTCACATATACTCACCTACGAGGCCATAACAGGAGGGCGGAAAGAAAAACTATATTGTTGCAAAAGAGCAAACGACTAGGCGCCTTACGAAATGTCACAGTGCCGTGACACTGGTAATCTTGCACACGCGTTCATGAAAAACCGCACTCGATAACACACACTACGAGGTAGCTCACGCACGCGACACAGGTACAGTTGGGACTTCAATGCAGATTCTAATAACAAAATTGCGGTCCGAATGGCTCACCTGCGTTTGGCCCTGACATCAGCCATGCGCTTACGAAGCTTTGTCATCGTCGACCTTTTGCGCTGAAGGTATCGCCGCCGATTCCCCATTTGACACTTTTACACACAAAAAAAAACTGGCAAGATAACGTGATAAAAAACGGCGCTGCACATAAATACAAAAGCACAGTAAAAAAAAACACCAACAAGCAAAACAGCACGATACGCCGATGACAGCCTGCGGAGCAGCCGAAGAAGCGACCGAAAGGCAGGACAGGCTTCAGCGTAGTCAGTCGTCCGTACCGGTACGGAGTACCGCGGCGAGAGTTGCGGGCATCACACACACAGGGGAGGCGCTGCGCACACGTTTCAGTAAACCCCAATAGTTACTGTCTCGTACGTCTTGCTTCAAAATGTTTGACAGCGCCACTGTCGTTGACCGGCGGAACTCCATTGTTGAGTCAAAACGCCCGCGAGATTCAAATGCAGCAGCCCCGTCGACCAACAAACGGGGCGAGTGCGAGCTAACATGAGTCGTTTATCATACCCAAATTTACATCACTGGTAGTTTAAGACCAGCGACTTCAGTTCCTGTCAAAAAAGCCTGGAATATAACAGTGATCTTTCGCGCTGGATGTATTTTGCGGAGGTTACGGCGCACCAAAAAATAGCGCAATTGAATGGCGCAGTAATACCGTTCTGTTTGTCATAGCGAAATTCGGCCTTGAGCAGATCCTTGAATATTTCCTAAATATTTCGCGTGCAAAATTTGTTCCCTATACGACGTTTACTTGCTTCTAAAACTCAGATCAAAAAAGCGCAGTTTCTAGGTTACGACCAACTTTGAACAATGAAAACTAAAAAATTATGACATGTAGCTCAATGAAATTTTCAAGAATTAACAACATGGGTACTATCTACAATCCTGCTAAATATGTTTGTGATTTATGAACTGGACTAGGAGTTATTAATGCGCCATTCTTTTAAATTTCACACTTTTTTATGGCGCCAGTTCTAAATAACCACCCAATATAACTCAATAAATTGCCTGTAAGGTCCTCGAGTCACACTTAATCTAAAAGCTGCAGAAGCAGTTTTCTTTTCGGAGCAGTAGTTTTCGTCAACAGCAAATCCAACGCAGGCAAGTCGAGCAAAAATATCGTTTTATGCCCCTCGCTCTTTTGCTCACTGCTATCATACTAACGTGAATAGCTTTTAGCGACACATACCATCGCAAAGAAGATACAATTATCTTTACAATGCGCTCAATATCATTTCTCTAGCGCAAACGGATGAGCCACACCGCTCACACAAACATGACGAAAAACGGCTGCTGACCGCCGCTAGCGTGGTACCGCCGCCTTAAATCTAAAGTAAATCCGACGGGTGAGAATTGGTTCAAGCTGCAGGAAATTGCAGAAGAATGAAAGTTGCTGTGGCAGCTGCAAAGAATTCATTTGGCATTTCAATGGAGACGAAATTAAAAGCAAATCCAAAGGAATTTTGGAAACATGTAAAGAGAAATGTAAATGGAATGTAACTATACCACCTCTTGTTTCGCCGCCGCGGTGGCTGAGTGGTTATGGTGCTCGACTGCTAACCCAAGAGACGCGGGTTCGATGCCGGCCGTGGCGGCTAGAATTTCTTTGGAGGAGAAATTCTGGAGGCCCGTGTACTATGCGATGTCAGTGCACGTTAAAGAACCCCAGGTGGTCGAAATTTCCGGAGCCCTCCACTACGGCGTCTCTCATAGCCTCAGTCGCTTTGGGGCGTTAAACCCCATAAACCAAACCAATCCAAACCTCTTGTTTCTGGTGACACCTTTGTTGATGATGATGCGGAAAAAGCTGAGTTCTTTAATAAATATTTCAGCTCTGTTTTCAGCTCTGAAATCGAACATGCTGATATGAATACTCCGAGTTTCCAGCCAGTGGCGAGTGTTATGGATGATGTCATCAGCATCAACGGTATACAGTCTCTGTTGCAGAATCTGAAGATTGCTAAGGCTAGTGGTCCTGATCACTTGCCAAACAAATTCTACAAACTCTGTGCTGAGTCGGTTGCACCCTACTTAAAGATAATTTTTGAAAAATAGCTTGAAGAATCCTGCCTTCCATATGACTGGAAAATTGCAAGTGTTGTGCCAATCTACAAATCTGGCCCTCGCAACACTGTATCAAATTATAGACCGGTATCTCTAACTTCAGTTGCATGCAAGACACTCGAACATATTTTGTTCACCAGTATAGCAGCACATATGGACGCACATTCATTGTTTAATCCTCTGCAGCATGGTTTTCGAAGGGGCCTATCGTGTACTACGCAGCTGACTGAACTTGCGCACGATCTGGCTGAGGCACTGGACAGGCGACTTAGCGTGGACTGCGTGTTTTTGGACTTTAAAAAGGCCTTTGATACCGTGACGCATTCTTTACTAATTCAAAAAAATGTCTTTTTACAATATTAGCCCTCAAGTAATATCATTGGTAAGAGATTACCTATGTTTACGGCAGCAGTTTGTGGTTATGAATGGCGCCGAGTCTCAGAGAGTGCAGCTTGTGTCTGGTGTTCCCCAGGGCTCCGTGTTAGGACCACTATTGTTCCTGCTGTACGTGAATGACATTGGTGACGGAATAGTATCTGAAATGTGGTTATTTGCGGATGACTGCGTTCTTTATAGTGTTGTCACTAGTGATCGAGATGCTGAAATGTTCCAGGAAGACTTGAACAGAATCTCAGAGTGGTGCGTTAAATGGAATATGAATTTGAATTTGTCCAAGACGGTCCATATGAAGTTTACAAGAAAGAAAAACCCTGATGTGCATTCATATGTTATTAGAAACACAATGTTAGAACAGGTATTCGAATTTAAATATCTAGGCGTTTATTTTACTCCTGATTTGAGCTGCCGCCGTCACGTCGATTATATTTCTGCTAAAGCACGCAGAAACTTGGGATTTCTTCGCCGAAATGCAAGCACTTTTCCACTTTCATGTCGTGACATTTTATTAAAGACTTATGTCAGGTCGGTTCTGGACTACGCGTGCACTGTCTGGGACCCGCCTACTGCTGGAGATAAAGATAAGTTGGAGAGGGTGCAGAACATTGCCTCTCGTTTGGTGTCTGGCACACGCGGGGCTCATTACAGTGCATCGCGTACGAAGGATGCACTCAACTGGGAATTGATTGACACGCGCCTAAAGAAGTTGCGTCTGAAGCTGTTTCATACTGTTTGCTGTTGCTATGCTGTTGACCGCGAAAGGTATGTGCGGGAGCCTTTTTATAGATCCAACCGTGTGGACCATGTTTTTAAAGCCCGTGAATTCGCGGCTAGAACTGCATTGTTCAAAATGTCTTTTTTTCCGAAAACCATTAGAGAATGGAACAGACTACCGAGCAATGTTTTGAGTGTGACATCAAATTATGTGTTTTTTCGTTTTTAATGATGGGATGTGATTGTGATGTGTTCTTTTGAAGGGAGGTGTACATGGCGAACGTTTTATGCTTGTAACTCTGCCTGCGAGCGGAGATGTCATGTGTGCTTCTTTCAAGGCGGAAGCCTTTAATGCCTCATCGTTGTAAGCAGGAGTTGTCGACAGAAATGTCACGCTTTTCAGTTGGTCGAAACGGTCGTCACGTCACACTGCGCGAATTTCAATCGGGGCCAATTGTACTTTGGCTACTAACCGTGATTCTCCAAGTAAGTTTGAGTTTAGTTAACTGCTTACTAAACCAATTAGTCTAATTAACCTTTCTAGTCCGATCAGATAAATAAAACCAAGTAAGAAATTTGCCGAGCTTGGGAATCGAACCCCGGTCTCCGGAGTGCGAGTCGAGCGCGCTACCATTCCGCCATGCCAGCACGATGGTTTGGAATGAACAAAGGTGCGTCTAGTGAATACGGTGTCTTCGTTCACTCTCATCTTCCTCCCTTCCCGTTACGGTGAGGTTTAGGTGTCCACTGAGATATGAGAGACAGATACATTTCCTTTCCTCAGAAACCAATTTACCGACGAGCAAGGCGTAATTGTCCGCGTTTCAGATTGGTTCAAATTGTCCTGACGTCACCGCGCGCGAATTTTGACGGGTGCCCACCGAAATATGTGAGACAGTTACTGCGCAACTTCCTTTCCTCAAATACAATTTTCGACTAGTGTCTACTGAGATATGTGAGACAGTTACTGCGTAATTTCCTTTCCTCAAATACAATTTTCATTTTCTTCATTACGGCCCCTCTTTCTTCTTTCACTCACACTTCCTCCCTTCCTGTACGGTGCGGCTCAAGTGTCCATTCAGATGACAGAGAATTACAGCCCCATTTCCTTTCGTCAAAAAGCGTTGCGTTCAAAGGGCAACGCATCGCGCCGAACGGGTGGTGGCGTTCCTTGGACTCCGTGGCAGCGCTACAACACGCTGTCGCGTTCCACTCCTAAAGGCGAAGCTTAAGCGTCATTAATTGGCAGTTAATTAATGCACCAACAAAATGTGCAGTGAATAATCACGTAGCAGAATGCAGCACTCAGGCTTTCGAATTTCAGCACATTAGCCGCTAAAGTTCCTCGTCATCTTTTTTGTACATTCCCTACTCCCCCCCCCCCCCCCCCACTGTAATGCCACGGCGCTGTGGGTTCCTTTATAAATAAATAAATAAATAAATAAATAACTTGGGCTTGAGCGAGGGAACAAGCATCACAGTAAAGAGCAGAGTTGGCGAGGCAAACGAGACGACACCGAGCCGAGTAGACGATGCTCCATACTTGCTGCGTGTAGCGACGTCCTGTCGTCTGCTAGTGTCGCCCCATTACGGTGCAATGAGCCCATATTTTTGTAACGACTTTCCCAAAGACTTCGCTGGTCTCCTCGCTCAGTTTACGGCGCAACAGGTAGGCATTGTCATGCAAAGAGACGAGAACGACGAAATGCTAAGTGGGAAAACAAAACTGGAACTGAAAAACCGTGCTGAGGTCCCAATCCATGCACTGCCAAAGGCTGACTCCCGGGACAAGGCCGCTTACTTCCGGTGCCTTCAATTTCGGTCGCCCGATGCGGCATCCAGCTCCCCTAGTGGAGATCAGTGGCGCCCACCACTGATCTAGCGCATTAGCGCATTAGCGCAGCGCATTAGCGCATTAGCGCAGCGCATTAGCGCCTCCAAAAGGTATGGCACTGCTTTTTCGACGGAGCGTGTCATGTACTGTTTCGTATTGTAGCAAGTTAAGCCTGAATTGGCTTTAATTCGTGGTGCTTGCTGCAGTTGACTTCTAACAGCGCTTCTCACGCGCAAGCATTCGCCTTTCTTGTCAGTCGTTCCCCTCGCGCTGTGCCTTTTCTTTGCTGCTCGAAAATTCGTTTTTAAGATGGCCTAGCCTCATCGTCATTGAACTACTTTTCCTTTACGATGGGAAGACACGAACCAGACAAGAATTATAGTGTTTAATGCACGTACCCCTTTGCCGAGGCAGGGTGAGACGTGCATGCCTGTTTTCTTTGCTTTCGCAGAAATTGCAGGGTTCTGCATACAATGCCCACATTTCTCGCGTTCAGCTTGCTTGTTCCTTTCATATAGCAGCAGTCATTACACGAGAACAGCGCAAAAAACTGAGAACGAAAGGGCGAAAGACGCGCCTTTTTGCATTGAAATACACAGCAGACACCCGACTTCCGGGACAAGCCGTCTAACTTCCGGTGGCTTCACTCACGCTCGTCTCGCAGAGCGGGAATGCGGCATCCAGCCACCATAACCTAGTGGAGATCAGTGGCGCCCACCGTTCCCGCAGCACGATTGCCATCGCTGCTCGCGGCTTTTCCAGTTTTTAGTTTTGCGTCGGCCGCTCGTCGTCTGTCTGCCGTCTGCTCACGGCGTACACAAATATGTAAAGATGTTAATCGATGCTGTTTACATACCATAACCGTATAAACGCTTACGCAATGCTAAATGCACCCATTTTTTGAGGACCTTACGCCATTTCTAGCATTCTTACCTTTAAAACAGATGTCCGACGATGTTCAGACTAGTGGCGCCATCTGGCGATTAGGAGGGGAACCATTGTTCTCAAAAAACCGACGCTCCTGTTATGCCTAAAGGGGGCAGAATCGTCACTCTAAATAAAAAATAAAGCAAATTTATTACCCCTACGTTTTCTTATGGATGACAGGAGCTGAAGCGAAAGACCGGTTGCCCATTTATGGCCACTGAACGCGCTGAAGGCATTTACCACGGCGAATCCAGTCCGAAGCAAGGCTTCATTCATCGAAGGGCGCCGTCATATTTGTCACCGCGGGAATGCAATGGGGGTGCCATGGCGTTACGCTCTTCGCCTCCCGCCGGCCGGGAGGGCTTGGCGCGCGCCAGTGAAACATCGAAAATAAAACCATTCGCTGAAAAATATGCGCAGTGACGACTAGATTTCGGTGTAATCACATTCCGAGAATCTGTTTTGAGCGTTGCTGTTTTCAGATTTTGCTTCAGTTAGTACGGTTCAGCTGTATACTTGTGTGCTACACCGCTGACAACGATATGCCGTAAAAAGCACTCTTTCAACTCAAAAAGCTTATTTTTTAAAATTGGTTAAAATCTTAGGTAAAGCACTCGTATAACGTGTGCTATTCAATTCAAACAGTTTTGCCCGAACCAACCAAAAGTCCAGTCCTGTAAAATTATATGTACAGATGACTTGGCTGGTCACGTGTTGTGCCCTGTCGCGCTCTGTTGGCCTCCAGTGGGTCTCTCAGTCAACGCGCCAGACAAGCGACGGCGGTGAAAGAAAGCGCTGTGTGGCGACGACCTCGAATCCCTGGAACCTGGGGGAAGCAGGAACCTTTTCATCCCTCCCCCCATAATAAAGAAAACGCAGGAGCCATACTCTGTTTGTCCCCTATGATCGGGAGGCAGGCTGGCTCCGGAGGGCGGGCCGGTTGCCTCTCCAAAGCCAACGCTCCCATCTTTAGCCTCCTCAGGAGACGTGTATGCTTGACCCCGTTGGTGCTCAATATCTTATAACACCAGAACTAAACGGCATGACGACTGCAAGCTGTGCGCGTGCAATCTCCGGAAGCTAATCAGGTGTGGACATCGGAAAGAGCTCACAAGTTGTCAGAATAGCCAACGAAATGGGACCGTTGATAACTCGTGAATGAAAACATCCCAGTTAAGATACGCGGGCCTTGTAACGCCCGTTGTCGCTTAGCACAGTTAACCCGACCATTGCTATCGATTCTACGTGAATCATCGCGCAGATTAGTCGCACCGGGTCGAGGTCAGTTTTCTGTGGCACTGCAGCCAAAGCTCTAGTCGGACACAACTCAAGAACGCGACGGCTTTACACCGTCAAATGATCCCCCTCTATCCAACGGCGTCGGCCGATTCTCAAGAGCCTACTAGCTTGACAATGCAGTAAGCGGCGTAACAATGGACAGACGGGTCTATCCCCGACCACAGAGGGAAGGGATTATCCCCATTCATCTAACACTCCCTGCTTTTTCACAATAACAGGGTCATGAGAATCGGTCCACACCATTAGCTGGAAGAGATCATCTGAAGAGGAAAAGCCGCTGTGTTCCTTAACGCGAAGTTGAGGTGTTGTCCACTTGCCCTGCCATCGCGCCAATCAGGTAGGTCAGTAAACAAGGGTTGTTTCCGCCCGCTCCGGAAAACGAAGCTTCTGCCGCTGATTTCTCCCCTGCTGTCTAATCTCGCAATTGAGAGGGGCGGCTCGCGGGGTTGTTCTCTCACTGAGCACGAAAAAGCAGAAGCATATTTTCTATAAACATGTTAGGTTTGGTTTGGTTTATTGGGGTTTAACGTCCCAAAGCGACTAAGGCTATGAGAGACGCCGTAGTGGAGGGCTCCGGAAATTTCGACCACCTGGGGTTCTTTAACGTGCACTGACATCGCACAGTACACGGGCCTCTAGAATTTCTCCTCCAAAGAAATTCTAGCCGCCGCGGCCGGGATCGAACCCGCGTCTTTTGGGTCAGCAGCCGAGCACCTTAACCACTGAGCCACCGCGGCGGCTATAAACATGTTAGGATCGTTACCACAGTCTTCGGGACTACAATCTACACAGAATGTTTAGTACTGCTTAAAAGGAAACAGTGCAAACACAGGACAAAGAGAGGAACGTACAACACAGCCGCTGACCTACCGTTGTGTAACCCTGCTAAAGCCAAACGATGCAATTGGTTATCGGCGAGAGGTATGGTGAAACCGCGCTTTTCTCTGATGGGCACACACACAAATAAGAACGAAGTGAAAACAAGTATATACGAGCTACAACGCATAATTTGCTGCTTCATTATAACATGGCGATCTCTGTAGAACACGCGCCTGCAGAAGGCGACGCAGAAAGAGGCGAAACGACGCAGTAAAGAGATTCTCCGTCTCCTGCTCCGGCATGCACTGAAGAGGGTTCACCAGTGGCAGTGTCCATACGAAATACATGGGAACTTTCAGAAGCTATACTGTGTTTAAACATGGCTCAATTTTCGTGAGGTTTGTGGCAGCGTATTCTTCGTTAGTGAATAGATGAAATGTTGCGGGCCGATTTTATTGTTTAAGTTTCATTTTTTTACCAATTAGACGCAAAGTTCCAGAAAAATGCTGCTTTTATATATGTCGAACTTTCATGTCATCTCGGGAAAAAACTAAGCCAAATATCAAAATTTCGTCCGCAACATTTCCTCCCTTTGTCTTTTTTTTATTTTTTTATTTATGTACATACTGCAGACCATGGTTAGGTCCAAGCAGGAAGGGCAGGTGCACAAAAAGCAAAATTATAGCAAAAAATACAACAATACAGCAATGCAAGACAAAGCAGAAAAAAAATACATAATACGCAATATCAAAAAAGATGGCTGAGGAGCGCGTCTGATTTTCAGGGTTGATTAGGTTCGGTTAATGAGTTCCAGTCGTATATGGTGCGTGGGAAAAAGGAAAACTTGAACGAGTTAGTCCGGGCAAAATATGGTTTTAAAAGAGCTTTGTGATAGTGTCGTGTATTCCGTGTTGGCATTGGGGAAAGATAAGCAGAAGGGTCTAGTCTGAGTTTATTGTTAAGAAGTAAAGAAAGAAAATCTAAACGAAAATTTTGTCTTCTTACCTGTAGTTCTTCAATACCATTAGCACGCATCAAATCTGAGGGGGAGTCAGTGGGTAAATATTTTGAATATATGAATCTAATTGCTTTCCTTTGAATGTTCTCGAGCTTTCCTATGTTAGACTTAGTATACGGGTCCCAAATTATGCAAGCATATTCAAGCTTGGGTCTAATTAGAGTATTATAACTTAAGAGCTTAACGTTAGCGGGGGCGTTTCGAAGTTTATGCCTTATATAACAGAGCTTACGGAATGCGAGCGAACAGATGTTATCTATGTGAGAGTTCCAAGAAAGGTTATTAGTAAGTGTTACACCCAAGTACTTTACGGACGCTACTTGTTGCAATGGAGATGATTCTAATTTATATACATATTCTAGAGCGTTTATCTTGTTAGTTATGCGAAGAGAAACGCTTTTATCTGCGTTCAGTGTCATGTCCCAGCGCTTGCACCACTGTACAATATTAGTAAGCGTATTTTGTAGCTCACTCTGATCGTTTTCATTGCTAACATCGCGAAATAGGACACAGTCATCAGCATATAATCGAATATGTACGCCAGGGCAAACTTCATCGATGATGTCGTTAATATATATTAGAAAGAGTAGTGGCCCCAGTACGCTTCCCTGTGGCACACCTGATGTGACTGGGAGACAGCCAGACTGGTGCCGACCGATTGAAACATGTTGACTCCGGTTAGTTAAATAATCATTTATCCAGGAAATAAAAATAGGCGGAAGTCCAATAGTTTTTAGTTTTAGAATTAGGCTGTGGTGGGGAACTTTGTCAAACGCTTTACTGAAATCTAGAAAGATCGCGTCAATCTGGCTGTTATTGTCAAGTGATGCCGCAAATGAATGGATAACTGAAAGTAGTTGAGTTACTGTGAGTTACTGTTACTGTGGATTGTAAAGCCGCAATTTTTATGCATATCGAACGTAGTGTTCGCGTTTTAGAGGCTCTGAAAATTGTGTATATATTTTCTGTGCGGATTTGAATTTCGCGCTAAAATTTTACTAGTGCGACTTGGCTCCACCTGGCGACAAATTATTCTGTCGCTACTACACTCTACCACCAACTTCTTGCTTGTCTGTGTTCGTGCGCACACTTTTTTCTTAGAACCTGGCCGCACTTGATTTCCTTCTTTTTTTTTCTTGCTTGGGCTGTACTTGGAAAGGATTTTTGCGTTTCTTTTTTTCTCGAGCTTGCGGTGCGAAAAGGAAGCGGGATGCAAGGCCACACCCAAAAGCACCTTACTCCCCCCTCCCTGCAGCACACACAGTAAGACACTGTTCGCACGAAAACACGCGTGAGTCGAGTAATCGGGTCAAAAACCGGTTACTGGGTTCATGTAAACGCTCGGAGTCGAGTCAGGAGTCAAGGGGTCGGGACCAGTAAACTCCGCCGCAAGGGGTAGGTCGACTGAACTCCACCCTTCCCCGATGTGCTTATAAACGCTGTCGAGCGAAAAAACGGAGGGGAGAGGATAAATGCAAACTTGTTTTTCACTTGCGCCGTCGCACCTCCGAAGCAGCGATGGTGTGCCAGAATCTTGGATGCTACCACTGCTCGCTCGCAATGCGGTGCTCGACGCTTGGTGTCGCTGCTGATGAACCGGTCTCGACTAGCTAAAATCGAGCTCATGTAAACACACGTTGGTAGAGTTGGGTTGACTTCGCTCAGCCCGACCTCCGACTCAACCTGACGTTATTGGTTCATGTACAGAGAGCTAAGCAAGAACTCGATTATGCAATGTTAAGGTTTGCGTTCAGTCACTATGCATAGCTACAGGACGCTCTCGGTGCTTTTTCAAACCACACTTTTTGTCCTTTTAAGTTTCATCCAACTTTGATTTGCATGGTGCCTTGTTGGTGCTGAAAAGCGGAAGATGGGTGTTCGGCGCAGGGAAGGCTCGTACGAGACTAGGCAAAGTAAGCTACAGGCTGTCGCTGCAATCGAGGACATGCTTCTGTAGCTATGTAAGGAATGCTACGCGGGAAAGGGAAGAAAACCAGACATAAGGCCTTGTGCTAAGAGCTCCTTCCTTTCCTTTTATTGGAGACTGACTACATAGGTGTTCAACACAATGGAACCTTTTCCGGGTAATATCCTGCGGATGCACCAAGCCTCTCTTCCGCCATTTTAACCGACCACACCTGTCTGCTCAGGCGAAACCAGAAACCCCACCTACCATTGTAAAAGAATTTTCGCAGAAACGAGGGACTGAAGCTTAGGCAACCCAAACCGGAAACGCTAAATTGGTGGGTTACTGGGAAATGGCCCATTGTCTGACCCCCACATCCTTCTTTGCTCAATGGCTTGAGAGGGGTTACCTTTTTTGGGCTTCGGTACACGGAACCTTTGTCGCATACCTACAGCAAGTTTTGGGCTCTACTTTTTGTACGAGGAAGAACGAATACTTTCGTGTCGCGGTGTAGTTTACACACCTGGAGGGGGAATAGAACTATCGAGCAGCGACAAAGCATGCCTGCTTATGTTTCGAGCTTTCGACAACGGCACCGCTCGCGGGCGCTCCGGGCGACGAGCTCTTCCGCTGCCTTGTTGCCGTGGTCATCGCTAGGCCTATAGCCTCTTTCGCATCGAAGCCGCAGTGGCCGGCGCTTCGGAAGTCGCCTGCGCTATAATAAAAGGCCTACTCTACACATCGTTTAACTGCCAACAGCATCATCTCACAATAAAAGAATAGTATGGTAAATTGCCGCGAAGCCTTCAGCAGCGAAGCCAGCGGGCACCAGGCGAGCCGAACCCCAACGTCGGGCCAGCGGTAGCTGCGAGGTGGTAGTGAAGAGAAATTTGCTCGTATCACAGTCGTTACCTTTGCCAGCAGCTCAATATTGGTCAGCCATCCCAGGCAACCACAGATATCCATCGGACGACCGTCGGCCGTCCGTTTAGGATGTTCCGTACGGCCGATAGACGTCCGCAAACAGCCGGTGGACGTCCGTCGGCCGTCCGACAGGCGTCCAAAGCAACATGTTTGTATGGCCAACAGACGTCGACTTCGGACGTCCGTTAACGGATCTTTCTCGGATGTTTGCATATATGTCGCATGCATGCTTTTTTCCCGCCCTCGAGGCAATAAAATGGAAAAGGAATTGTACAACGGGCATATTTTATTTTGGCAGTGCATCAGCACAGGACTGAATTATAGTAAAACTTCGAGCGCACACCCATCTTCCATGATGAGGCGGAAGCAAACAGCATTCTGGAAAAAAAAAAGAAAAAGGTTATTCCTCAATCCTACGACAAATTCCAGTAGACCATGATAACTTCAAAAATGCTCGGAAACTTTGTTTCGGCATTCCCGTAGCTCATGCAACCCAACATAGTCATCTTCTTTGACACAAGGTATTCTATGCTTGAAAGAGGCCAAGAGCAAGGAAGTTTATCATATTTCATGATGGTATCAGGCCTACAACCCACTTGTTATATTCAGTACCCTGCTCGAGCAATACCTACCTTTTCCATTATAGTAGTGGCCCAATGCTGAGGAAACGTTCAGAGTTCAAGCCAGAATATTGCCAGCGTTGATCCACTTCGAAAGCAGTATATAGGTGATAGGAGCACAACAGCCATCTTCTACGACATGAGTGGTGCTGCACAAAACCAGACATAGAACAGAGACGTCAAGACCAGCGGCATAAGTGTCAGCCTTAGAACTCACCTTTAGCCCGCATTCAGTCATTCTCATCGTGGCTAGAAGTGCTGCACATAGTGTGTCTAGAGGAGAAAGAGGAAAGGAGTGAGAAGGCCGGACACTGCAGAGTAATGAGACCTACCAGTTGGATTCCCTCTTGATCTCGTAGAGGGAAATTTAGTTAATGATGATTGTTGTAGGATTCTTGACGTCTAGTAGATTCGTTTTGCTCAATCACATTGCAAGAGGACACTTCTGGAGAGGTTAAACTTTTATAACAATTAAAAGCACAAAGGAGGATACAAGCAAGGAGAAAACATATTTACACTTGACTGGCTCGCAGTTCTAGGTGACGAAACCAGCCCTCGATCCCGCCGAAGCAGCGGGTTTTAAATCCTATGTCCCCGCCCTCGGTGGGAGAATAACCAATCAAGTACTATACAAACATCCACCCAATAACTTATTGGGGAAAGGAAAATACCACCAATCAGCAGTTGGGGAAAGAATAACACAACCAATGAATGATTGGGGAAAGAAGGTAACTCATCGCGACACTGTACACATATGCACACTTTCCACCATCACGATTTCGGATAATTATGCTTTCCCGCTGCGAGCTTCGCGAACACTCGCTTTCCCAACGTCCGGTTGCCGCCAAGTTCGAGGAACGCCATTTCAACTCATCTGTTTCTCGTCGTCGCTCCTCATGCCTGCAGCTAGCGTGACAATATGTCAAAGCATGCCGCTGCAGACATGGTACAAAGAGCCACGCACTGTGGCGCGGGTCAGCCTCGCCGTACACACGTGCACACAGGATGCCGCCTAACGACTGAGTCCATGAGGGGAGTTTGACGTCTCCTGTAATCCCCCGCCATTCGGCGCCTCCGTTCTCCCGCTGGGTTCACTGACCCCTTTCTGTGGGGTTGTGCGGAGGGCCCTAGAAAAAGGACTTAATGGGCATTCCCATAAAGCGACCGGATGCAGCAAACAAAACACGGCACCGCGAACTTCACTCCTCCCAACCAAGAATGTCACACAGACACTTGTTGTCAGTGGGACATTAAAGTTCAGCCACGGTGTCCAACAACAAAAGTACATACGCACGCACACACACGTACGTCGGCTGTCCGGTCAGTCCACCAACACGCACACATGCGCCGGCTGTCCGGTCAGTACACCAGCACGCACACATGCGCGCACACAGCGGATATTTCAACCCGCACACACAAGGCTGGAGACCAATCTGCACATTCCAGAATTCACCATGTCAGATCGTTGCCCCAAACTGGCAGAAATTACTTCTAGCCGCCTACATCTCGAAACAAAACTTGTTTCTTTTGAGCTTTGTCCAGAAGACTGGTCCAAAATTTCGAATTATCCGGGACAACGCCGGTTCTAAAGGCTGCCGCCACCGTCGGAGCAATAGAGCTCACCTGCTCCCCGCGGGCTATGAAGATTGCTGCTGCCCTCGCGTCTGCATTCTCCACTTCTTTCAATTTTACAGTTCGCTCAGGCCTCTCATCGGCTTCTTCGCATGCAGTTTTGCAACGAGATTCAAGTAGCCCTAGCTCTTCGTACAACTGCCCAGAGACGTTCGCTTCAAAGAAAATCGTGCCGTCACGCCTTTTCTGACAACTGCCTTCACCAGCTTGCTGCCGCACTTCTGGCAATGAAACATACTGTGTCTCCTCCACGCTGATACCCACAGGGGCAGGTGCATTATCCCAATCCTGCAGTTCCTTATCAGCTTCGAAAACCATTGCAGTGACCAAACGGGCATTCCTTCCTTCCTCGGCATCAAATGAAGCCTCATCGCTCGTTGTGAGCTCACAATCTGCTGCAAAAACTTTTGCAGCTACCGAATTAGCCTCAAGCTCTACCGGCGTCTCAGGTTTGTCTCGAATTTTGAAATGTTCTTCAAAATCTGCTCTCTCATTTTCATCATGTAGCCGCTCTCTTTCTGTCTGCTCTAACAGCGAGTGCGTTTCAGGTGTTACCAACTTCGCTACACCATCAGCTACATCTGCTGTCACTGCGCAGGGTGTCAGCTCCGGCTGGCTAACCGATTCATCTTTGGCAGCCAGCTTACCTTCGCCTGCAAAGAGTATTGCCTCTATTCGCGCCTGCTCTACCTCTTCGTCGAGCATTACAGCTGCCCCAGAGTTTGCGTCAACCTGTTCTGGCCCAGTGCTGAACACCTGTTCACACACAATGCACTCATGTGCCTTCTGGGTCTGCTCTATCTCCGTTTGCTCTGACAAGCAGCGCTTCCAAGGCGTGACTAACGCCCCTATGCCCTCGGCCATCTCTCCTGGCACGGCACACACGGTTGGGCCCTGCTGCCTAAACGCTGCAGCTTTCACACCTATAGCCACTGGCCTACAGGTCACTCTCAATACGGGAACATGCTGTTCTCGCTTCGATTTCGGACAGTCAATCATTAGATGCCCAAATTCCATGCAGTCAAAACATTGAACTGCTGCCAATAACATCCCTCTATCGGCTTTCGTTCCCTGCCCTACTTTCAACTGCATCTGTGCAAGCTTTGTTTTTTCTTGCTCAATTAGAAGTTTCAACTTCTCAATTTCAAGCAGCTTTTCTGCCTCCTCAAACTCCAAACATCGCATCTTGCCCTCCCAATTATACCGTACGGCAGCCATCTCCCTTTTCTGTGCTATCATCTATAGCACGAAAACACTACACCGACATGGTGAATTCGGAGGAAGCAGAAAGGTCTCCTACCTCGCAGGTTGCTTTCCTCTGCCACGGTAGTCTCGTCGCCCTGAGTGACGACAGCGGGCTCCTTGATGCGGATGAGTTGAGTTGAGCCCCGGCTCTCACAGCAGCTCGCTGACTTGAAGCTCCTGCCTCGTTTGACTCGCTGGTCGCCTGGTTCTTCTCTTGAACCTCAACGGGAACGCCTGGTTCCTTCCGCAGCTCACGGACTAGGCACCTCCACGACACGTCGGTCGCCTGGCTCCTTCAGCTCCTCGCCGACTTGAGCCTCCTACGTCCCGTTGACAATGACCAGCAGTCTCATGAAGCTTTCAACGTCGCTCTATGACGCTGACGTTCCTCCTTTAGGACGTACCGCTCTGCAGCTTGTCCACCGACTTGATCCTCCGCCCCTCCGTCAGATACCTCGAGCAGGAAGACGTAGCAAATCCTGTCGACTGCGCCAGTTGGATTCCCTCTTGATCTCGTAGAGGGAAATTTAGTTAATGATGATTGTTGTAGGATTCTTGACGTCTAGTAGATTCGTTTTGCTCAATCACATTGCAAGAGGACACTTCTGGAGAGGTTAAACTTTTATAACAATTAAAAGCACAAAGGAGGATACAAGCAAGGAGAAAACATATTTACACTTGACTGGCTCGCAGTTCTAGGTGACGAAACCAGCCCTCGATCCCGCCGAAGCAGCGGGTTTTAAATCCTATGTCCCCGCCCTCGGTGGGAGAATAACCAATCAAGTACTATACAAACATCCACCCAATAACTTATTGGGGAAAGGAAAATACCACCAATCAGCAGTTGGGGAAAGAATAACACAACCAATGAATGATTGGGGAAAGAAGGTAACTCATCGCGACACTGTACACATATGCACACTTTCCACCATCACGATTTCGGATAATTATGCTTTCCCGCTGCGAGCTTCGCGAACACTCGCTTTCCCAACGTCCGGTTGCCGCCAAGTTCGAGGAACGCCATTTCAACTCATCTGTTTCTCGTCGTCGCTCCTCATGCCTGCAGCTAGCGTGACAATATGTCAAAGCATGCCGCTGCAGACATGGTACAAAGAGCCACGCACTGTGGCGCGGGTCAGCCTCGCCGTACACACGTGCACACAGGATGCCGCCTAACGACTGAGTCCATGAGGGGAGTTTGACGTCTCCTGTAATCCCCCGCCATTCGGCGCCTCCGTTCTCCCGCTGGGTTCACTGACCCCTTTCTGTGGGGTTGTGCGGAGGGCCCTAGAAAAAGGACTTAATGGGCATTCCCATAAAGCGACCGGATGCAGCAAACAAAACACGGCACCGCGAACTTCACTCTACCCTTTGCAATAGTAGTGAGGCATCGTTGAGGAAACGTTTCCCAGTTCAATCCAGAATACTGGCAGCATTGTTCCATCATTAAAAGCAGTATATAGGTGGTAGGGGCGTAACAGCCGTCTTCTACGACATGAGTGGTGCTGCACATAACCAGACATAGAACAGGGACGTCAAGACCAGCGGTCTAAGTGGCAGCCTTGCAACTCACCTTTAGCCCGCATTCAGTCATTCTCATCGTGGCTAGAAGTGTTGCACATTGTGTGTCTAGAGGAGAAAGAGTGAAAGGTGTGAGAAGGCCGGACACTGCAGAGTAATGAGACCTACCCTTTGCAATAGTAGGAAGGCATCGTTGATGAAACGTTTCCCAGTTCAATCCAGAATACTGGCAGCTTTGTTCCATCTTTAAAAGCAATATATAGGCGGTAGGGGCGTAACAACCGTCTTCTACGACATGAGTGGTGCTGCACACAACCAGACATAGAACAGGGACGTCAAGACCAGCGGCCTAAGTGGCAGCCTTACAACTCACCTTTAGACAGCATTCAATCATTCTAATCGTGGCTAGAAGTGCTGCACATTGTGCGTCTAGAGGAGAGAGAGGAAAAGGTATGAGAAGGGCCGATATTACAGGGAATATTGCAACCTACCTGCTTCTTCAGTAGTGGCCCATAGTAGAGGAAATGTTTTCCAGTCGAAGCAGGAATAATGTAAGTTTTGTTGTGCAGTCTTCAAAGGCAGAAAGTATGGGCAAGACGCCTAACAGACATCCCAAGCCAGAAGTTGCTGCAGTGGCTCCGTTGTTATGGTTCTCAGCTGCTGACCCGAAAGACTGGGGTACGATCCAGGTTGAAGCAGTTGCATTTCGATGGAGCAAAACTCTAGATGCCCGTGTACTGTGCGATCTCAGTGCATGGTAAAGAACCTCAGGTGGTCTAAATTATCTGGTGATTTCCACGTAGCCTGAGCCACTTTAGGACATTAAACCCCATAAACCAAAGTTATCTCCAGCGACACTGGGCTGTATCTGGGTTTATGCAATAATGGAATCCAGGGTCGGAAATTTCTCAAAATGGAAATGAGGCAGGCAAACCTCTAAAAGTTAACCTGTGTGTAGTAGGGGCATAACTATTGTCACGTTGTAGTGACGGCAGTCCAGCCGTCAGGAAGACACCAGAAAGACTTGCAAACGAAGCTCTTTATTTGGGCTGACTTGCGCCCTCAAAAGAACTGATTCACTCGGTGGCGGCGTAAGCAACAAGCGTGCTCGTCAATCGTCGAACTACGAATGCCCGCTGCTCGCGGCATCGTGCAATTTATAGCCGGCAAGGAAACTTCGAGATAACAGGTCGAGATCATCTAGAGTAATCTAGAAACACGTAGATGCAGCTGTTCATGGCTGTGAACAATCGAGATAAGTACGGTCGCTTCTCGCGTCACGAACAAAAATGATAACACCCCTTTTCTGCGGCCTTGTGCGAACGAACGGACGCTACAATCATACGCGGCCTTACCCCCCTTCCAAAGAAGCATCGTCTCGATGCTTATAATGAAAATAAACACAGGAGAATGAAAACTGCGAGTCCTTTAAAGTTCATAATATGGCTTCAGGCGTACGACATGTACGACTTCCGGGCGTGGGCGGCTTCGCTGAGATGCTGTCGTGCCGTCGGGGATGACTTCATAGTCAAGGTCACCGATGCGACGGAGAACCCTGTACGGGCGAAAGTAGCGTCGCAGCAACTTTTCGCTCAATCCACGGCGGTGAACTGGCGTCCATATCCAAACCCGATCACCTGGCTTGTAATGCGTCTCTCGTCGGCGCAGATTGTAGCGTCGGGCGTCGGTGTGCTGCTGGTCTTGAATGCGACGCCGCGCAAGTCTTCGGGCTTCCTCGGCGCGATGAACGTAGGCGGCGACGTCGAAGTTGTCTTCGTCGGAAACGTGCGGGAGCATTGCGTCGAGTGTAGTCGTGGGCTTCCTGCCGTTATACCAGCTGGAATGGAGTAAGCCTGGTTGTCTCCTGGGCGGCAGTATTATAGGCAAAGATCACGTAGGGCAGAATAGAGTCCCACGTCTTGTGTTCGGCGTCGATGTACATAGAGAGCATGTCTGCGGTGGTCTTGTTCAGACGCTCTGTGAGTCCGTTGGTTTGCGGATGATAGGCAGTTCTCCTCCGATGGCTTGTCTGGCTGTAGTTTAAAATGGCTTGCGTCAGCTCCGCTGTAAACGCCGTTCCTCTTTCTGTGATGAGCACTTCCGGGGCGCCGTGTCGCAGGAGAATTTGTTCGACAGAAAATTTTGCGACTGCTGTTGCGGTACCACTAGGCAACGCTTTTGCATCGGCGTAGCGTGTGATGTAGTCGGTGGCCACGATGATCCACTTGTTTCCTGATGAAGAGGTCGGAAAGGGGCCGTGGAGGTCCATCCCTATTTGCTGAAAGGGCTTAGGTGGCGGTGGTATGGGGTTCAGGAGTCCGGCTGGTCTAGTCGGAGGCGTTTTGCGTCGCTGACACTCACGGCACGTTTTCACATAATGGGAAACGTCGGCAGCTAGCCGCGGCCAATAGTACTTCTCCTGGATGCGGTGCAATGTGCGAGCAATCCCGAGACGCCCCGCAGTCGGCTCATCATGACATGCCTGCATAATTTCTTGCGTAAGATTCTTGGGCACGACAAGAAGATGTACTGTCCTGTTGGACGCGAAGTTCTTCTTCAGGAGGACATTATTGTGAACGACGAAGGACGACAGTTGGCGCTTGAATCCTCGAGGAGGCGATGCAGTCTTGCCTTTCAGGTAATCAACTATGCTTTGCAACTCAGGATCGGAGCGCTGCTGCTGCGCGAAACTGCTGGCGCTTACCGCTCCTAACAAAGCATCGTCGTCTTCTTCACTTGCTGCGTCGACGGGGGCTCGCGACAAGCAGTCTGCGTCGGAATGCTTGCGGCCAGATTTGTAGACTACAGTTATGTCGAATTCTTGAAGACGCAGGCTCCAACGAGCAAGGCGGCCGGAGGGATCTTTCAGATTGGCCAGCCAGCACAGAGCATGGTGATCGCTCACAACGTTGAATGGTCGTCCGTACAGGTAGTGGCGAAATTTCGACGTGGCCCAAATAATGGCGAGACATTCTTTCTCGGTCGTCGAATAGTTGGCTTCGGCTTTCAACAGTGAACGGCTAGCGTACGCGATAACTTTTTCCATTCCACCATTTTTCTGAACGAGCACCGCTCTTAAGCCCACACTGCTTGCATCGGTATGGATTTCGGTTTCGGCGTTTTCATCAAAGTGCCAGAGCACAGGAGGGGACTGTAAAGGGCGCTTTAGCTCTTTGAAGGCTTCCTCTTGCGGCATTTCCCATTTAAAAGGCACGTCCGCTTCGTAAGTTGGGTCAAAGGCTCAGCGATGCGCGAAAAGTTCTTGACGAATCGCCGGTAATAAGCGCACAATACAAGAAATCTGCGTATAGCTTTCTTGTCATTAGGCTGTGGAAACTCTGCGATCGCAGCCGTCTTCTCAGGGCCTGGGCGAACTCTATCCTTGCTTACGACGTGACCAAGGAACAGCAGCTCCTCGTAGGTGAAGTGGCACTTCTCAGGTTTCAGTGTCAGGCTTGAAGACTTGATCGTTTCCAGCACTATCCGAAGCCTTCTGAGGTGGTCTTCAAAGTTTGAGGAGAAGACAACAACGTCATCTAAGTAGACGAGTCAAATCTGCCACTTCAAGCCTGCGAGCACCGTATCCATTACTCGCTGGAACGTCGCTGGGGCAGAGCAGAGGCCGAATGGCATCACCTTGAACTCGAAGAGTCCGTCTGGCGTGATGAACGCAGTCTTCTCGCGATCTCTTTCGTTGACTTCGATTTGCCAGTGTCCGCTCTTCAGGCCCATCGATGAGAAGTACTTAGCGTTGCATAGCCGATCCAATGTGTCGTCGATGCGGGGTTCGGGGTAGACATCCTTCTTCGTAATGCTGTTCAGGCGGCGGTAATCGACGCAAAAGCGAAGGGTGCCGTCTTTCTTTTTCACTAGGACGACTGGAGCTGCCCAATGGCTCCTCGATGACTGGATAACGTTGTCACGAAGCATTTCCTCAACTTGTTTGCGAATAGCTTGGCGTTCTAGCGGCGATACGCGGTACGGGCTCTGTCGCAAGGGTCGGGCGTGTTCGTCTGTGACAATGCGGTGCTTGGCAAGCCGGGTTCGTCGCACATTCGATGCTGATGAGAAGCAATCACTGTACTTTTGAAGAAGACTGCGTATTTGTTCTTGTCTGCTCCGTGGTAATGCCGGGTTGATATCAAAAGTTGGCTGATGGCCTTGGTCAGGCGGTTCTACGGGTTGGTCGGGTAGGGTAAATATGTCTCTGATGTCTGCCAGCTCGTCGAGGAAAGCGATCGTCGTACCTTTGTTTAGATGCCGGTATTCTTCGGTGAAGTTGGTTAGCAGTACCTGGGCTTAGCCATTTCGGATTTGTGCGACTCCCCTGCGACGGCCAGTCCTCGATCCAGGAGTAGCTGGCTGTTCCCCTCGATGACGCCTTCGGCAGTTTCGATGTCTCCAGTACCTATGCAGGCGAGGACACTCGATCGGGGCGGCACGCTCAATGCTTTGTCGAGGACGTTTAAGGCAACGTGATGAGTAGCGCTCGTCGCAGCAGGTATGGCGTTCTCCGTGGAAAGCTTGACCGACTTAGATCGAAGGTCGATGATCGCCCGATGTTCATTCAGGAAGTCTATTCCCAAATTCACGTCTCGTGAGCATTGCTGTAGAACCAGGAAGGTTGTAGCATAGGTTCTCCCATTTACAGCAACTCTCGCGGTGCAGCGTCCTGACGGCGTAATCAGGTTACCACCTGCGGTGCGGATGAGCGGGTCATCCCAAGTTGTTGTCACTTTCCTGAGTCGAACAGCGAATGGCCCGCTCATAACGGAGTAGTCAGCTCCCGTGTCGACCAAGGCAGTAACCGCGTGACCGTCGACCGTAACTTCAAGGTCACTTGTTCGCGTTTTTGTACTGCACGTTGTCTTTGGTGTCCGATCTCGGCTTCGTCGGGTATTGAGACTGCGGTGGGCGTATTCCGACGTTACTGCTATGGGCAGCGGTAAAGGCGTCAAGTCTGGCCGTGTCGTCGTCGTCGGTGGAGGATCTTCGTCCTTGCGCTTAGAAGCAACCTCACCTCCAGAGGCTGCTTTATTCTGTTTAACCTTCGGGGGCTTGGGGAGCGACCACGCACGGCGTATCCTCGGCTTGGAGATACAAAGCGCGGTGACGATGGGGACGGGGAACGTGATAGGCGGCTGGGCGATGAGTATTTTTCCCGACGTAAAACTCCTCGAATTCGGCTGGTCGCTGGCCGGGTCGGGGTCGGGGAGCATCGTAAGATATCGCTCGGATGCCCAGTCTTCTGTATGGGCAATGCCGGAGGACGTGACCGGCTTCGCCACAGTGGAAGCATAGTGGGCGGCGCTGGTCGGGAGTTCTCCACTCGTCGCATTTCCTCGGCTGCGCGCGTCGCTCGTAGGACGGGCGGATTGGGGCGAGTGGGCGGCGGTCAAAGCAGCTGGCTTAGGGCGATAGGGGCTTGGGTCCCGTCGTCGAGGGGCAGGACGGCGCACAGCTGCGGCGTAAGTCATGGCTGGCGGCTGCAGAGGCTGCGTGGGTGTCGGCGTCACACCCAAGGCCTGTTGAACCTCGTCCCGGATGACGTCAGTGAGCGATGAAAGTTGCAGCTGCGTTCCCGTTGGCAGCAATCGTCGGAGCTCCTCTCGCACAACTTGACGTATAACCTCCCGCAGGTCATCGTTGTTAGCGGTGTCCAGGCAGCTTGCTGAGAAAGCGCGCTGCTGGCGGTCATACTGGCGGGCTCTGGCATCAAGGGTTTTTTCTATGGTGGATGCCTCTTCGACGAATTCCGCGACGGTTTTGTGTGGGTTCCGTACGAGGCCCGCAAAGAGTTGCTCTTTAATTCCTCGCATAAGCAGCTTGGCCTTTTCATCTTCCTTCATGTTCGAGTCCGCACGCCGGAAGAGACGCTTCATCTCCTCAGTGTACATTGCGACGGTCTCGTTTCGGTGTTGTATGCGAGACTGTAGCAGCTGCTGGGCTCTCTCCTTTCGCACGACGTTCGTGAAGATCTTCAGAAGCTGCTCCTTGAAGGTTTCCTAGTTCGTGAGGCTATCTTCCTCATTCTCAAACCAGATTCTTGCTGGTCCCTCCAAGGCGAAGAAGACGTACCTAAGTTTCGTAGCATCATCCCAGTTGTTGAAGATAACCACAGGGTCGAACTGTCCCAGCCATTCTTCGGGGTCGGCGCCAGGTGAAGCGTCGAAGGTTGGTGGCACCCGGGGCTGCTGAAGAATGATTGGAGTCGTCGCCTGGGACAGGCTCATGGTGGACTTTGCTACCGGTTTTCGCTTCTGGGTAGGGTCCAGCAGAATCCCGAACTCAGGTGCGTCCCCTAGCAGACGTCGGCTTGCGCGGTGGACTGGACTCAGGTCCTGCGGTAGATGACTCAGAGGGCTGGCGTCACGACTTGTAGGGGGTGTCCTGAACATGGAAGGCAACCCAGCATCTCCACCAGATGTCACGTTGTAGTGACGGCAGTCCAGCGGTCAGGAAGACACCAGAAAGACTTGCAAACGAAGCTCTTTATTTGGGCTGACTTGCGCCCGCAAAAGAACTGATTCACTCGGTGGCGGCGTAAGCAACAAGCGTGCTCGTCAATCGTCGAACTACGAATACCCGCTGCTCGCGGCATCGTTCAATTTAAAGCCGGCAAGGAAACTTCGAGATAACAGGTCGAGATTATCTAGAGTAATCTAGAAACACGTAGATGCAGCTGTTCATGGCTGTGAACAATCGAGATAAGTCCGGTCGCTTCTCGCGTCACGAACAAAAATGATAACACCCCTTTTCTGCGGCCTTGCGCGAACGAACGGACGCTACAATGATACGCGGCACTATCATCTTCTCTTACAAAGTAGTCTGGGCTAGATTTTTGGAAAGAGGAAGCCTGACTAGCTTTTGGATGTTGTGGAGTGGCCAGTGCTTTGTGTTGGAAAGCTCAGACACGACAAAGAAACGATTATTGCCCGAATCGACTGGCTTTTCATAGAAGTTCTCTTTGACCCTGTATTCACGGCCAATGATGCACGGTACCGATGTTGATGCCAGGCTTGCAAAATTGTTAATGACAACGATACATCATTAACCATACAACAGTTGTCTGGAATCCCAACAGTGAGACAAAATTTGAAAACTGGGCTCGTTTGTACTGGGGTGGCCTACAGGCAATCGGAAGAGGGCCATCTGCATGCTCTCTTGTGAAGATTACATCTGGTGAAAATGTCTTGGTCAGTGCATGTCTTCCTTCTCGTTCCTTCAAGCGATTATACAACTGGGCAAGCGGCGTGTCGTGGCTTCTCAGAAGGCGTTTGATGAATTGCATGTTGTTTTCGTACCGAAAAGCACAGAAGCAGTCAAGTGACCCCTGACTTCGGACATCGTTTGCGAGATGCAAAACATAGTGTATATTGCACGATACTTGGTCTTCTCCGTAAATTGAAGCAAACATTTTCACAAATATGGCAAAAAAGGTGTTCTGCATAGTCAGCACGTTCTTCCCAGCAATTTGAAGCTGCAACAAGAACAGCACCACAGTGCAGGCTGAGGAAATTCTTGTACAGTACTCGGGGCAAGACCGATCTAAGAGCCACCACCTCAGCATAGAACAGAAAAAACCTAAACTCAGTCGCCTTCCACCTCTCAAATTCTGCGACGCTCCTTGTCTTCCGCACAAAGTCACTTGGAACATATGCAGCAAATGCAACATTTTGTGCTGACAACCTCCTCCTCTTCTGAGGTCCGAGGCGCACATGCAAGGGCCCACATAGCCAGAGATGTATCAATTTCTTGGTGACTCCGAGACAGAGAAGGTGCATATAATCAAGAGGAGCAGTGTTGACACAGTCGATCGGAAGTGTTGTTAATACTGAAGTCTCGTTATGGTGATCCGGGTCAGTTTGCTGCCGAAAGGAATCATCTGTCCGTAATAGTGAACTTTTTGGAGGCAAAACAAGCCGCCTGTTGATGTATGCTCCTTCCGCAATGCACTTTGGGCACCCGGAATAGCCCATGTGACCCTTAATGCCAAACACGAAAGAATGTGCTGGTGCGTCACAAATGAAGCTTTTCACAGATACCTGGGTTATTTTCCCTTTTATGCCCATCCTGTGTAACATCAGGTGCTTTAGTTCGGCCACAAATGGTCCCAAGAAATCTTAAGCCGAAGCTGGCTTTGACGGACCAGCAAAGACCCCAATAACAAAAGGGGCCATCTTCTCAAACTCAACAATCGTGCACTGAATCGGCCAAAGCTGCATTCTAGAGCTTTTCGAAATAGGCAGTCCATCAATGTTAAAAGAAAGGGTGATTGATGAGATTTTGGGAGTGGCTTGACCAAGAATGAGCTTCAACTGATGCTCGAGACCAAAATGACAGTAACTGCCAGGGGGCATCTCAATTACTGGCGAGGTAGGGTGCGTGTCGCGGGGTGTTTTCAGCAAAGTGCGAGCTTCGCTTGGAAGTGTAGCTGGGTCCAGTGGGCTAGATTTTAGAACGTTTAACAGCGACGTCAAAGAACTGTGCGGTATATTCTCATCAAGTGCCCAACGCCTTAAAGCTGCAACTCCATCACTGGATTCGGCAGATGAATCTGGATTCGCGCCATCAGCCTCGGAAACTTGGCAACTTGCTAGCGGCGATGCAGGCAAACCTTTTGGAGCATATTCTGAACCCCCTGAAACGTCATTTAATGTTTCTGGAGGCCTATTTGTCATGGAGGGCATTGTGTGGCCCCATCAGATGCATGTGACAGCTCAACATCGATGTGACCAGCATCCAAGCTGTCAAAATTAGAGGCACTGTCCCTGTCATCGGAAGAATCCAGATCATGCTGAGCTGGACCCAACATTTCCTGCTCCTCTGCCCTGCTATGGCACGGTCGCCCAATGATTTCAATGGTCGCCCTTGTCAACTTGTAAGCCTTCTTGCGTATATGCAACTTTTTCTTGTACGGCATGATGACCTGCGATTTAAGGGCATGGGCGTTACCAAAAGGCTCCGAAACGTCAAAAGGGCTAGTTGGGAACTCAATTTAAAGAAAAGTGTGGCAGACTGGTCGCGAAAAAATGAAAGCACACACAAAAGAAAGACTAGACAAACGCCGACACGCTTCGAATGTCTAGTCAGACCTGTTTTCCAGCCAATGTGGCGCGCTTTCCCCAAAACGAAAAGAAAAGCTGACCTGCGAGCTGGTGCTGAGTGTTGAATGACGGGAAGTTTCGGGCTGGTCGGAAGCTGTTCAAGATGCTCAATGACAGCCGAACTTATCAGACTGGGCACTGCGCCGCCCCGCCATAAGCCTGTTTTGACTTGACTATGGAACGAGCTTGGCTTGCGATGGCACTGCGCCGATAACGGCAACAAATGTAAGACTTCAGTTTTAGTAATATAAACTTTATGGGCAAAAATAACGACAAACATTATTTAAAGAGTTGCACTTCTAGAGACATTAATGTCGATCTTAGCGCTATTGCAGCTGGAGCCGTCGGCGCTGTAGGTAACACGTGACTACGTTTGTTTGGCCATTGTCATAATCACGTGAAATGTTCAACCTCGGAGCTGCTGAGAGTGCTGACAGATGCAGCACGTGTTGCGAAGTGGATAGGACGCAAATCCAAAGCGATAGCAGTCCATCGCAATCTCCTTCAAGCAGCAGGACGCATCTGGAGGTAATTGCTTGCATCTTGGCTGTTGCTTTTGAGTTTTGGAGTGTTGAATTTCTGCTTACACAAGCCGTGTTTCTTGTTTTTTTTTTCAGATGTACGCGATTGTAGAATTTAACGAGACGCGTGAAGTGGAGCTCATCCCATTAACGTGGATGAATGGCTCCACGTGCTCATGGCCAAATGTGCCAGCTGACAAAGCCAGTAGGCTTGTCAGGAAAGGCGGACCGCCGGGTCAAAATCACGTGGATACAGAGCGACGATAAAGCGGACATTCCGTAAGAATCGATGCAACTTTTAAATAAGAGCGCTGAACGTTTACATGTATTTATTTTTTTGCTAGGCTCATACTATGAGGGCCGAAAGATGCTAGACCGGGCCCGGTTTACATCTGATTTATCCGACGACGAAGGCAGTAGTCGAAAGAGGAAAAGAATGCGGCCTACCTGGTGGAGCTCTTCGGACTCCGACTCCAACGATTTTCCAGAAGCGTCGGCTCTTCTGTCAAACAAACTGAACAGACGTAACGTATTTTTTTTTCATTGTCGTGCTTTCATAACGCGTGGCATTCACACGTGTTTGTGAACATACCATTCGTGTCGGCGGCTTCGTTTCTTTGTAATCTTACAACACCTTGATGCATGCAGATAAAGTGCGTTGAAACGTTATATGAAGATTGGTTTCAGCGTTCTCAGAATATCATAATAGGGAAGCCTCTGGTGCCAACCACAGGTTCAGAAACCGGACTCTGCGTTACTTAGACTTCTAAGATACATGTGTTCTGGTCAATTACTTTTTTGTGCTGTGTATTGTTATATGGTTTCGTTCCTGCATTAAAAAATGACAGATTTTAAGGTGGTCAGTGTTGTCCGTTTTCACTGACTTGATAGAGTGCTGGTCATCACGTTTGTCAAATTCTTTTCCTCCACAGCTCACAGTCAAATAAGACAAAAGACTCAACCGAGTAGGCCTTTAGCAACCTCCTCTCATGTGGCACCCACAGAAGGTATATGCTCTTCTTAAGCAATTGCATTCAAGTTATTGTTTATGTTGTGTAGTATGCGTATCAATATTTTAAAATTCGCCATTGCAGCTTGTGGTCAAACGGTGCAGGGTCTGGCAGCGATGGCAAGCAAGTGTGGAAGCCAGTTCTTCATTGTATTATTTTGATAAATGTTTTAACTTTAATGCAAAGCATACCTAGTGCTATGTGTGTCAAGTCTCCAAAGTGGTCAGGCCTTGGCAGTTAGCTTGGAAACAAGCTTTGCATGGCTGTTTTTGTCATCTTTTCTGTCACTGCTTCCTACACTTCATTGTAAGTTTTGTTCTAATACTTTTCTTTCACAGGGTGCTTTAAATGTAAAGCATATGGAAACAGCATGTCCTCCTTTTGCGTTTTCTCTACACGATTGCTCTTCTGTGCTTGCCAAATTGCTTTCATATCTCACTGTATTAAGTGTTTATGTTGTATATTTCTTACGGCACAAGTGATGTTGCCTGTATGGAGCAAAGTGGAGCCCACGTGAGCTCTTTGGATAGTCAAGGTAAGCACTCCTGGGTCTTTAGATAATTGTTTTCCAGCATAATGCCACCAGACTCTAACTGTAAAGTATGCTTATAGTACATTTATGTTTTGTTTCAGCACTTCTGGGCACTCAGCCTTCACTGGAAAAAAGTGGTTGTAAGAAATTTTTGTTGTCAGAAATGTGCTTTGAGCTCCCAGAGCACTAAAAATGATTCATTGTGTTTACTTTCAGGTGCACAGCAGTGCTGCAGCACAAGTCTCAGCTGTGCTGGTGAGTTCCGCTTTGCTTGCAGTAAATTATCAAAGCTTGTGACATTATTTTTCTTGCAGATTTCCAGCACCGGGTGCTAAATTCGTTAAAAATTTTAAGGCACACTCAATCCGAAATCTTGGATTGCGTCGGAACGCTACTGGAGAGGAGGAAGTCAGACAACATGGCGGAAAACCTGGAGCCAGTCCTGGACAGCCCACTTGGGTCAGCAGCGGCTGTGCAGGCTATTGACACTCAACTCACGGATGAGGTGAGTGAAGCCTTGGTAAGTGCCAGCCTACATTAAGCAGCTATATGTTCGGGCTGTTGACTTTAACTGTAGCTGTGCAGCGTTCTAGAGTTCAAGTGTAGCCGCAAAGACTGCATATTGTCCAACCTTTTAGGTGATAGGCATTCAAATTCTTGTTCTGTTTTCTATTTCGTCTTGTTTTCCGTAGCTGCTGAATTCAAGTAGCTTAATTTGGTATCATTTCTTCACAATGAAATGACCTCCAAATCATTTCTCTTTCCAGGTTGTTGAACTAAGTACATATGGTGCACGCACCATCAAGGCCACCGTGAGCTCAATGCTTGCCCACATCATGGATGACCACACCGCGGCACAATTGAGTATGTATGGAAGGAAGGGGAAGGAGGTCTTCCGTGACCTTAGACTGCGGAAGGTCATTTTTGGCACGTATACATTTTTGAATGTTGCTATTCTTTCAGGTTTGACAGTGCAAAGCCGATGTGTAAAGACAGTGCCAAGAAGTTCTCACATACATTTTTGTATGCTGTTATGCTCTTAGGTGCTGTGAAAAGGACAAGGTCCCATTCCAGTGCCACCCATGAGGACGTGGACCTACAAATTGGTGAATGGTTACGGAGGGCAAAGGAACGCTGCGGCAAGGGAGCACTGTAAATTGCTACATGCAATAAATAAACTAAATAAATTGATTTCTTCTGTAATTCCTGCTGAATTTGTCATGAATACAGCAGTTGAATGGTGAGCTTCCTGGCACATATGCAATAACATGTGTCAGTTCAGAGCCCAGGCCAATTGCATGCATGAGATGAAACCACATGACATTTGCTTGAAATCCTGGTTTCAATGGCACGTTTTAAGAAAAAGTGGAAATCTTCACACAATATTGTTAATGTAATGCTCTTTAAAACAAATTAGTTACGCACAGCTTATATATGCTTTCGTCTGCCATTGTTGATCAGACTGTTGAATTACCCCACGTCTGCGCTTTCACCCTCAGTGACATTTAACCACTCTTTCTCGTGGTCGGCACTGCAAGACTCAGACGTGTTGCGCTCGGACTCCTCCATAGGGATCCGAACTACTACTTCGTCCTCAGGCGGCTGCCCTAGGGTCCCCTCTGACTGAAGCGTCAGGTGTGCCTTTTCCACAGTGCTTACTACCTCAGTAGTAGCTACACAATCAGTTTCCTAAGGAAGTGACACTCTGGTCTGTTCTTCACACTCGGTGGTTTCAGTTGCAGGAACAGGCTGCTCCACAACGTCACTCTCACTAGTGGAGCTAGTTACAATCTCTTCCGTGGTTGCTAACGAATTAGTCTCGTTATTACTGCCCATGTTTTCACCAGAGGCTAACAAATGTCTAGCCACGTAGCTTGATCTGGTTGGTGTGTCGACGAATGTGCCCCCCCCCCCCCCGGACTATCGTCGTTCACCATGGGAGTGCCGTCCGATTCCGTGCGAGGATCCGTGGCACGCCTCGCCCGAAGTCCTTTACCCAGAGAGGTTCCCCGGCCGCGGCCGCAACACACCAGGAACGTGGCGGTCAACTAGAGAATTCGGAGCGCGAGGCCCCGGTGGTGCCACTGCGTTTTCCAGTCTGGAACAGAGTTTGTAGTACATAAGTAGTATCGCTGGGGTACTGCCACCAGCCTTCGGCGACCTTCGGTACCTGTGCAGAATTTTTGCCAAGTGTATTTTCAATGACACATGGATGTTCTTCTTCAAAAACTCTTTAACAGTTTGTCCGGCTCGTTCCGCGAGCCAGTTTGACTGCGGATGATAGGGTGCTCTCCGGAGATGTGTTATGTTATTCAACTTCATAAACTCCCATAATTCAACACTTGTAAATTGCCTGCCATTATCAGAAACCAGCGTCCGGGGCAATCCGAACGAGGCGAACAAGGCGCGCAGTGCTTCTATGGTGGCGTGGGCTGTGGTGCTTTTCAGGGGTACTGCTTCGATCCATTTACTATGTGAATCCACAACGATCAGTGGCATATGTCCATCGATCGGCCCCGCAAAGTCAATATGCAGCCTGGACCAACGTTCGCACGTTTCTGGCCATGTGACCTGGGATTTCTTGGGGGGCATAGCCGCTGCTTCTACGAAACTGGGACACGACTTAACCATGTTCTCAATCTCGTTATCTGTAAGGGATAGGTAGTGTACGCGGGGCCTTCGGAACCAGTAATTCTCCCTCAAAGCGAAGCGTCTCCTTTTAAGGCGGAAGCCTTTAATGTCTCATCGTTGTAAGCAGCAGTTGTCGACAGAAAATGTCACGCTTTTCAGTTGGTGGAAACGGTCGTGACGTCACAGTGCGCGAATTTCAAACGGGGCCAATTGCACTTTGGCTAGTAACCATACAACCAATTGAAGGGATCGTATAGTGATGCTCCAAGTAAGTGGGACTGAGTTTAGTCTTAATTGCTTAATTACCCAATTAGCCTAATTAGCTTTACTAGTCAGGCCATATAAATAAATAAAAGCGATTAAGAAATTGGTCGAGCTCAGGAATCGAACCCCGGTCTGCGGCGTGAGAGACGAGCACGCTATCCACTCCGCCATGCCGGCTCAATGGTTTGGAATGAACAAAGGCGCGTCTAGTGAATACGGTGTCTTCACATACTGCCATCCTCCTCCCTTCCCTTCCGGCGAGGTTTAGGTGTCCACCGGGATATGAGAGACAGATACATTTCCTTTCCTCAAAAAACAATTTACCGACGAGTGAGGCGTACAACCGAATGGGCGATGGCGTTCTATGGACTCCTTGGCAGCGTTGCAAGACGCTGTCGCGTTCCACTCTTAGGGTCGAAGCTTAACATCTTAACCACACATCAGTGACCACACTCTAGGTAAAAAAAATGCCCCCCCCCCCCCCCGCCCCCTGAATTTTGACGGGTGTCCACCGAGATATGTGAGACAGTTACTGCGTAATTTCCTTTCCTCAAATACAATTTTCATTTTCTTCATTACGGCTCCTCTTTATCTATCTTTTTTCACTCCCACCTCCCTTTCTCTACGGTGCGGTTCAGGTGTCCACCGAGATGACAGAGAATTACTGCGCCATTTCCTTTCCTCAAAAAGCGTTGCGTTCAAAGGGCAAGGCATCGCGCCGAACGGGTGGTGGCGTTCCGTGTACTCCCTGGCAGCGCTACAACGAGCTGTCGCGTCCCACTCCTAAAGGCGCAGCTTAAGCGACATTAATTAGCAGTAATTAGTATTCAGGCATTAATCAGTAATTAACAATTAATTAGTGATTTGCCATCACTTAGTAATTAGTACTCAAATATATGTGACGCCACCCATGCCACAGAAACAGCGAAGGTGGTGCGGAAAACGCTTCCGCCTCTACCCACTTTAGACAGTCAAAGTGCCCCCTGTGATTTTTTCGGAACGCGACCGCTCGCGAAAGCGCCGGGAAGTACGGGTGTCCCCCCTGCCCCGCGGTACCGATTCACGCATGTGCTGGCACGAATGTATATTTGTGTTTGTTTTTATTTTATTTTGTGGCGGAGAGAATGTTCGACTCCGCACGTGCTGGCACGACCGTGCATTTGTGTTTATGGAAAGGGCGTTTTGGCCAACGGAAGCTGGAGGGCTGGCCATGCTCTCGGAAAACCAATCATGTGAGCAGTGCAACATGATTGGAAGCTACCAAATGTGGGCCGGGCCTTTAAGGCTTTAAAACCGGGCCCCGGAGCCGGAAGCGGGGTTCTGCGCTAAGGTGAGATGCTATGCATCTTCGGCTACGCCGAGTAGGGGCCTCCTCTAGTATTAACCAGTTCCACCTTTTTGTTGTTGCGTATCTCTTTGCTGTCTCGAGTGCCTAAACTTCTATATGCAATGTAAATTGCTGTACATAAACTTCAAGTATTCGCCTTACCCCTGCGTCTCAACTCATCACGAGAGCGTCTCTGACGGGGCACCCCTGGTGCAGAGATCAAGCCTCAGTCGTTGCGAGGAACAGTACGCTCCGTGCTACAGTACGCCAAATCCCGTGTGGCAAAAGCGGCCGCACTGATATGATTAGACTGGACAGGGGCTATGCTCCTTACGCAGCACGCGTCTCGTATTGGCGCGCCGAAGAGAGCGTGCCCTCAAGGGCGTCGCGTGATCATGGATTTGGACCCATCCAGTACCACAACGTTTTCGATCCTGGAGGGCAGCAACTTTTTAGTTATCGCCCCGTTGTGGCACCAGCCTAATGAGTGAGTGACCGTCAGGCGTGAATCGGGTTGATTAACACGTAGTGG
Organism: Amblyomma mixtum; assembly: GCF_055824585.1. NCBI lineage: Eukaryota > Metazoa > Arthropoda > Arachnida > Ixodida > Ixodidae > Amblyomma > Amblyomma mixtum. Next base: position 132,020,030 of record NC_143021.1, on the reverse strand, counting down.
CTCGAACGTAAACGGGGACGCGCGGTGCGACTAAGGAGGCTCACGTGGCTGCTTACGGACCCAATATGAGTGCCAATGAACGCTCCGGTTGCAAGTGTCTGTGTGCATGTGTGCCCATTCGCGAGGACGAGTGTGTACTTGGAGGTGGTGAATTGGGTGCAACCCACCAACTTGGACGCCGTGTTACGGCGCACGGCAGGCATGCCACTGTGTCTATTTTAGTGTGCAACTTGCTTATGTTTGCTTGGTGCCCGTACGAGTTTTGCGTAATGTTGAGTTGGTGCCCGTGTGCATTATTTTGCTTTTGGTTTTGTTGGTGCCAGTGCTAGTGTAGCTGCGGTATGTCACCCACAGGGTGGTTTTGTGACCCGTACCGATCCCTTTGTTATAATTCTAAAAGTGGCATTTGAGCCCTTTGTAGAATCTTGGGAAGGGCGTGTAAGGGATCGGTAATGTACGCGGGGTCATCGGAACGCGGCTGGGGGTGCTCAACGCGAAGCGTCTCCTTTCTTGGAACGCGGCCGCTCGCGAACGCGCCGGGAAGTACGGGTGTCCCCCCGCCCCGCGGAACCGATTCGCGCACGTGCTGGCACGAATGTATATTTGTGTTTGTTTTTATTTTAGTTTGTGGTAGAGAGGGTGGTCTACCTTATAGAAGCCGGAGGGCTGGCCATGCCCTTGAAGAGCCAATCATGTTAAGAGTGCAACATGATTGGAAGCTACCAAATGTAGGCCGGGCCTTTAGGGCTTCAAAACCGGGCCCCGGAGCTGGAAATGAGGTTCTGCGCTAAGGTCAGGTGCTATACATCTTCGGCTACGCCGAGTACGGGCCTCCCCTAGTGTTAGCCAGTTCCACCCCTTTTGTTGTATTGTATCGTTTTGCCGTTTAATGTCTCTAGTGCCTAAACTTGTATATGCAATGTAAATAGCTGTACATAAATTTCAAGTATTCGCCTTACCCCTGCATCTCAACTCATCACAAGACCGTCTCTGACGGGGCACCCCATACCACAGCAGGGAGAGGCCTAGCCGCTTCATTGAGCAAATAACTTGATGGGAATCATGCAGCAGGTGTAACATCCCCGCTTTTGCGCCGTTAGGCACGATTACGTGATGGCCCCAGATAGAAGCCCATGGCTGCCCGTTATCTCAGCCTTCCAGTTTAAGTATGGTCGCAAATGCAGGTCCTTGGGCCCCATGTTTCTTGGCCATCCTTCCCACACCCATTTTTGCACCTTTGCTAAGTTGTCATCCTGCGAGGTGAGAGCGGCCAGTTGCTTCGCTGACATAACACCGTCACTGAGATTTTCCGTGAGCAACTGGCCATCCCTGCTTTCATGTAGGGTCTCTGGCTGAGATGTTGCGGACTTCGGGAGTCGGCTGAGGGCATCTGCTGGAACTTTGTCCTTTCCCCGCTGGTGTTTGATGACGTAGTCGTATGCACTCAACAGCAGGGCCCGTCACTGGATTCGGGCGGCGGCCCACAAACGGCATATGGTCAGTTAACCGTGTGAATGGCTTACCCAGTAGGTATTATCAGAATTTGGAGACCCCAAAAACTAGCTTCGTTAGCTTCGCGCTCCAGCTGTGAATAATTACGCTCGGCTTCCGTCAATACCCGAGAACGAAAGTCTATGGGCCGACGCACCCTGTCCCCGACATCGCGAGAAAGCACTGCTCCGATCCCATTCGGATCGCAACGTTCATTACAGGAGCCTCCAGCATGTTGAAAGCCTGGATCAAGTCGCGTCCGCACAGGTTGGGGCCGGAACAACCGAGGACTGTCAGGGATCCGTCCATCGACCGGTTTCCGCACGAAACCTTGCGCTTGAGTCGTCCCCGAACGGGAAGCCGTCCCTGGAAGCAAGTCAGTTTCAACGGCAGTCACGAAGCTTGGTCACACCCCTACAATTCAATCTGCGTACAATGTGTTGCGTGATGCCGAAGTGGCTGACATGAATGTCCGCTGCTTCCAACGCAAATATACCGTCCGTGCCCACAGATGTGCTCCCCTCCCGAGAGGATGGGCTATTTACCTGACGCAACAGCCCTGGGGCGCGATTAGGAGTCGCTCAAAATCGTCTCAATCAGAAAGTGTGTCAAAAAGTGTCTCATTTGCCCCGTTCCTATTGGTCGGCCGTGACCAGCACCCATATTGATTTTTTGCGGCACCGGCCGACATCATAAACGTGCAGAATTGTTGACGTTGCTTACCTAGTTATGCGAGCCGATTGAGATGATTTTTTGCGACTGGAACGAGTGGCCTCATACCGCTTGAGAAAAAATGGCGGTTGTTTACATCGCCGGTGGTAGTAGGGTGCATGAAGACGGTCTTGACGTGCGGGACGAGTTATTTCAACGTTTTGACATAGGAAGGAGACTACACAATGGCTGTGCGACGAACTCGCCATTGAGCTTGGAGGCGTGCGGGTGAGTGCGCGGTCATTGGAGCGGCAAGTACTGTGCGCGCCTTCGCAGCTGGTCGGTTTCAAGAAACCGTAGGAAATGAAGTAAACGTCGACGTATTCCAACAGACTGTGAGCAAGTGTTTGCGGTGGGTTGGGGAGGCCACTGTCAAAGTTATGTCGCAGAAGGTGCGCGCTTTCCGGCAAGACCTCCAAGACAAGGCGGCGGCGAAGGAGGGCTTCCGTCGCATAAACTTTTGCCAGCGCAGTATCCCCGGCGGCGTCATCCGAGCATCATCGGAACGGAACGGCAACAACACCCTTTCGCTCCGCAGCGGTTGCACTAAATAATCCGTTGCCGGTTTCTTTGGCGATACGAATGTCCTCCCATCGCACGTACGCTTCCTTCATCGGCGTGGCTCCTTATCTGCTGCGCGCTCGCTTCTGCCATTTCGGCTGATAGCACGATTTCTGCTGCTTCACTCCTCGTCAGCTGCGGCTTCGCAAGCAACTGTCGACGCACTGCTGCGCTTTGCAGCCTAAAAACGATGCGATCTCGCAGCATTCGATCCAACGTTGCGCCAAAATTGCATATGTCGGCTATTTAACGGATTGCAACTATGAAATCTTTCACAGGTTCGTCTGGAAGCTGGTCGCGTGAAAAGAACTTGTAAGACTGCTATTTCGTTTAGTTGCGGCGACAAGTGCTTCTGCAACAAAGCTACAGCTTGGGCGTAAGAAAGTCCTTTCATCGTGTCTGGCGCACATCGGCCACTAAGTAAATCCACGGCGTGGGTCGTCAGCGCTGGAACCAACAGGGGCCGTTTCTTCTTGTCGTCCGTGACGGAACTGCCTTCAAAGAAGGCCTCCAATGGAAGTTGGTAAGCTGGCCACTTGTCGCTCGTCTCGTCAAACTGCGGCGGGCTGGCACACCCTCCCATGGTGGCGAAGGCTTGAGCGTACTAAGAGGGCGGCCCGTTGTCATACCATCCGCATCGCCACTGAAGAGTCCGCACCATGCACAGCGGTGGCTGGGTCAAGACAACGTTTATTGCTTTGATGCGTGTTAATATAGGCGTTGCGCGAAACGGTTAGAGAAGGAGTGTGAGGAGGAGGACAGCGGCGATAAGTGTTGCCGTAAGCTGGCGTGACGTCATTCCGATGTAGCAGTAACCATGGGGGAACAAAGGTGTTTTGGTAAGGATCTTATTTTCAGTACATATGCACAGGTAAGCATTGCTCTTTTGTTCGCAACAGATGGTTCATTTGCTTCTACATATAGACTGTTTATGGGGGATGTTCTGTATGCACCAGTTGATAGACTGAGAGCCAGGTTTCATAGAGGATCCAGTTTTTTGAGGTATGATGCTCTTGCAGACCCATACACATTGCATCCATAGTCCAAAATGGACCGTACTACAGAGCGGTAGATCTATCCTATCTCTACCCCCCTGTCGGACCCCCAGTTTTTCCGTGGGTCTACCTGAAGTTCATTAAGATATACGGAAGCTTTCTTTTTGAGGGTGTTTATGTGGGGTAAGAATGTGAGCTTTTTGTCAAAAGTTATGCCTAGGAATTGATGCTCTTGTTTTACTTGCAGAACAATTTTATTCAAGTGCAGGGTAGGCTCAATATGCACGCCTCTTTTCAATGAGAAACGGACGGCAACTGTTTTTTATAATGAAAACGTAAATCCATTTTGGTCTGCCCAAATCGCTAGTTTGTTCAGTGAAGCTGTATCTGTCTTTCGCATGTTGATAAGCTGGAAGATTTGCATGAAATTTGAAGGTCGTCAACATATACGGAATACATAATGGAATTTGGAATTATTTGCGATATTGAGTTCATTTTTAAAATAAAGATTCTGGTACTTAGATTACACCGTACGCCATATGTCACTGCCGTGCGCCATTTTCTTGGATAAATTTTTTAGGAAGCGTGAAACCTAGACGCACACGAAATGAGCGGTCAGAAAAAGGTCTTTTAAGCAGTTCAGCATCCTGCCACGGATACCTAGATCCGCGAAGGCATGAAGAACCGCAAACTTCCAGGTGGTATCATAAGCCTTTTCCAAGTAAAAAAACACTGCCAGACAGTGCTATTTGTCTATGAATGCTTCACGGACTGCGTTTTCAAGACAGACGAGATGGTGATTTGTAGAACATGCTTTTTAAATCACATTGGTGGATATCGACAAGTTTGCGCGATTCGAGGATGCACATTAACGTAATATTTAGCATGCTTTCAAACTTTTAGCAAGACAACTCGTGAGTGCTATTGACTTGTAACTACCAGCCAAAGTTGGCGATTTTCAGATCTGAGGAATGGCACAACCGCGGACATGGCACGCCTCTGGCATTTTTCCAGACTGCCATATTTTATTGAAGAATTTCAGATCTTCTACAGCGTTTTCAGAGAGGTGAGCAAGCATTTCAGAATGGATTAAGAATAGAAGCACTGATGACTTTCTTATATTTAAGGCGTACAGAAACAAGGTGACATCACTTCTTCGTTAGGCAAAGAAAGAGTACTTCCATAGTCTTATTCAACAATGATGTTCTCAAGCGAACTGATAACGTATGGAAACAACTTAATACCATTATTAATTCATCCAAAAGCATCAATGAATTGGAAGTCATGATAGATGATGAGACGTTATCAGGGAAAAGGCTGGCTGACTCTTTTAACAATTTATTTGTGTCTGTTTCGCATACCATACATGACCCTACTTGCATGAGATATCTTGGTCAGTCAAACTCGTTTACCGCTTTCCTGGCTCCAACAGAGAAAAGCGAGATTAAGCGATGCTTTATTAATCTAAAATATAGCAAATCGATGTATGTGGATGGGTTCCAGATCCAACCGTTCAAACATGTAATTGATGTCCACTGTCCTATCTTCGACCATGTCTTTAACTGCTGTTTCACCCAGGGCACCTTTCCGAGGGTCATAGTAATTCATAAAGGAGGGGATGCTAACAATTTATCAAATTACCGTCCGATATCTACACTCCCGTTATTTTCCAAATGTTTAGAAAAGCTATTACACACCAGGATTCTAGGTTCTTGCGAGAAGCATAAACTGGTCACACCCAGTCAGCATGGTTTTAGGAAATTACACTCCACTGAGACCGCTCTTCTTACACAAAAGGAGCTGATTTTACATTCTTTTGAACACAAGGAACTAACTCTAGGCATTTTTATAAATTTTTCTAAGGCGTTCGATCGCGCTAATCACGAAACCTTATTACTAAAACTAGACAGATATGGCTTTCGAGGTTGTTTTTATAGTATAATGAAATCATATTTAGAAGCCCGTTTTCAGCAGGTTGTAATTGATAACACACTATCTGGCCCCAAGCGTACTGCTGCCGGCGTACCCCAGGGTAGCATACTCGGACCGCTACTTTTTAATCTCTACATTATTGTAAACACTGACCCTAACACAACTTTTGTTATCTACGCTGATGACACCAGCCTATTTTTCAGAGCACCATGTGTATGGAGACTGGAAATAGATGCTACGAGGTTTGAAGTTTGAAGTTTGTTTATTTTACATCATAGATGTGGGTAGGTCCGGGTAAAAAGTGATCGTAGATCACTTGAGGGACCCCCGGACCCCCCTTTACATGGCATACAGCAACAAACATCGGAAGATGGTCAAACGCTAGAGACACAAACTTTTTTACACAGACACAGTTATACATACAACACATTTTATACATCATAAAAAAAAGAATATACTTAACAACGTTTTGTAGCTTATTTAAAGCTTATTTATTTATTTAAATTTCGCTACACCGCTGGTCACTTTCCAAATCTCTGAATATCAATATAAGCAAAACAAAAGCTGTGCTTTTTAGACCCCGCAATAAGTCTGTTTCTGAGTTAACGTTACCAATCGGTTCATCAAAAATACACGTCTCCTTTTCCGTTAAAAGCCTTGGTGTCACATTTCACGAGAAATTCCCTTGGGATCTTCATGTTGATAATAAAGCTGCCAAATTTCAAGAGTAGTAGGTATCCTGTCCAAGTTTCGGTACTACTTTCCACAATGCATAAAAAACTTTTATACGACTCTTTTTTAGCAGTGTTATAAATTATTGGTTTTTAGTCTGGGGTAGAACCATTGTCTCCAATACTACAAAACTCCATGCACTACAGACAAAAGCAGTTCGTGCAATTAACAACATTCCAAATGATGCACACACCAAACCTGTCTTTGAGGCATTACACATTGTACCTATTGTGTAATTGTACTCTGTCCTGCTGGGTAAAAAGTACACATCAAATATTAATCAAGGAACTGCATTTCTTGCTGATTTGTCTAGACTAATATGTAGAGAACGCCCCTACAATACGCTCATTGGAGACAACTGGTATTTACCACGAACGCGAACTACGGGAGACGAATGCTGTCCTATAATATGCCGTCCATTTTAAACAATTGTGAAAAACTAATTAGTGAAGAGTAACAACATATCGTTTCATTCTTTGCTGTACTAACTCAGCCTGCTGTTATGTCTTCCGTCTGGACATGAATGTTTGATGGTTATGTTTATTGATGCCCTGAACATGTTTATTTCCAATGCAATGTGCTCTTCATTTAAATATGTCTCAGGCATAACATGTACTGTAGCATTGTGCGATTGTGGGTTTTTGTGCACAATGTAGCTGCTGTAGGGGGCGGGGACCTCCGTCAAGCCTATATAGGCTTTTTGTCTCCGCTCCTGACATCCTTGACGTGAAAATAAACTTGATTGATTGATTTCATCTGGGCCTGGTGCTCGCTGTTGGCCGGCCGACAGCACTGTACGAATTTGTTGTAGTGTAATTAATTTATTGTAATTTTCATTTCCACTGCCAATTGTCGGCACTCGTTGTTTTTCAGTTGTGTTATTCTACTTTAAAAATGATTCTGTTTAGTGTGAGGAACTAGCAACTGTGGTGAAGTGTTCGCCTAGTTCGTCGGCCTGTTCGCTAATGCTTGTTTGTGTATCATGAGCTGTTAAGAAAGGAATTGTGAAAGGAGAAAAGCTGTCATTCATTTTGCGAACTTGTTCCGACATTTCTTTGGATGTAACTGAACTATTTATGGACGACACATAGCTTTTCCATGAAGTTTATTCAGCATTGCGACAGATATGTTGTGGCTTTGTGCGCGCCTTTTTTAAGCTTTTAAGGCTCACGGCCCTTGGATACCCGCGAAAAATTTCCCAGGCTTTGTTCGATTTCTTTTTTGCTTCTCTGCAATCTTGGTTATACCGAACCTTGTGGTTTTGCCGCATTACTCCTGACGACTGCGGAATAGCTAGACGAGAACCGGCAATGATACATGCGGTAAAAATTTCATTTAGTTCGTCAATGCTAAGATCATCCGAAAATATTTTCTCCAGAGAGGTCTCTTATCGAAATAGTGGCCAGTCCGCTAAGTGCAGCTGCCTACGGCGTGGTTTAGCTGGAATGATTGATGATGGGAATGAAAATTTAATTACCACTGGAAAGTTATCACTTCCGTATGGGTTGTTAGGAACCTCCCACTCAAAATCGTTAAGAACGGATGGAGAGCTAAAAGACAAGTATATACAACTCATCTTTTCTGAGGATGAAGAGCAATATGTGGGTTTGCCTGTATTGAGCAGGCAGACGTTGTTGCACAGAATTATATCTTCTAAAACCCGACCTCTAGTGTATGTCTGTACACTCCCAAAACGAGCAGTGCGCATTAAAATCCCCGACTACCAGATATGACTCTGGTAGCTGCCTAAAATGTTCCTCTAGATCTTGTAGTGTTACAGTAAGATGTGGTAGAATATATATAGATCATACGGTAATTGTTTTAAAGCTAAGGACGGTGACTGTAAAGGCTTTATAATTCGTCTGGAGCATTATTTCATGGGTTGCAACGCCGCTCTGAACTACAGCAGCAACGCCTCCAGAGAGCCTGTTTGCTTGCTCACGGTCACGGCGAAAGACTTCATTCTTTTTAAAAAATTTTTGTGAAAAGGTCGCAAGTTAGGCTCCTGCCTACACAGTGCTACCGGAGATAGAGAATTTAAACTTTTGACTGTCGTACGGGATAAATTGCTTTGAATTCTTCACTACTTACAGCTCTTGTGGATAACTCGACACCGGATTTTGGAGCATTTGCGGTGGAAGAAGACACTATTGTACCAGCTTTCTCCGCAGCATTCGTGCGGGTTTCCTCTATTCACAATCAGTGCGAATCTTTTGAAGCTGTGGTAGAGCCTACGACACTCGCCTGCTCTAAGAAGAGTATCGTCGTGCCTCGTTGCGTCGTTCCCGTGGTGAGAGGCCGTACAGAGCTGTGGACAGTGAACCACTCTGAAGAGCCAGCTGTGTTGCCCCGGGGCCTCAAACTTGCCCGTTTCGAGGAAGGTGTGTCAGGTTCCGTCGCGACGTTAACCAACTCCGTCAGTGAGCAGCACGTGAAAAGAGATATGGAGACCCAAGTTAAGGCTATGATTAATTAGGCTCTTCCCACAACCGAGCGCCGCACTCTAGTGGAACTCCTTCTGAAGCACGTGTTTGTGTTCGACTTTGCCAAAGACGATTCAACACCACCGCCTACCAGTCGTATTCATCACACGATCAACACCGGCTCCGCACCTCCTATACGCCAGAAGCCCTATCGAGTCTCAGCCACTGAACGGAAGTTAATAGATGACCAAGTTCAAGAGATGCTAAAGCGAGGCATAATTCGAGAGTCTTCCAGCGAGCTCACGGCCCAAAGGGCACTGGTGCAGCACGCCTGCGAAGCAGCAAGACTCAGCGGTGCCCTGGAATAGGGGCGCCGACCTTGTGAAGAGGCAGAAGACATGAAGACATCGGCCCACCGCTAAAACCTGATTTTTGGAGCAATAAATTTTTTTCACTCACTCACTCACTCCAGTCCTTGGGCAGCTCCAGTTATCCTTGTTAAGAAAAAAGATGGCACATGGAGGTTCTGTGTTGACTACCGTCGCTTAAATACGGCAACGAAGAAGAACGTCTACCCGCTTCCACGTATAGATGACGCAATTGATTGTCTGCACTCCGCTTCATACTTTTCTTCTATTGATTTGAAATCCGGCTACTGGCAAATCCCCATGCACGCTGCAGTAGGGAAAAAACGGCATTCATAACACCAGACGGATTTTACGAGTTTAACGTTATGCCTTTCGGATTATGTAATGCACCTGCAACATTCGAGCGGTTCATGGATACAATCCTACGTGGCCTCAAGTGGCAAATTTGTTTATGTTATTTGGACGAAGTTGTAATTTTTGGCAAAACGTTTAGTGAGCACAACAGCCGCCTGGATATTGTGCTTGATTGCATGGAACGAGCTGGCCTTATCCTCAATTCCAAGAAATGTCATTTTGGGAACCGTGGAACAATTGTTCTTGGTCATTTAGTTGATAAAGAAGGTGTTCGACCAGATCCAAAGAAAATTGAAGCTGTCAAAAGTTTTACGGTGCCTCAATCAGTGAAAGAGCTGCAGAGTTTTTTCGGGCTCTGCTCGTACTTTCGACGCTTTATAGCTAGGTTTGCGGACATCGCTTACCCACTCACGTGTTTGCTGCATAAAGATGCACCGTTCAATTGGACCAGCGAATGTGACGCAGCTTTCCGACATCTGAAATTTCTTTTGACCTCGGGCCCCATCCTACGCCACTTCTGCCCATCTGCACCAATTGAAGTGCACGCTGATGCAAGTGGTATCGGTATCGGCGCTCTACTTATACAACGCCATGGTCACGATCAGCACGTGGTAGCATATGAGAGCCGTTCATTGAGTAAAAGCGAAAGAAATTACACGGTTACTGAGCAAGAATGGCTCGCCGTTGTTTTCGCTGTACAGCGCTTCCGCTCCTATCTGTACGGGAATGCTTTCACCGTCGTGACCGACCACCACTCGCTTTGCTGGCTAGTCAGTCTTCGTGACCCCTGTGGCCGGCTTGCTCGATGGGCTTTGCGCCTACAAGAATTTAATTTCACTGTGGTGCATAAAAGCGGCCGTAAACACTCAGATGCCGATTGTCTTTCCCGTTTGCCGCTTCAAACGACTGATGACGACGCAGACAACTTTGATGAATACTTGGCGTCACTTTCACAAGCCTTCCCCGATCTTCAAGTTTTCCGAACTGAGCCACGCAAAGACCAGACATTAACCTCTTTGTTTGATGCCGCTCAAGATTCTGTAAAGAATACTTTTTGCATTCGCGACGGTTTGCTTTATAAGAAGAATTTCGCTTCTGGAGGAGCACGCATGCTTCTTGTCGTACCCGAAAACATACGCATCACAGTTCTTGAAATGATGCACGACGACGCCACGTCTGGGCACTTGGGAGTAACACGCACAATCCACCGCACACAACAACGATTTTACTGGCCTAACATGCGTTAAACCATCCAGCACTATGTAGCCAGCTGTGTGCAATGCCAGCGCTTTAAGCTGCCGACTTCAAGTCCACCGGGCAAACTGCGGCCAATCACACCTCCAACAGCCCCGTTTGAGCAAGTTGGCATTGACCTCCTTGGACCTTTCCCACGGTCCTCTAAAGGAAATCCATGGATTCTTGTGTGCGTAGACCACTTAAACCGTTATTGTGAGACAGCCGCGATACCGGCTGCTACTGCGTCTGAAGTATCTAACTTCTTACTTCGATTCGTCATTCTTCGGCACGGCCCTCCTGCAGTTCTCATTAGCGACCGTGGACGCCAATTTACAGCAGACGTTGTTGAAGAACTTCTCCGTCCCAGCAGCTGCAGTTTTCGCCACTCCACGCCATATCATCCCCAAACGAACGGTGTGGTAGAACGCACTAAACGGACGCTCACCACCATGCTTACTATGTACGTCGCTGCAAATCATAAGGACTGGGATGGCGTCCTCCCGTTCATTACTCATGCATACAACACAGCGCAACATGAGACAACTGGCTACAGCCCCTTTTACCTGCTCTATGCTCGCTCACCTCGCTGCGGCCTTGACACCATTCTACCATTTTTCATCCACGATGAACCTTCTCTTGCGACCACACTCTGCAGAGCTGAAGAAGCTCGCCAGCTTGCCCGTGTTCGAATTTTATCTTCGCAAGAGCGTTCCAAGAACCGCTACTACGTCCAACACCAAGAAGTTTCTTATGTTCCTGGTGACATTGTGTGGTTGTGGACCCCTCTACGCAAGCGTGGTCTGTGTCTGAAACTGCTATCCCACTACACTGGACCGTTTGTTGTGTTGCAGTGCATAAGTGACGTTAATTAGGTTATATCACGAGTAACTGCTAGTGGTCGATGGTCACGCCAGTCTCAGGTGGTGCATGTAGCCCGCCTCAAGCGATTCCATTCCAGACGCTCTATTTAACTCGCCCGACGGGCTTCGTCTGCGAGGAGGGAAATGTCACGTGCTTCCACAGAACCTCGACGGAAGAAGCAGAAGATGGACTGACGAGAAAGGAAGAGAAAGAGCTGAAGGACGCTGGTAGGCTTCCTGCTTCCATCCTGCTCCGACCGATCCCCTCTGTGAATAAACCCCCGTGCGTGCCAAGCACGTAACAATATCTTTTGCATCACTATAGTTATTTAGAATTCCACGGCAGTTCCTGTGGACAAGGAATGCTATAATGATTTTGGGGCAGAATGTATTGAGACCTTAGGTCCCTCCTTGTTGAGGGCCTGTTATTAAAGTTTTTTCTTTTTTTGCGATCAAGAGAGCTCCGCCTCCGCAGTGGCGGAGGCGAGCTCTGACTCGTGTCCATCACCTCACTGGAGGTGTTGGTGTTCGGGGAACCCGCGGGCAGGGAGGGTCTGTGTTTCTCCCGAAGGGCGAAGCCTTGCGGGCTGCCGACTTGGTGGCCGGCGGTCCTTTTTCGTGGCTGGCATACCCGCTCTCGCTGCATCTGCCAGAGGCCCGGATGGCCTTGCCTCAGTCTCACTATGTGTGAGCTGGGCAGGTGCTTGAGACCGGTGTGGTGAGCCGCACCCGCGCTGTCAAGTCTGTGTGGGATCCAAGAGAGGAACAAGCCGGGCTAGTTGGTACATTCTTTGCATAAAAACAGCGCAGCAGACAGGACTAAGAAGAGAAGACACAAACACAGGCGCTGACTGTCATTTGAATGAAGTTTATTGCAGCAAAAGGCAATATGTAGAAACGCATATTCGCCCCGATGAAAAAAAAAACATGAAAACGTTAAAACTAGGTGATAAATGTTTTCGCAATCAGCCATCAAGAAATCTGATTTCTTTTCTTTTTAAGTTAGTAGAATAAGTGCTGACGCACTTCCCTCCTCGTTGATGAATGGCATATGCTTCAAATAATTCACGTTCAGGCTGGTTCTTGTAGTGTTTAAGAACCTTTGTCCGGTCCAAAGTGGCCGTGCACTGGGAAGTGGTCACGTGTTCAGGTAAGTTCTTCCTTGTTTCGTCGTTAATATCGCTATTATGCTCTGTGAGCCTATGCTTTGTGAGCCTCTGTGACAGCGCCTAGTTTGTCCCATGTATTATGATGCGCACGATAATGGAATATCGTAGACGACAGTCAACGAAAGCTCTTTATGGTTCTTCCCACACTATTTTGGGAACGGATCTACTCGGTAGGCCACCTTGCAAAGTTTTTCCTGTTTGGCGCAGAGAAAACCAACTTGACGGGGGACCACCCCAAGGTTTTTTTTCACCCGATGACTCACGCCGTGCGCCTACCGGATTACAAGTTTTTTCTCTTCCCTCGTGCCCCTGCGTCGGTGATGCCTCTTGTCGGAAGTCTTTCAAGATCTTGTTGCCAACGCTACCAGGGTTGCCAGATCGCTCCGACCTCAGGTAGCCAAATTGACCTCAGTAGTAGCCCAAACGTAGCCAATAGCGAAATTTTAGCGTAGCCCAAAAGTAGCCAAAAATATTTTTGTGACATTTCTTAGGCATACTAAATAAATTTTTGGCAAGAACATTTGCATATCACATTTTTTTCCAGCACATGATGTCTGAGGTGGTCCACACGGCATGTTCTTTCCGTTGTTACGTTTCGCCTCCGTCATGCGCACTAACCAGTGCGGCTAACCAGGTCCTGAAGATGGGGCCGCAGTTCCACTTTGCAGGCGCGGCAATAGGCCATATCACCTCAGGCTGATGACGACAGCCAGTCTTTACGCGCAAAAGAACGGCGGCGCGATATAACGCAATCGCAGCTTTAGTTTAGAAATATTTCGCCTTTTAAATGTTCATACGCAGATTAGGCATATCGACAGTGAAAATGCCTTGCTGTATACTTACGCAGCCTCACATTTCAATTTTATGCATTAAGAGAAAAGTTCTCATTGAGGGCGCCACCTCAAACATCTAGCATGCGCCATCTTGAAGCTACATTCGGTGATATGCATCAGCTCAGAATAAATCAAGGATATATGTCATTATCTGATAATCTATGTCAATTTTATCTTCAGTCTAACAGCACGTTCGCAATAATGAGAAAAACATATTACCCTTGAATTCCGGCTCCTTTTCCCATTCCTTCTTGTAGTTCGGGATGTACTTCGCCAACTTGCCCTTTCTGATTAAAGTTCTCGTAGCGACGGATCTAATGCCATGTTATGCCACTAACTTCCGCCGTCCTCATTAGGTACAGTGGGTTCTGCGCCGCGCTGAAGGATGGCGCCATGGCTGCCATGGCTCCGCAAGAGTGCACGCGGATTACGCGACGGACACGGCGCTCTCGCGTAGCTCGCAATGAATCTCGAGGGCTGCACGTGTGCCGCTTGAGGCTGCAGAAAACAGCGTAGGCTCTTGCGAGTGGCGCGCTTGCTGTGTCCACCATGAGAATAGGAAGAGAGAGAAAAAGACTTTATTAATGCGTACGCATTACTTGCCTCATGCGTATCTTGAGCAGAATGTGTCCGCAGAGCCAGGATAAAAAATCCAAGAAAAAGACATGCCTGCTGGTGGGTTTCCAACCAGCCACCTACCGCAGCCGAAGCGGGCGCCCAAGCCACTAGGCCACGCTTACGGTTTGTGAGCATCACGAAACCACGGAACAGAAGCGAAACAGTAGCATTTAATGCTTAAGCATTCGCACCACGTGGGGAGACTTAAGTTCTTTTTGTGTTTTCCCTCTATTCTGGCGCCAAGGTCACCCGCGGTGCGCCTTCAATGGGAGAACGCTCACATGTGCAGACGGCAAAAGTCTATGTTCGGTGGCGCGCGCGCGCGGGTGGCGTTAGTGCGCGGATTAAGTGGAGCCTATAGGCCCTAAAGTGTTTCCTGGGGGCAACTTTCACGTAGTGTCCACTCTATAAAATAAATCAAAAGGTCGTGATCCTTGACTGCCTGACGCATATAAGTTTTCTCGTACACAGCGTTTTCAAATTGTCATTTTGTAGCAGACGCGCTCAATTACTTTTATTTCTGTCCCTGAGTAATTGTAACAGAGCACATTATAACTGCTTTAACTTTTTTTTCACGCATGAAAAAGATGTAGCCCAAAAGTAGCCACATAGCCAAAACGAAATTTCTGACGCCAACTCGGATAAAAAGTAGCCCAATTTGGCTATTAATAGCCCAATTTGGCTATTAATAGCCCAATCTGGCAACCCTGAACGCTACGGAGAACTTCATCCGGGAACTCAGCAGTGAGCAGTCGTTGCAGCTGGCCCTTGAAGCTTTCATCGATGCGATGATGACATGACCTGTTTAGGGCGTTCTTCAAGGCGCTTGTCGCTACTGCTCTTTTAACTAGTTTGGAGTGTGCTGAAAGGTGTGACATGATGCCTCTCTGAGCGTGGAGAGTAGCACCAACAGATGTGTTGTCGGCGTGTGAAGAGGCGCAAGTCTAAGAACTGGAGTTGGTTGTTTTCAGGTAATTTCTTTGTCAAAGTGAAATCTTTTATAGTCGCTGCGAAGATCTTCAAAAGATCTTCTACATCCCTCTGGGGTCCTGAATTAGATGCCTTGTAGACGATCAGAAAATCGTCCACATAACGGAACACTCTCAGCCAGCTGCTGGTTTTTAGGGCTTCTTCCAGCTTTCTATCATAACGTCCGAGCAGCAGGTCACTAAGAAGAGGTGCAACGCATGATGCAATGCACACTCCTTTTTGTTGGATGTACAGCCCACCATTGAAGGTTATGAAGGTGGAGCGCAGATAGAACGCCAGCAGTTCAAGGAAACTTGTACAGCTAATGCCACAGGCATTTTGAAACCTTACGGTTCCGAATGCTTCAATGCTTTCTTTTACCGCCTCGAACATCATATAACTTGGCAAAGAGTAGTATAAGTCTTTTAAGTTTACTGAGAAAATCTTTGCCCCTTACAAGCCTTGTTCTTCGAGAAACTTGGAGATTTTCTCTGGATTTCTTAACAAAAAAGGGTCGTGCACTGTTAAAATGGAGAGGGAACCGTGTAAGACACGCCCTAAAACCTGTTTCCAATTGCCTGGCTCCAAAGCAATTGTTCTGAAGGGCCAGTCGTTTTTGTGCGTCTTGATCTTGAAGAAGGCGTTAAGGCTGACACCTTTGGTCTTCTTTATATCTTGCCCGACCTTAGGTTGAGGTCATCACAAAGTTTTCCTGGCTTTTTCCTCACGGTCTGGCGCTTTACTTTTTCCACTTTCCAGAAATTTGCCAAAATGGCCTTTTCTGCTTTCCCGCTTTCCCACAACAAAGTTTCCCGCTTGATCAGAAGTCAGCAACCGAAGGTCTGCTTCTCTGAGGCTTACCACAACTTTGCTGCAGTTTATGAGGGCCTTCTTCTTACGTGCTTTCCTTAGAATGTCGACGCCCTCGCTGATACATCTATCAGCTTCTTCCGGGTGGGCTCTTGCAGCGCTTTTTCTCACTCGGGAAGGTAGCTTCAACTTATCAATACGACGATGCACACAAAAGTTTGGTCCCAGGTTGAGAGCTTTTTTAGCAACTGCAGGCACTTCCGTAGAATTGAAAATATGCGCCGCCTCGTGGTCTGACGGACGTGGGACTTTTCTGGGAAGGTTCGGTAGAATTTTGTTCCAAAGGAAGTCGCTCACTCGTGACACGGTCAGAAGGAACTGGACGAATTGTTTCTCTCCTCCCCAGGGAGGGGCTTCTTGAAAGCAGGCTATTTTTAAACAATCCTTGAAAAACCTACTTGGTGCCATGCCTCTTAACCCAGCAGGAGAGACTTCTTTCAGGTTATAGTCAGCGCCTGTGTTTGTGTCTTCTCTTCTTAGTCCCGTCTGCTGCGCTGTATTTATGCTAAGACTGCGTGGGGTGTGAAGGACAAAGTGCCTTGTGACATTGTATAACGCCTTCATGCTTCTTTAAATGTGGTATTCTCTCTTCGATGGTTGGCTAGTTGGCCTCAAAATGTCACGTACCTCTTTTGTCTTTATTGCAATTATTTTTCTTCCAGGCAGGACAAGACCTTGAATAAGCGGCGTGGCGCGGCATCGCAGTCGTCTGATTGTCTGATTGGGGGTCATTTCAGGCACATTTAGCGCAGGTGTTACGGCCGCGGCAGCTTTGGGAGCCATGGCTGAACTTCTGGCATTTGAAACAGCGTCTAGGGTTGGGTATATACGGGCGAACGGAGATTTTCGCATTGCCTACCTTGATTGGCTCGGGTAGTGTGCAGGAGGCAGACGTCAGGACCAGGTGTTTTGTCGGAATCTTTTTCTTGTCTTTGCGGATTGTAATTCTGTGCACATTGGTTACATTTTGAAGAGACAGTTCTTCGAGCATCTCTTCCTCTGTTAGGTGCAGAAAGTCATTATCTGAGATGACACCACGTACTGTGTTCAATGACCCGTGTGGGGTGACAGAGACAGGAATATCGCCAAAGGTTTCAATGTTTGCAAGCTTTCATATTTGAGTTATGTCGAGCAGTTCGAGCAGGAGGTCACCACTAGGCTCTTTTGTGACTTTTACTGAGGGCCCAGGGAATCTGTACGAACTCTTGAAACAAGGAACAGGGTTATATGTCTGGCTGGCGTTTCCGTTGCTTTACTGTTGGCGATGTGGTACTTAAGAAAAATTGTCTTCTTTTTGATAAAAAAACTGAGGTGTTACATCGGCCCAAGCCTTTCTCAGAGAGCGATCATTGGAAAGCAGGGAGGAAGCCATAAAAAAATTATTTCTTCGGCCATGGTGCCAGCCACCCACCATATAGCTCAACAAGAGGACGGGACAGGAACTTGAAAAACAAGCCCTGCCCACGCCAGCTGTACACCACAGCTATAAACAAATGTGACGAAACCCAGGGTATTTCGCCACACAAGGTTAACCCTAGCCGCCAGGAAAAAAGATAAAAATGAAGAAGGGAGGAGGAGAGAGGAGAGTTGTAAGAAAAAGATAGGAAAGTGAAAAATGGAAGGACAAGAAAAGGCGACTGCAGATTTCCCCCCCCCCCCCCCCCCTCGGGTCAGACCGGAGGTGCCGTCTACAGGATGCTGTGGCCAAAGTGGTGTGGTGCCCCCGCCGAGGGATCCTTAAAGGTCCAAACGCTCGGCATCGGCTCAACCACCAGGAATCCTTTTTTCCCGGACACGGCGATGCCACGCACGGCTAAGCGCGGGTGCTCGGCTCCGTGGTGAAGCACTACTCACCATCATCCACCTGCGGAGATGCCCCTGCGGATGCTCAGGAACCCGTGGTGTCGCAACTCACCACCATGTGCATGAAGCAGACGCCCCTGCAGGGAGGTCAGTTACACATCTGCACAAATTGTACAAGCCCCGAAGAAATTCGACGAGTTGTCACCCTGTTGCCGCGTGTCTGGTTATGAAAGCACCGTTGACAACATGAAGGCCAGAGCTTCCAACATCGAGTATACGACGGCCGTCGCTGTTTTCACAAAGGTATTTCTTGACCTCACGGAGAAATTTCATATTTACGTTTGGCTCATCCATTGATATCTGAAGAATTTTTGATCTTGATAGTTCATCTCAGGCACTTTTGAGAGCGGACACCAATTCTTTAGCTCGCGTGTGCCCCAGAAAGCATGACGTCAGGTAGTGCGTTTTCACGCCTTGGTCGGCATCTGACCAAAAGCGAATCAGCACTTCTATTTGCTTTTTAGAGCGCAGCTCTTTGGCGTCCGTTCCTGGGTTTCGCGTCGTCGTCGGCCTCGTAACCAGCTCCGCCCCCCTTTCATCCCCCTAGCGCTAGCAGCGACCGACTGATACCGCTGGATGCCGCTGACGCCGCTAGAGAGTCAAGATAACGTGACTGCATAGAACACCGTCGCCGCCATGCAGAAAGAGGAGGAAAGGGTCCCCCCCTCCCCTGTTCTTGTGTGGCGGATAGGGTGCTCTTCAGTTGCCGACGCGCCGGTTATTTCACGTAGGCCCCGGCACGTCGACGAATACGTGACCACCTTCCCACGGCTAGACCTGGTTCTTAGCGCTGCGGAAGCGAGGGTATCATATTGTTTGTGTCGGCATCGGCGGCGTTGTCCCTGAAACCAACTCCGCAGCTGGGGTTGACTCACTATCGGCGTCAGCGGCATCAGTCAGTCGCTGCTATCTCTTCCCTCCTCCCTTTATCGTGTTGTCCGCTTGCTGCGCGCGCTTCTGCCCCCATCGTTTGCCGCTGGGTGTACACGCCGCCCCCCTCCCCCCTCTTCCTGCGAAAAAAAAAAAAATTCTGTGATAGCGCATACATGTGTTGCTCGATTTCTTTGCCTAAATCTATCGAAAAGGTGAAACAGCTTATTTGCTGCGCTCAAATTGCGCATTAGGAAGTAACGTAATCGTCGGCAATTTTTTTCTGTGCAACGTTGTTTAATGATTCGTGAAACGCCACGACGAGGGGGGAGGATGGGCCGACAGGAGGTTCTCCTTGAAGAAAGGTGCAAGGCCATAGACAACAGTACATCCTACCTTGTCTTGGCCAAGCTGCACTTTCTTGGCTGCAGGTAATGATGGGAACATCAAAGGGAACAGAAAAGCTTATGCCGCGGCAGCACGGAGTGATTGTGCGTCATAACAGTAACTAGGCACCACATCACTGTAGCATTTATGATCTCCCAGTCAAGCTAAAAGATATCCTTCGCTGCACGCTCGGGTTGGACGTCCGTAACCTTAGTTCAAGCACTTGAAGACTGCGCAGAAAAATTGACGGACTCGCCGGGCATTGGTCACAACAGTGGCCGCAGGCGTCAAAAATGAAGCCACAGAAGGTGTTTCGGCTCCTGTAATGGCCAGTCGACGCTTCTTACTTTGTCACAGCGCCTCTTCGCATGTTGCTGAGAGAAAACTGCTTTCTGCATAGCGCGCAGTATGCTGCATTCGCGTTAGTTTCGACGGGCCTAATCCATGCGCAAACTTTCAATGTTACCGATTCGTACAGTCCTGGACGAAAGTGCACTCGAAGGTTGTCATGCTTTAAACATCGCGATGAAGCGGTGTCCACACGAACGATATCGGCGCGGATGGATCTGAGAAGGCAGTGCACGAAGTCAGAGTTAGGCCAAAGTCCGGCTCTGCTCTCATACTGACAAAGGAAAACAGACAAAGAAAAGACGGCAGCGAGCTGCATACGGTCCGCGGCGGCCGCCGGAGCACAAGCGACACGCTATCCCCCTCTTTCAAAACTGCGTCAGCAGAATTGCTGCATCACGGTGCTAATAGCGTGCGTGCACCCCATGCAGAAAAAATGGGTGAGCCCATCAATGTGGTGCGAAGGAAGAAAAGAGCTGTCTACTATGAAGCACAAGAAAACAAGGGGAGGCTGATGGCCTTTGAACGGCGCACGTGCGAACCGTAGGAAGCGCGCATTCTGCTTTCGGCCACAGCGCCGGGCAGAGAGTCCGCTTTCGGCACGCTTCGAAATTCGAAACGCCCCAACGCTTTTTGCCGCCTTGCGGGGATGGTCCATTTGGCACAACGCGGAAGGCCGGCAGTCGCAGAGGAAGCGACTCGCAAAGCCGCATTGTACAATCCGTGCAACACCAGCCCACTTTGTTTACACAAGCCAGCATTATCGCGACTTTAGTTTCCTTAACGTAGAACTGCTGGGAATTTTCCCGGATATAAGAACGAATTCTCTGAGTTTTCCCCGAGTTTTCCTGATTATGCACATTCCATGGGAATTTCCGGTTTTCCCGGTTGGTAGACACCCTGCGGCGGCCTTCATCTGGCTCCGAGACAATATATAACAATGGGAGGGAAGCATGTGCCCAGACGAGACCGGAGACGATAACCAAGAAGCGCCTTGAAGGAGACTTGCCTGAGCTGTTAGGTGTCCGTCTGTAATTAAAAAGCAACCTGGAAATGTGGTTAGCTAATCTTTCAGCCCCATCTTCTTGAAGCCATCCTTTATCGTTCTGACTGACCTTTCAGCTATCCCTTTCGACTGAGGGTGAAACAGCCGTCCGAAGATGCGTTATATTATTCTTTTCATGAAGGTACCGAATTCATGACCGGTGAACTGAATTACTTTGTCAGAGACCACAGTCCTTGGAATGCCAAAGCTGCTGAACATCTCGCGCAAGCAATTCACTGTAGCTGTAGCATTAGCTTGCTTCATAGAGACTGCCTCAATCCACTTGCTGTGGGCATCCACAACAACGAGAATCATGCTTCCCTCAAGTGGCCCTGCAAAATCAATATACAGGGTCTGTTCTGAAAGTAGTAGGACTGGTTTTTTCCTGGGCGAATGGGCGGACGAGAGGCAATCTGCGCGTGCAGGATCGTTGAAGGGGGATTCTGGGAATGCTGAGGAAAATCGCCAGTCGGCTCTCGGCCGTTGAAGAGAGGAGATCGCTTATACTGTAAACCCCTATCGAAGCGCCTCGTAACGCAGAATCATGGAGCGTTTACTACATAAGCGATACGCGATAAATGTTTGTGTAAAACTTGGTAAAACGGGCAAAGAGACTCACGACATGATTAAGATGGCCTACGGTGATGCTGCCATGGGTAGATAAGATGTTTTTGAGTGGCGCAAGCTGTTCCGAGAAGGTACAGAAAGAGTGGAAGATGACGACCTCTTCGGACGCCATTCGACCAGCAAGACCAACAAAAATGTTTCGCGAGTGAAAAATTTACTAAACAGTGATCGTATGATGAGTATCAGAATTATTGCGGATGACTTGAGCATTCCACAAACCCAAGTTTTTGAGATTGTGACAGAAAACTTAGCCATGAGGAAAGTGTGCGCGAAGTTGGTGCCGCGAGTGCTGTCAGAGGAGCAGAAGGCCAACCGGAAAGCGATCTGCCAGGATCTTCTTCATCATGTGAATGAGGACCCCGATTTTTTGGACAATGTAGTGACTTGTGAAGAGACGTGGGTGTCTGAATACGACCCTGAGAGCAAGTGGCAGAGCTCAGAATGGCACACCGCTTCTTTCCCACGCCCCAAGAAAGCGCAAATGAGCAAATCCAAGCAAAAGTCCATGCTCATTTTGATTTTTGTACAACATGGAGTCAACCACACAGAGTTCGTACCACTCGGAGAAATAATTAATGGAGTTTTTTACATGAAAGTCCTCAAAAGACCCCAAAAACGCATTGTTCGTGTCCGCCCAGCCATCGGAAACAATTGGCGGCTGCACCATGACAACGCGCCGAGCCACACAGCGTTCAGCGTAGTTGAGTATCTTGCCCAGCATAGGGTGGCAACGCTGCCTGAGCTCCCCTACAGCCCCGACTTGGCCCTGTCAGACTTTTTTCTATTCCAAAGAATAAAATCGACGCTCAAGGGGAAGCATCACGGATCGGTAGAGGCGGTTGAACAGGACGTGACGAGGGAGCTAAACAGCATTCCGGTCCAGGCGTTCCTGGAGTTGTACGAAAACTGGAAAACTCACTGGCAGCAGTGTGTAGATGCGGAAGGGTGTTACTTTGAAAAATTCTAATCATTTGTACTATTAACATAAATAAATGTTTTTTTAAAAAATGAGTCCTACTACTTTCAGAACAGACCCTGTACATGCTGGACCACGGTTCTCGAGCAGTCGGTCAGCTCTGCGCCGGCACTGCGGCTGGCATGGGCAAGTTTTGGACACAGTTCTGACATGTTGCTGCTAGTCGTTCTATGTCGCGGCCCAATCCTGGCCACCAAAATGATGAACTATTAACTGCTTTCATAGTTGGAGACTCCTGGTGTGTTTCATTCAGTACGTTCAAAACACGATGTCGTGCTTCGTTCGACACTATTACGCGGCGACCCCAGTGCACCAGTACGTGGGTCAAAGACAGACTTTGTCTTTTATCGAAAAATGGAATAATACTCTCATCATCTATACATCTTCCGGTCGACGGCCAGCCAAACTTTGTCAACTGCGCAACCTTTTTCATTTGCGGGTCATTTGCAGTGAATTGCTTCACTTCATAAACTGACATTGTTCTGTCTTCGAATCCTGCTAGAGCAAGAAGGTAACCAGGGGGATCGTCTGATTGCAACTCTGTCGTAGGTAGTGGCGGTCGACTCAGGGCGTCGGCATGCAGAAGTTGCTTACCCGGCGAGTACTGGAGCTTGTAAAAGAAACCTACAAGGAACAGAGACCAACGTTGTATGCGAGCAGCTGCTAGCGATGGGGTGGGTCGATCTGCCCTCAGGAATCCCAGGAGAGGCTGGTGGTCTGTGACAAGTGTGAACTCTCGACCTACGAGAAAATCCCGAAACTTTACAACGATAACTGAGGCGCACGTTTGCCAGACATGATTTCTTGTGAAACAGCGCAACGGCACAAGGCCAGAGGACGAGAAGGAACGATACACAGCGCTGAACCAACAACAGAAGTTTATTCAGGAAGCCATGCTTATAAAGGTGCCAGCGACACTGAAAAACAGAAAAAAACACTCAGAACCGTGACAGATATCCCTCAGACCAGGCACGTTATTGATACCACAAGGTTAACACGACTGCATATATTCATGTTCTTTCTGCTAGATAGCGACAGAAGGGGTGCTTACACACCTCTGACCCAACATCATGATCTCAGACGCTTCGATAACTTCTCCAGTCACCTGATCTTTGTGTTTATCAACAATCCGGCTTTTGCCATATAAAGGCTGGCAAGAACAATAACGGCAGAAAACACCGATGTGGCGGGCAGCATTCTTGACATCGTTTTTTGCTGTTCCTGTGTTTTTTGTGTTGCTGGCGCCTTTATAAGCATGGCTTCTTGAATAAACTTCTGTTGTTAGTTCAGCGCTGCGTATCGTCCCGTCTCGTCCTCTGGCTTTGTGCCGTTGCGCTGTTGAACAAGAACTCGGAACTTTGTTAGGCCAAATACAAGGGCAAAGGCTTCGCGTTCGAGTTGAGAGTAATTCCTTTCAGCTTTTGTTAAGGTTCGCGAACGGAAACCTATAGGCTTGTTCACCTTGCCATAAGTGTCGAATAGCACGGCGCCAATCTCCAGCTTCACACTTCGCAGTCGCACTCCAGCTTGAGGTCTTTCGCCGGATTGAAATGGGCAAGTACCCCTGCCTCACGAAGGCCTTGCTTGGCTTGCATAAATGCTGCCTCCTGATCGGTTTCCCAAATCCATCGTGTGTTCTTCTCTAGCAGCCTGTACAAAGGTGCAAGGACGGATGATAAATTTAGCATGTACTTTGTGTAAAATATAATCATGGCCAAAAATTCCCACAGCTCCTGCACATTTTGCGGACAAGAAGCTTGCATGACTGCTTCGATACGCTGCTCTGTCGGATGTAATCCCTCGCGGTCAGTCAGGTGACCTAAGTATGAAACCCACGCCTGGCGAAATTTATATTTGTTTAGTCTGAGCTTAACCCCGTGCTCTTGGAAAGGCTCGAGCAGAAGCCTTAACGTATCGGTGCCGCCGTGTTTTTCAGATATCAGTATATCGTCGAGGTAAGCCTGGACACCTCATATGCCTTGCAATACAGTGTCAATTTTCCGTTGCAAAATTGCAGGCCCGGAAGCTATTCCGAAAGGAAAGCGGTTCTAAAACAACCACCCCTGGTGTGTATTGATAACACACGGTTTCTTGGACTGGTTATCAAGAGGGATCTGATTATAGGCGTCACGCAGGTTGAGCGTGGTGAATTGCTCACCGCCATTCAAAGACGCAATAATGTCGTCAATAACAGGTAGCGGGTATTGCTCCAGCTCGCATACAGGGTTTAGGGCTGCTTTGAATCTGCACAGATTCGAACGGTGCCATCCTTTCTCAGTACCGGCACATTTGGTATAGCCCACTCTGAGTGCGTTACGACAACACTCCGACACTCGACTGCGTAATCGCGCCCGACGCTACCATGCACATTCACCTTACCTCCGCCCTGTACCCTATTTCCGCAAAGCCGAGCAGACGGCTGGCGATCCAAAGGTCGAACAGGTAGGTTCTGGGACGGCATTGCTTCGCTTAGAAGCCAGCGCCTTTTCCATCGTGTCAACAATTATCCTTCGTTAGCTCCACAAGTGATACGTGCGCGTACGGAAATGTGCACTGCAAATTCGGCCGCCACTCACTGAACAGTTTAGCGCCAACTCCATAGACGAAATCTTGTTCGCTGAAATGTTCGCCGCACATACGAAAATGAACAATCGCATCTTTTCCTTTTCGCAGCTTGTCTAACCAAGCTGCCCGCTGCTTTCTGTCTTTCGGATAGAAGTGGAAGCTTAGGCCTGGCTTCGCCGCTTAAGTCCAGCATTAAGGTACAGAGCTGTAAGCGACCATGACAAAAGCCTAAATAAACTGTAGCAGTATTCATGCGACGACCCACGATCAAAGTGGGCATTGCTGCCACTCACTAACAATGAAAAATGCAGAATAACACGAATTTTAGCATTTAAAATGTGTAGATTCAATCGAGCCTCCACTTCTGTAGCAGTAAGAGGAGACCCATGATACCACTTGCTGTGCACGATCGACGCTAGCACCGTTCGCTAAAGTGGTGGAGCTCGCGGCCAATAGCAAGCTCACGAAAATAGAAACGACGAGGAAGGGAAGCAGTTTGGGAAGTGCTCATAAGCGTGATAGTCTACAGATGGAAGCCATAATCAAAACAGAAAAGCAGGAAAAACAATAACTAAATGCAAATCAAAACGGCCAACAAAAACCTCTAATAGCAGGAGGCGTTGAGAAAGAAATAGAGAAACGCCCTTTTCGCGATAGTAACATAAATTTGCAGGGAATGTTTGCGCGCTTCTAAATGCAGAAAAAAGCGACAAAACATTACAATGACATAGGTTTGTAAAGTAGCGGCCACAATAATACGGAGCTCCGGCGATGGAACTCCTCCCCTGCAATGAAGAGCAAAACTGAGCGGTGGTCGATAGTTGTGTAGGAAAATGTCGCTTGTGTGCTTTCGCATAAAGGCAGCTAACCCCCAATTTCCCCTACGCAAGAGGACAGGACCACAGTCATGCTCAGCATTATTCTGCCCGTGATTGTAAAAACGTTGTAAATGGAACGCACTACATCCTGCGATTGCGTCTCCCAGACTGTCCCTTCCAAGTCCTGGGGTTAAATTAAACAGCACACGCCATTTGGTGTACAAACGAGAGGAACTAGGCACATGCAACGAGCTGCGAGTGACAATGCATTTCACCCGTATGGATCACAACGCATGAGTGATCATTTCAAACGCAGCGCGTACTTGAATAACAATTTCCATTTATTTTTCTGATTAGAAATCTTGAGGTAGAGGACATGACTAGACGCTCCTCACTATAGACTGAGCGGCCCAGAAAGGTCGACAGCGGCCGCGACAAACACCGATCAAAGCACGATTTCATTTGTGGTTGCGCAGCGTCACCAGGAAAATGAACGTACACTATCGCGCTCAGTATGAGCTACACCTCGAAGGCGCGTGGCCAAGCGCTCCGCAAAGTTGCACAGTGGCGCCGACCACGACGTGTTTCGCAGTGATTGGGATATAGTTTGGTTGTTCCAACAAGCGCGCTGGAACCCCTCGGCCCCGTTTATCTGAAGGACATTGCTGTCATTTTTTTATTGTTTATTTTGTTTTCTCAAAAGAAGAAAATGCAAGATGATACAGCATTTTTGCCACCGACGTGCGAAACTTATCAAGGAATGAGCGCTTCTTTCGTGCTAGAAGGGCTATGCGATTGCTTTGCACATGATTTCAAAAGTATTGGGCACCCGGGAGATGCTGCGAGCTGACGAACCTGTTGCTCTTTATTCTGATCACTACAAGCAGCCACTTTCACGCATATCAGTCTGCGGTGCTTCAGTCCAGCATTCCCTGTTCAGTAAAATGATGAAGCGCAAAGTGGCACACTAAATATCACCAATTGTGTGAATCGAGGCTGGCCCGAGCACGAAGTTTCGGCGTCAAGCGACGGCTATCGTTATCATTTTGGAACCTGATATCACAACTGTAAGCGAGGGTGAAGGGGAAAGCAAGCAAGTGGAGGTGATGCGTGCTTGCAACAACAGCTACACACTGTCCAAATACCTCGGATACACTGCACGATCGGTGCCACTGTACAACCTTGCAGAGTGCCCGACCAGCGCTCGCGTGGTGTAGCTCATACTGAGCGATATAGTACTTAGGCAGCAGCCGACGCAGGGACGGTCTTTCAGGAAAATGCCTTCGGATCACCGCTGCTTGCCATTGCTCAGCTGGGTTCTGGTCTGGCGTCGCTGGCGGGTCCACGCAACCGCCTTCACCGTCGATAGTGCGTCCACATAGTGTGCGTGCAGCCTCTGCAGCTGTAGAAGAACGGCCTCCATGAGCTTGACGAAGTACTTAGCTGAGCTGCGGAGGGAAAACGCCTCCGACAGAATGCACAGTTCGCGCAAGCTGTCGATCTCTGCCAGCGCCATCGAGAACGCGTTGCATCCGAGCAGCATACTGCGAGCCGATATCGTCACCACTCGCCGATGCATGTTAGCGCGCAGTGGTTGGCTGTGAGTGCGAAAGGCGTCGTCCGCTGGGGTCGTCTCCAACGGTAGAGTGTCCAGACCGATAAGCAGTTCAGCAACTTTACACTGTCGCAAGAAGGCTAGGGACTTCAACTGCGCTGTCGCATCCACCCTCAGCATCCTGAGTTGGCTTCTGAGAACCCTTCCAGTATCTCGAAGGTGTCATCGGCTAGTTCCAGCGGATTGCAACAGGATTGGCACAAAAAGTCGTACTCCCGACGAACGTCCAGCTCAACCAGATTCTTGTAGCCACGAACCAGGAATTTTAGCGAGTCGGGCTTATTAATGGCGCAGGGAGCGAGCGGCAGTGACCGCTGGGGGGGAGGGGGGGTAACTCCGAGCCCACATCAAGCGAGCCGATACAGCCGCAGGCGAAATGGAAGGACGTCATGTTCAGCTCGGTAACACGGTATAAGCAAATAGCGAAGGACAGCTGAAGGGGTTCCACATGAAAATGATTAGCGCTCAAAAGTGATGGGAGGATATAGCTTTGCGCTGAGGCTAGCAGTATCGAGACACACCTGACGTCCAGCGAATGTTCAGGCTTTGAGACACCTTGGAGAATGTGGCTGCGTCATTGTTCGTCGGCTTTTATGGCTACGATGCTGCTCAGGTGCTTCGAAGCGTAATGTCTTGTAACAGCTCGGAAAGGCAGACAAAGTTGAATGCTGGTTCCGGCTTGAGGGTATAGCAGATTTTGACAGAAACAACGTCCATAGCCTGATAAAAGGCGTAGCCCAGACAGCCCCCGGCATTGTGCTGAATTTCTGGTGCCGGAATCCGCTCGCAAGAGAAAGTAAATGTCCTGAGATCGTTGGTTCATGCTTGACGCGTGACGTCAGCAGGCACCGGCAGATTCGACTGCGATAATGGATCTGCGGTCATGTGATGCGAGTGTAAAAAACTCAGTGCGACGATAAAGAGGGCTTCTTTCATCACCTGGGAATACGGTGTCTGGACTGCTTCCTCGGACAGCACTCAGGCGCGCGTTCGGCTACGCCTCCAGGCTTAGCACCACAGTAAACGTTGTCAACGCCGGTCCGGGCCGCATGAGCTGCGTGCACGCTTGGACGCCCGGTAGTCCTTCCTCCTCTTTGCGGTCGGCATGAATGTGGAGGCGCTGCAGCGCGCGGCACCTAATCATGAAAAGCTCTAAGAATGCGATGCTTACAGGTGTGGCTGCGACTTCGGTGTACATTTCTTCCGAGCTCAGTTGGGACGACGCGGTCACGACGCCCATCCGCACACCGTCTTTGTCCATAAGCCAACATTCATAGAAGTGTTCCTCGTGGAGAGTCCATTCTAGCTTTCGCACCCCTGCGAGGTTCAGTGCGAACAACTCAATCAACGGTACGGGCTCGACGACGCAGCCTGCAAACCGCAATTCTCGGAGGTTGTTGCAGGTTTCGACGAAGCTAAGGATGGCTCTAGATGGAGGGACTAAGCAGATGGTGAAGCGTAGTGCTTGCACTTGGCGGGACAGACGACGCCGAGGGAATTTGTCCAGGGTCCGCTCGTCCGTGTCAGTGGCGAACGTCAATGTGCGGACGTGTCTGGGCTGCAGGGCTGCGCTCTTGAGGCTGGGAGCTGCTTGGGCAAAGGAAACCAGGAAGGCTCCGTCTGAGGAAGCTGTATCATTTTATGACTGGCCTTAGTGAAACGTGGACGTAGCCAGGGAACATTGCACGAACGGCTTTATTCAGCGAGTGTTTTTATAGCGCACTCGATGCGTAAGAGGGCGAGTGAGTTACCGTACAGTCGAGCGCGATTTGAAGGTTATCGTGCGAGCGTCGACCGGGAACATGAACAGCGCCATGACCCAGAATTCTCTGCCGAGGCGAGGGAGGTATCAGGCCAGCTTCCCTCACTCTTTTTGCTGTTCCTTCAGCAGCCGTCACTCCCTGCTGGGCTATCAGTTTCATTTTTTTTATCTGAAATTGGACGCTACGAAGCTGTATCTAGCCTATGTAACGTCGTTGCTGCTGAGCCAGGAAGAATGGGTGACCAAGAAACAAGACCAAGATACGAGGTAACAAAGTCCACACTTTATCGCAACAAATGGAAAGCTTAGAATAGAGAGAAAGGGCGGCGGGTTTGTCGCGGGGGTGATGGTTGTTGTATGGAACAGCGAACGAGGGAGCGAAGAGTGCGAAATCATGATTTTTCCTGTTCCAAAACCGGCCGCCAGGTGCCTGGAGTGCTAGGCTGGTCGACGCTCGCGCGATAACCTTCAAATCGCGCTCGACTGTACAGGGTGGTCCACTCTAAGGGCGAACACGGCTCCGCGTGGCCACGCTCCGCGGAGCGCCAGCGGATCCGGCGCGTTCGCGCATCGAAGCAAAGCGGCGCAGGCGCACAGGGGTCCGGGGAAGGAGCTTCGTGTCGTCTGCTACCAGCAATACAAGCGAGGTGCGCGCCAGCGCTGTAGCAGACGACACGAAGCTCTTCCCCTGGACCCCTGTGCGCCTGCGCGACTTTGCTTCCATGCGCGAACGCGCCGGATCCGCTGGTGCTCCGCGGAGCGCGCCACGCTGAGCCGTGTTCGCACTTAGAGTGGACCACCCTGTACATCAGACAGCGGCGTAGTCCCCACAGCTTGGCCGCTGACGTGCGTCACCAACTGAAGATCCGATGCAGAAGCTGAACATTTCGTCCCATATCAATTCAGTCAGGCAGTCGATGCAGGCCATGGCACAACACAACAGTCGTGTGCCGAGGTAGTTCTTGCCTCGAGGGTCCTTCGAACAAGAAAGATGCGTAGAATTCTTTGCGGCGACAACTGGCTTCTGGAGTACAATATGCTTGGGGGAAGAATGTTTAATAGCAAGGAGTCTGCCCATTCCGATGAGAGCTTCTTTTTTCTCACTGAATGCTGATACAGCTGCGAAATACACGCGGTGACTGCAGTGCAGGAAACTGGCTATCCGGGCTCGAAGTCTCACTTTTTATAGCGTCCAAGCACGTGGGAAGGGTCCGATGAGATAGAAGTGTGAGGAAGTACGTGGAAAGACGGAACTTCTTCCAGACACAACTCAAGCAGCCACGAGCCACGACGGTAGTGCGCATGCGCGCAGAACGCAAGCGCGAGCCCTGCATCTCGCGTACGTACGCAAGCCAGCGGACTTTGCCTTGTGTTGCTCGCGTGGCTAGCGTGGTTAACGTTGACAACATGACGGCGCCCTGCCCGCCCGCTTCGGACCGGTTCGGGCCAAGTACTGCGTCGTCGCTGCATTTTTCGACGCGATAGCTCGCTCTACAGGGTTGTATTCACTTTTATATTGCGCGTTCTCACCCCTCTGAAATGATATAGGCGAGAAATAAGCATCGTTTTAGAGATTACTTGAACTATTTATTAATCTTAAGCCTATGTGTACACGGTGTACAGTGTCGCCATAGCAACAATCCCAGGCGAAGTATTTCTCGAACTCTGCACAGGAACTTACATTTTCATCGGATTCAAATGATTTTCGCTTAAAAAAAAATAAAATTCTCTCTAATCGATCCATTACTGCCATTAGTAAAGGAGAAAAAAGATTCTTCAGCACACAGTTCAGGAGCTTTGACTTGTCACTAGATGGCGTCACAGTATGTTACGCTTATCGTGCGCTACGCTAGCCACTCTCAACTTAAACTGACTTTGTCAGGACGGCCGGCAGTGAGCGTTAGGTGCGCTCGTAGCGTACGCAAAGATTTCGCGCACGCACAGCTAAAACTGTCTAGCACTTCCCTACGCATATTGGGACTAAACCATGTGATGATTAGACCTACGGCAGTCGTGTGAAGCTGTTTTCGCGTGCGCGATACATGCTGCTGAATGTAGGTGAGTGCAATTGAATAGAAGGTACATACACGCAGAGCAGGGAGCAGAAAAAAATCAGGTGGCTAGATCATAAATTTCATCGGAATGGGTGCTTGAAGCTAGAGTAGGAAAGGGTTAAACCCTGCTGAAAAAAGTTCTATGATGCAATAACCTCATAGATCATTCATCATAGAATATCATACAATCTGTATGATATATCATACAATTTGTATGATATTCTATGACATATTTATGATGACTGTATGATTTTACAGAAATGTATGACATTTTAATTATAATTTTCTATGATTTGTATGATCTGTAGTAAAATGGCAGTTTGGGCGAGTTGGTTAAGCATCTTGTAATAAAAACAGCGCAAGGACACAGGACGAGAACGGAGAGTAGACACACACGGCGCTGATAAGGCAGGGCGTCAAGAAAGCGCGCGCATGCGCTTTGTCAAAGATACACTCAGCGCCGTGTGTGTCTACTCTCCGTTCTCGTCCTGTGTCCTTGCGCTGTTTTTATTACAAGATTTGTATGATAAGTATGATATTTGTATGATAAACCGTGTGAGTTTATTGCATCATAGAACTTTTTTCAGCAGGGAAGGGCTGAAGCGGGAGAGGTCTTTTGTCTTTTTATAGGCTTAACTCGGCTGATGTTTACGAAAACACTCCACATTCAACCCCTTCCCCTTTGGGGTCCAGATGTAGCAGACTCAAAAGAAAGGGCGCTGAACGTTCTCTTGTTCCCGCAATGCTGCACCCTGAAACGCAGGGTGGGTACGACCGTGCCTCTGGGCCACAACAGGCTTACAATGCCAGAGCCTCATCATCATCTGCCTGATTATACCCACTGCAGGGCATAAGCCTCTATAACCCTTTTTTAACTAAACCCTAAAGGTTTAGGCCTTTTCAACACTGGCCTCACCCAGCTGCAGCCTCCTTATCCCCGCGAACTTCTTAACCTCATCCGCGTACCTAACTTTCTGCGGCCCTCTCGTAGGAGGTACGCTTGCCTTCTCTCTTGCCTTCGCATTACATGGCCTGCCCGAGCCCATTTCTCCTAGGATTTCATTAACCCGCTTTTGTTCTCTCACCCACTCCGCCCGCTTCCAGTCTGTTAACGTTACACCTATCGTGTTTCTTTCCATAGCTCGCTGCGTTGTCCTTAACTTAAGCTGAACCCTTTTCGTTAGCATCCACGTTTCGGCTTTTTCCCGGAAGAAACGTGGAGTATAATGAAGCGCTGCTGTCACTAACCGCTGTCCGAGCTTCTATCTGAGAATGGAGGGGACCCTATCCCGTGATCAACTTTCGCCGCTGCGCCTGCTTCCACGACAGGCTCCAGCAGCGCTAACTAGCGCAGCTGCCCAGACGATGTGACAGCCGTTTACGACGTAGTTTAGTGCGGCTATCGCGCCCTACGACTCCCGGCCTAATCCTCGATGCACGCGGGTTCCAAGCGGCAGTGCGACACGGGAAGAAAACATGCTCGCGGGGCAGTGCTTCTGCTATTTGGACCTCAATCATGGCGTGCGGAGGCGTTGCACCGCAGCGCCGCGGCTGTGCGCATGGGACAGCCGAATCGTTTTCACGCACAACAGCGCAAGTTACGCGCCTAAAATGCCAAAAAAGTTGTTAGAAAGACGGTGAAACCAATGATACATTGTTCGGCATCGTGTGGCGCTCCTCAGAATATTTTTTTTACTGCACTTAATTAGATAATTAACTAAGAGCGCTGCTACACGGCCAGTTTCAATGGCCATCGACTCAACAGTATATCGAGTCAACGGAGCAGCCCGGAACTCCATCGAGATTTCGAGGGCCTTCGGGCGCTCCCAAGGTTGCTAGCGTTGCTTCGAGCGGCGCCAACGCGCACTCTCGTGCACGATGCGTTTACGGTACGAGAGCGTAAAAAACGTTCTTCTCATAAACTTTAAAGCAGGCAGAAAAATATTAGCCTATAAAATTATTTAACAATTGTATGGTTTTGGCTTACAACGCATTAATTTCATACTCTCGCTCGCAGTAACAAGCGCGCGAGAAGCAAACACGACGAAAAGCTCAGCCATTTTGATGTGGTCCTCAGATCACTTTTTACGCGATAGTTTTTGATATAATTTTCCTGGCTTTCTTTTGTATATTTTCCGCGATTCCAACCCACGTGTTATTTTTTATTCTGCCTGCGGTGGTGCGAGGTCTTTTACGTCCCCCTTATTTTTTCTGTCTCAGCTTTTTTTTTATTTTATTTTTTTCTGAAATGACGTCGGCGGCACGGCAGTTTTGGAGAGACCGGGAAACGCTTATGCTGATAGACTTATGGGAAGATCGCCTCGCCGACTTGCGTCGTCAGAAGAGGAACGGCGGCGTGTACGAAGAAATTGCTCAACGTTTACGAGAAGCCGGCTACTATAGGACGCGCGCCCAAGTTCACAACAAGATCGAAAACTTGGGGCAAACGTACCGGTAAGTGGCTTTTCTGTGCGCGCGGATTACAAGCATGCGGTCTGTCGCGGTAAAAAGTTCGCAGCCTTGTCAGCGTTGTTTTTGAGACACCCTTTGTAACCAACATTGTTTTTCACTGCGCTGCATACTCGCATCTTTCGCAGCAGCGCAGTATGTAAACATTGCTGACTCAAGTGACTACAGTCAGCCCAGTTTTACGTAGGGCAGCACGAAATGACACATTCATCGTCAGCACTTTCCTTTATTACGCGACAGCGTATACAGCGGTGTTGATACAGCTCGTTCGGTCCAAAAGCCGTCGGCGTCGTACTACTGAGCACCGCGTGGAACCGGCATGGAACCGGCGATACCGAAATGGCTTTGCCGTTCACGCATTTACTGCTTTTCACGCAGGTGTTCATCGCTGGTTTTTCAAGTCACTGCTTTCATGCCGAGGAATTATCTGCTATGCATGATTCGTCTACGCTGGATACTGGTTCCTTCACCAAGCCTTCACCTGTGCTAACCACGGTCGACTTCAACGATTGTGTGTGCCTCGCAGCCGATTTTGGACAGTGTGCAGTGCCAGTCAAGCCACCATGGTTTTGCAGCCCGTGCGACTACACTCTACAAAAAGCGGGAATCATAACTTCACCGTTGGGGCGTGGAACCGGCGATACCGAAATGGCTTTGCCGCTCACGCATTTACTGCTTTTCACGCAGGTTAGTGACACATATTTCAATATATGTTTAGTTCACGCTTTGCCGGTTCCACCCCCTGTATTGTATGCATGCGTTTCTTCTCATTCTGTAGCACACAGACCCATGTTACGCGGAAGGTATCGTTTTTCTTTATTGCGGAGAGCTGCGTTTTACCTTTTGCTTCTGGTTTTGTGCGGCGACATAAAAGTTAACCCAGGACGTAGTGATGCGATCCTGAAGCAGCTTTTGCATGGCCAGACAGAAATTAAAGAAAAACTTGCAATTATCGAGAGTTATCAGGATGAAAACAAAACAGCTATGTCAGATCTGAATGCCCGTATGCCTAATTTAGAAGCAAAGATTGCAGGTCCTGAGGAAATGCGGGCCGCTGTCGAGGACTGTAGGGCGAGTAGTGAAAGACAGCAGTCTGAGTGGCAGACTCTGATGCAGAAAGTGGACGATCTTGAAGATCGATCTCGACGGTGCAATCTGCTCTTCTATGGAATTAAGGACGAGGATGAACACGAATCACAACCAATTTCCGAAAAACTTGTCCTAGATTTGTGTAGGTCTACTCTGGGAATAGACCCTAGAATCGAAAGAGCCCATCGCCTCGGACGGTTCCATTCAGAAGGAACTCGCCCAATAATTGTTAATTTTAGTTCATTCAAAGAGAAAGAGGCTGTTCTGTCAAATGCGAAGAAATTGAAAGGAAGTTCTACTAGCATTTCAGAGGACTTCTCTGAACCAGTACGAAACAAGAGGAAAATGCTATGGGATTACGCCAAAACTCCCAAGGGACCCAATGGCAAAGCACATCTGAAATACGATGTCCTTTACTTGAATAGCGTCAAATACATTCGCGACGAATCTCAGGGGCAGGTAGTTCGAGCTTCTTGACAAGCTAAGCCGGATGACCATGTTTTGTCGATTCTAGTACTAAACTGCAGAAGTATTAAGAATAAAGTGGACAAGCTACATGGTCTATTTGACATGGCGAGACCTTCTGTTGTGATCGGATGTGAATCATGACTGGATGGAGATGTTAGCGATAGCGAAGTTTTTCCGAGTAACTATATCAGCTATCGAAAGGATCGACACGGGCACGGAGGCGGCGTATTTATCCTGGTGGGCGTCTTAATTAGTTCTCGTAAGATGGAAATTGATGTTGGGACATGTGAGGCAGTATGGGCTCAAATTAGACTTCTAAATGGTAAATTACTATCTGTTTGCTCGTTTTACAGGCCACCTGGAAGTAAGCTAGAACCCATCAGCGACCTAAATGATATGATTGAAACTGTTAAAACTGACTATTTAGTTGTTGCAGGTGATTTTAACATTCCTGAATTAGACTGGAGCTCTGGATGTCTTCCGTCTAGAGCCAATTCTGAGGTAGGCAAAGAATTGTTAAATCGATGCAATTCATTTAGCTTATCCCAATTAGTGCTGCAGCCAACCCGTGGTAACAATGTTCTGGATTTATTATTGACTAACCAACCATCGGCAGCTTATTCTACCCTTGTAGTGCCCGGCATCACTGATCACAGTTGTGTTTTAGCAGAAATTAACTTTCAGTATGTTAAACTTGAAGACTGTGGCAATCGGCGCATTTACAGTTATCGAAAAGCAAATTTCCCCGAGATAGCCCGGACACTTGAATCCTATGTCGATGTGTACGAAACATTGTATGATTCACTCAGCGTTGATGAGCTGTGGCGCACACTGACAGCCAAACTTTTTGATTTGCGTGAGAAATATGTGCCTTCATGGGTGATGACGAAACGTCGCAGCAAAAGCAAGCCACGGTTTACAAAAGCGCTGCGCAGAGTCGTTGAAAAGAGGCAACAACTATGTGCACGCTTCAAAAGAAATCCGTCGCAAGATAACATGGATCAGTTAAAAAAAGATTACAAAAATGATATGAATGCTTTGGTCAAAGAGGCTAAATTTCCTACTTTCAGTCTTTCGACATGCGTATCCAGGATCGCCCTAAAGAATTTTGGCAGTACATAAAAAAAAACAAAGGATGAATTGTCTATCCCACCACTCAATCACGACGGAAGTATCGTTCATGATAATCTGGAGAAAGCCAAGTGCTTTAACACGTTTTTCAGCTCAGTGTTTTCTGCTAAGGACAACAATAGCCCTGCCGGTTTTCGCCTGGCCTTGAACTGTACGGAACCTATGGAGAACATTGAATTTGATCAGCGACGAATTGTGTCGCTCTTAGAACGCTTAAAAGATAACAGTGCCACCGGTCCAGACGGCTTACCCACGATACTGCTCTCTTCTTGCGCTTTTGATTTGTTAAGGTACCTTGAAATTCTTTTCACAAAGTCATTACAGGACGGCTCTTTGCCTGATGAATAGAGGCTTGCTAATGTTGTACCTATACATAAATCGGGACCTAGGAATGTTGTTTCAAATTATCGATCAGTGTCCTTGACCAGTGTATTATGCAAAGTTTTAGAGCACGTGTTTTATACTAATATTATGAATCATCTTAGCATACATTCATTCTTAAATACTAATCAGCATGGCTTTCGCAGTGGTTACTCGTGTGTCACCCAGCTTACTGAATTTGCACATGACCTGTCAAGTGCTTTGGATAAGGGATATTCTGTTGACTGTATTTTTCTAGATTTCAAGAAGGCCTTTGACGTCGTATCACATTCCTTGTTAATACAAAAATTATACTGGTACAACATAATTGAGAACGTTATTAGGTGGATAAAGGAATATTTGAGCTTTAGGCGTCAATGTGTTGTTGTCAACGGGAAACAGTCGCATGAGGTGGCTGTAACATCAGGGGTGCCCCAGGGATCCGTCTTGGGCCCATTACTGTTCATAATTTATATGAATGACATCTTTTCAGGTATTTCTTCATACATGCGTCTTTTTGCGGACGATTGTGTATTGTATAAAATTATTAACGATCAAAGTGACTCTGATGCATTACAACAGGATTTTTGCAAAGTGGCCCAGTGGTGTGAGAACTGGGGAATGCATATTAACTTACAAAAATCTGTACATATGTGTTTCACTAAAAAGAAGGTTCCCCATATTTTCACTTATAACATAAATAATAGCAGACTTCTTTCAGTGTAGGAATTTAAATATCTTGGTGTATATTTAACAAGTTCAATGTCTTGGCATCGTCACGTGGATTTCGTTACTGCCAAAGCCTGTCGTTTTTTAGGCTTCCTTCGACGTAACGCTAAACTTTTCCCTTTAAAGACTAAAGAACTGCT
Source organism: Amblyomma mixtum (assembly GCF_055824585.1). NCBI lineage: Eukaryota > Metazoa > Arthropoda > Arachnida > Ixodida > Ixodidae > Amblyomma > Amblyomma mixtum. Next base: position 131,982,592 of record NC_143021.1, on the reverse strand, counting down.
GTATAATGCAAACGTTAGAAGCATACTTTTGTATGCTTGCACAGTCTGGGATCCAAAATCCTTTCTTGACGTTCAAAAGCTAGAAAGAGTTCAGAATTTGGCCGTTCGTTTTGTTTTCAATAACTATGGGCGATATTTTAGTGTAACGAGCGCGAAAAAATCTTTGGGTTGGGACTCCCTTCAAAAACGTAGGAAAGTTCTGCGTTTAAAATTATTTCATAACATATTTCATTCTAGAACTGGAATAGACAAAACCAAATATATAGCCAACCCTGATTACGTGTCTTTACGAAGAGATCATCCACTTAAAGTTAAAGAATACAGATGCCGGACTGACCTTTTTAAAATGTCTATTTTCCCTAAAACGGTTTCGGAATGGAACAAGCTGCCCGAGGAAGTAGTGTCCATATTATCAAATGATTCATTTTCTTCCATGCTGTGGCATTTTTTATGTATAATAATTCCGTGTTCTTTCTATCTCATTGTTATCTTTTTTTGTAACTACCTGCATGAGGTACTTTTGTACAAAAAGTACAAGTGTACATTTTGTTCAACCCCCCTACTGTAATGCCAGACAATGGCGCTGTGGGTATGATGATAAATAAAATAAATAAAAAAGTATCATGCCACCCGTTTACCCCAGAACGTTCCGGATGGCGTCATACGATCCAACGTTTCGTGCGCCATAAACGTACTAGTTAAATTACAGCCTAGTTCGCGGCAGGGATTTGAACGGGTGACCTATAATCGGGCGCTGCGTATCATGCGCGGTTTGGGTGTCCAGCAAGACAAGTGAGAACGTTGCTGCATCATTTCCTTTCCTAAAAAGCGCCGCGCCAAACGAGCGATGGCGTTCAGCGGACTCCCTGGCAGCGCTGCAAGGCGCTCTGGCCTACCAGGCGAAGCTGAAGCGTCCTCCAATTTTTTTTTCTTGTCTCAGTCGCCCTTGCAAAAAACTTTCAGATTGTGGCTGAGGAAGAGAACGACCGGTTCAGGAGCGGTCACGTGGGAATTCTGGTGGCGCATACACCAGTTCATTGGCACACTGCCGGCCAATGATCCCTCCATGGCACAGGAAAGCGACATAAGAGTTGAAGAGGTATGTTGCAGTATTTATTGCAGCTTATAGCAGCTATTAGTGCTGCGCAGCATGCTTGGTAGTGCTAGAGCTAATCACATTAGCTCATTTTCTTTAATAGTGCTTTGCAGATGCTTATTTTGAAGTCAATGACGGGAATTCTCAAATGGAATTTGCAGTCAGCATCTATAAAGAATTAGAGCTGCAGAAACTGCGGCACCTTAACTGATTTTAGCCAGCATGTTTTCACAGAAAGGCTTTTATTTACAGCTTTCTGCCGGAAATTAATTGTTGCAAGATACCGCCAGTATCACAATGGCAGTGAACCCAGCATAACAGGGTTTGCCTCAAAATCACTGTGAGAACTAAGCAATGCTTATTTCAGCCTAGTCATGTCAGTAAGATGAGCTATGTGTGCTCCTTAAGAATGTAATGGATGGTGGCCACCCACTGCCAAATGGAAACGTGAACTGTGGAGTTGAGCAAAAGGAACCTTTAGCTGCCTATTCTGTTCTTGCCCTGCCTAACAGTATGACTGCCACGCAGATCATTCATCAGATGGAGCAAGGTGAAACCGCTGAAGCCGTCACCACCACAATGGCAGTGCACGACACGCTGCCCTTCGATGACCTTGACACAGGGTCACCGCAGGCGATGACACCACCAGCAGTCGGGTCACCAGCAGCCCTATCAGCACCTGCCACACCAGCCGCAGCATTGGCTGCCACACCAGCCGCAGCCCAGCCTCCCTCCAGAAAGTGGAAAAGGGGGGGCAGGTGCTCTGTCTCAAATTCATGGAGGGCTCCTGCAAGAGCAGAAACTCTTGCGGGAGACCTTACAACCAGCTCGGATGAAGGAATACGAGCAAAGGGAGAGGCAGATTGCTCTGCAAGAGAAGGTAGTGAACGCCTTAGAAAAATTCTTCGCCAAGTAAAGCAATAAAAGCTCGTTTATTCTAATTTCTATGTGTTTATTACAATACCATGACCTGAATGTGTGCCCAAAGTGGTCAGCAGTGCAAACATGACCAGCTCAACCCTGCGGTGTAATGCTGGATCGTGTATAGACATGCTGTGCATTAAGCATTAGCCATGCAGAGCATGCATGCATGCATGCCACTCGTCTGTCATTTCTGTCCAGGCTTGCTGGCGCGCCTACTTTGGCATGCTGCTTCCTACAAGTTGCAATTTGTTTTGCAATTTAGTTCCTACCTGTGCCTACTGATCTGACACAAACAGTTTACGCATTTTTATTGTACACAAAATGGTGATGCCACTGAAATGACATTAATATAGTGCAACCCAGTTGAAAAATCCACCAGACTGTTCTGGTGTGTTCTGGTGTTAACACCAGGATTTCCTGGTGTGGCTGGTGTGGGCACCAGACCAGCCTGGTGGTGCTGGTGTGCACACCAGACCGGTGTGGTGGTGTCTGGTGTGCACACCAGACCGGTGTGGTGTTGTCTGATGTGCACACCAGACCGGTGTGGTGTTGTCTGATGTGCACACCAGACCGGTGTGGTGTTGTCTGATGTGCACACCAGACTGGTTTCATGTCGTCTGGTGTGCACACTAGACTGGTTTCATGTCGTCTGGTGTGCACGTACACTAGACTGGTTTCGAGTCATCTGGCGTATATGATCCAGCTCAAGCACACCAGACCTGTTGCTGTATTCATGTGCGGGAGCCGAGCGCCACCAAAAAGATCTGTTCGGTTCATTCTAGTTTGCATGATGTACCAGATACAATCTCAGGCACATGCCAGACATGTGGCCAAGGATTATTTCATGCACTGACCAACATGTAGGTTGGTTTGGTACTTACTGAGATTAATGAAAGATTTCTGTCCTGCTTAATTGCATAGTCCATTGTTGCAACTATGGGTGTTCATGTCTTCACACCACAGTCAAACCGTAAAAAAGTCCAAGGTAAATTGTGAGGTGCATTTGCGTATCATACAGCATATAATTTGGTATTTATTACTATTACACTAAGGATGAATGGCAGTCTGTTTATTATGTGGACAAAAAAGGCACACTTTTTTAGCTTCCAGGTATAGTTAAATGCTCATATCAGCCAGGACAACAAAAAATTTGTATCTGGTGTGACTATGAAAACATAAAGGCATGACAGCAGGTTGAACTAAAGCTTGAAAGAAATTAAAACACATTTATTCTCAAAATTCAGCATAGAACTCCTTCGTTTCAGAGTTGCAGTAGTGCCTTCGCGAAATGGGCATTTGGGAAAGTGCCCCTGAAAGCATCACAAAAGAACACCATCAATTCATTCCCCTGAATTGTAGCAATGTGGGGCCTTTCATACAGCCAGGCAGCTTCCACAGTGCTTACCAGTGCCTTTCACAGTGATCAAGGCAATGAAATTACTGGAATCAGAATGGTGATAAGGAGGTGGGCTTTTGTGCAGACACAATACTTGACGGGCAGGTAGGAAAGTACTGAAGTGCTGCCAGCTGCATTAAGCACAACAGCAAATGCCAGCTCAGTTGATAACAAATTGTGCAAGGGCATTTGAAGACAACTTCACACAGCACTGTGCATTTGCTCATCGACGCAATGCCAGAAACCATAAGGAACAGCAAGACAGGAACAGGCATGGCTGAGTTGGCAACAGTAAAAATTGCTACACGGCAAAACAGCCGAAAACATCCTAAGCTCCCCCTGTGCTATAGATTCTGCCTGTAAGAGCTTAATTTTCTGACTTACATGAGAGCTGTACATTGTTAAGAGATGAAGAGAATGTGAACTATCAAGTTTAAATGGCCAACGATTATTTCGTGCACTGACCAAACACCACCAATTGCATAGCTGCTAAAAGGTGCATTTTGCTACTAGTTTACTTGTTTTAACACCCGCTAGGTGAGATGCCCCAGACAACTTTTTCATCAACAGCCAAACAAAGTCTCAAGGTCAGCACATGTAGGTAAAAAAAACAAGCAAACGACATTTTACATATCATTATATAAAGGGTCTTGGAAAACAATGCCCTTCCAAAGTTACATGCACTGAAAAAATTCCCCGCTGTACATTACCACTGAAGGCTATGGAAAGGTGCAAAGGAAGTGCAAATACACTGTAGAGAACATCTTCAGCATAAGTTGCTGTTTTTCATAACAATGCCTACTTCGAAGCATGAAGGACAAGAATAAAAAAACTCGTGCTGAGCAGCAGAGCAGCAAATAATGCACAAGACAGTACACCGCAACTTGACATTACTTAATAAGGCACAATATTATATAAAAAAGGGCTCATATCACAGGATACAATGTCAGTCAGGTTATCCAGCTTAAGTAAGCAAAGAATAAAAATAAATGGGTGCAGTTTTCACTGGATATAAACGAATGCATGAGAACTGCTTCAAAGAACTGTTCATGAACTCGGAACAGATTGAAAACACAGAGATAACAGTCCCTGATAAGTGTGTTCATTTAACAGAAATGAACCCTTACAAAAAAGCTGGCTCATTCGGGTTGCTAAGTCATATATATAGGGATACATCTTGTAGAGAAATCATCAGCTAAACTGCATATACTGTGGGGCAAAGGCTTCTCCGAATACTAAGTTCCGAACCTCATGTGAAACACGGCACTGCAGGAGCATTCATGCTTTGGTTGGTCTGTCCAGCGGGCTCAATATTTAAGGCTACATGTTCCCTTGATGGAGACAGTTGGCAAGTACGTGTGTGAATTTTGTACTAAGCTGCCATTGAAGCATGTATGTGTTGACGTGTTGGCAAATGCAAAGAAAAACGCCTATCGAAACATTTTCTTGCTGAACATGCACAAGACAGTGTACTGGATGCCACTGCCATGTGACAGTGAACATGCACAACAAACAAGACAGTGTGTTAATGATAATGCAACACGCTGCAACCTCAAACAACACTAACTAGGTACCTTGCAATGTGCTGCCAAGTTTCATGACATTTTGAATTTTGTAAAACGCAATAGCAAGTTGGCCACAATCATAAATGGAGATCAGTGAAAAAGTGGATGAGTGAAACTGCTATGAGTAAGATGTGCAACAGACTGGGCAAAGGGTATTTTGTCTATGTCGAAAAGATCAGCATCATCATTTTTGCATTTTTCACAAAGCTGTATTCGTGTCTCACATGCTGCATACATATCGTAAAACTGTGCTCAGAATGACATCGCTTTGAACCAGTTTTGACCACTGGTTTTGTAGAAAAAGAGAGGAACAGAGCTGTAGCAATCACTTCATAAAAAGACCTCAAATATGGTAAATATCCATACCGCAGTCTTTTGGATGTATAAGACGACTTGCTTGTACACTGAAACTTGCTTCAAGAAGTATTATGTTGCAGTTCACCGATGAAAAAAGCTCAAAAGCTGAAGAAGTTTATTTTTGTTTCCCTGCAAAAGTGGGCCGTGTCGAACTGTACGCCCGTGCTTGTAAAAACATAACACCAAGGAGGCCTAAAAGTTAAAAATATGCTGAATGGTTTGTTTCATAGCTCGGTAGTATCCAGCATGCAAAAATATGGTGCACAGGGGCGGCATTTTCCCATTTGACAGCATTTGAAGCAAGTGGGATACAAGTGTCTTACTCAAGAATATTTTCATGCTGTTCCCTCATGGTACTGAAAATGACTAATCACTTTCATGAAGATTAGGCATCTTCACTAAGAATGTGCTCTCTTGTTCCACAAGCACACAAGATGAAACAACGCTTTCTTCGCAAAGCATGCAGAGAGCGATGCCAAATGGAGGGTGCTCGATTCTGAACAAAAAGGGCAGCTCAAACACTTCAGTAATCAATTCTTGACACAACAGCAAGATTTTGCTGTCAGCAGCAAACACCTTGAGAATTTTAACAAGTTTGCCGTTACTTGCTTCCAGGTAGCATGAACATGTTCTTTCTGCTTGTTGATAATGGGCGCTGTGTACAGTGAACCCCTTGACACGAGCTCTAAGGTACTCACTTACGCATGCCTCGGAACCAATGTTTTGCCTCAACAGTATTTGGATGGGTTCTTCATAGACACAAGGTGGCAAAGCTGCACCTAAGACACTAGATTTGTGCTGTTTAGAAATTTTACCTGAAATTAGCTCCTGCTGCTTTTTCAAAAATGGAGGAAGAGGTACCAGACGTTTCAAAGAATTTAGAACTCCATTCATAATGAATCTTTCTGATATTTGCCGAGGAACCCCTTTCGCAGCAGACACAAGCTTCAAGATGTCCCCGTTGCCCCCTTCAAATGGGAAGGTTGACGTGGCCCACAGTGGACCTGTCATCCTAACAGATTTCGCCAGATGTAGAAGTTGATGAACATTGAATGTTTGCGCACTTTCATCATAAAATATTTTCACTTCCTCCACAAACTGTTTCAGCAACCTTTCTGCAATAAAAGTGTCACTGCGTTCAACACTTTCTCTCAGCAGCATAAAAATGCCTTCTACCAGCAATGAAAAATGCCTAATATATCTATCTGGCAAAATGTTTTGAAGGCATGGCACACTGTAGTATAGCAACCAATACTTCCATTCTGTGGCTTTCCAGAATGCCCTCTCTGAAATTGGCCTTGGCAGTCTCGAGAAGCTTATTGGTGGCCGTGCTTTCAATATACGCTGATTTAGCTCGGCAATTCTATTTCCTACATACCAAGGCTTCCCAGTTGCAGACAGCCAAAGCTCTGTCATTTGTGCAGTCACACCCTCCAGGACACAATGCATATAATCGGGAGGGAAGCCCCAGACCAAGTCCAATGTTCCTAGCTTCGTAACTGGAGATGGCCCCTTCACTCCATCGACAGAGCACTTTCTTGTAACTGCAAGGGACATGGCTGACAGCACAGTGTCGTGGGACCTTTCAACCATGGCACCGCCTTCAAACGTGTACTTTACTGTGCCTACAACAAAAACACAACAAATCATTAAAATCAAAACTCACTTCATGCCGCACAGATCAAAGCAGTAGTAAAGAACAAATGAAAATAATTAAAAACATGAATATAACACCGGCAAAGTATAAAACATCCAACTAGCCAAGTAGGCTGTTATTCCTTACTTTTACCGCTGGCAACCAATCTGCCATGTAAAACATATGCTGTATATCTGTGTCCTTCATAAGACTGAATGAAAGCAGGAGTCTCACCGTCAACTAAAGTTCCCTTGTTAAGACACCAAGTGCAGCCGTAGTACCCGTTGTACTGCTTTGCATTGAGCAAAGCAGCTCTGGCCGGTGAGTCGACACAGCAGCACACAATTCTGACTGCAGACTCCACAACTTGATCAGCAAAGGTCCACATCAGGCTGCCAACCTCTTGGAACTTGTCCACAAAGGTTTTCATGAAGAGATGTGCAGGTGGATGCTCCTTGCCGAACCACACTGCTCCAACCAAAATATTCTTCCACCGCAGAGGAACGGGAAGCTCATTGAGGGCAACTTGTATTGGCCACACAGAACCTTTGCTTGACTTAAATACCGGTGCACCATCAGTATTCATCGTCAAAGTTAGGTCACTCCACTTCATTTTGTGGTCGCTGCGAACTTTCTTGTAGAGCAGGCCATCTGTGATATCGGTGAAAGCCTCTGGGCATGATGAAGCAAGCTGAAGCAGGTTGCTTCCAACTATTTTGCCCATGCGTTTCAGGAGCTGTTGCAGTTGTCGCTTCAAGTTAAGAGTGATGAAAAAGCTCCCCTTCTTCAAAACCTCTCCTAGGCTTGCAACTTCTGAACAAATTCGGCAACGCCAGTGGCTGGTACCATTGCCATCAATTAAGAACTGGCAAGTCGGGCAGAAGGCATGAATGCTCACCATTTTTGACTGCTGAAGCCTCCACAGTTTTCGAAAACCATATTTGGTTGAAGGAAAAACCTCTTCAGCAAAGAGGGCGTTCAGAAGCTTGAGCAAGCTGTCAACTTGTGTCCATGGTAGCTTAGCTGCCACAACAAATGATAATATCAGGAGCATGGCTTGCAGTCGAGTTGTGGACTGGCCAGGAAGAGTCGTCTTTGAGTTGGCTGCGATGAAATCAGAAAGATCATCATCTGGGTCGTCAGCTTCCGCATACACATCAGGGTCTCCCTGCTCAGCATTCTGGTTAAAAGAGGCAGCACTTCCTGCTTGTTCAGAGAGCTGAGGTAGTGGCAGCAGACATTCTTCACTCTCAGTTTGTTCGTCTGTAACCTCAGCGTCCCCTCTTGGTACCTCATTTACTGCAGCTAACTGCAAAGAATAAACAAAAGAGGAATGTATTAGCTACATCAGACAGTGACGAAAGCCCGAGTGGCATGCTTTGAGAAATCTGGCCGATTAGTGGGTCAGCATCTTATCATGGCATGATGTGAGCCCAATTAATGCTGAATTGCTGCTCCATCCTCACACCGCTTGTTCTTTACCCAGATTGAGCATTTGAGACTATTCCAGCTGACGAAATGGGAATGGATGTGAGAGGGCAGCAGTTGTAATTGCGTCCACTGCACACAACTCTGCCATTGGCTGTGATAAGATGCTGACCAAGTGACCGGCTCCAGCTCTCACAGTGCTATAAAGTGAGCTTCACACACTGACATGAGAAGATTTGTCTGAACCGGTGTTCTGCTGGACAAAGAGAGAGACCTGAGAGATCCGCTATGTTGAGGGCTCAGTGTTTTTACTTTTTGTCATTCTTACTGGTATGCACAGGAATTTTCCATAAAAATTACTACGGGCTTTAAAAAGTATCAGTGCAATCCGTGCTGCTCACAGATGATGTCAGAGCAGAATTGCACGACATGTAAACTCATATGTTTGCCACATATGCCGATGTAGTCGACACCTCTCACACATTTATAGTGTTCAGTTGGAGTTCGTGTTTGACTGCATTTATGTTGATGAACTCTTCTATACGCAGCATTTTTCATTGGCGCCTGTGCTCAAGTCCCCAAATGATGGCGGCTACATCCAATTTGACTGCTATTTGGCTGTATTTCAGCCTGGCTATGTTACAAAAGGCCCTCACAACGCAATATTTCGATCCACATTTCACCTCACCAGTCTCCTTCTGCTTCTGTTTCTTGTTTCTCTTAATTCGATGCTGCGGAGTGGTTTTTTTCCTGATCATTGTACACCCGCGCTGCCTTGCTCTTCTGCCACAATCTTTGATGCGACAAACTTTTTTGCCATGGTTTCATTCATCACATTCATCATTTCCGTTTCCTAGCCCTGTTTCTCATTTCTGCATGCTGCGTTCTGCTATCAGCCGTCTGCATCCATCACAGACAATATTTTGGACGTTGATAGGCCATGTAAGCAATGCAAGCTCCGCCTTTTCAGGAACTCTCTTTAGATGCTTACCGCGCAGGTAAGAGCATGACCACTGCCTGCGATGGGTGTAAGGACGCTAGGTTCTCGCGATTCCGCAAAAGAAAAAAATCTGACTTTAGCTTTCTCCCCCCCCTCCCTTTCACAAAGAAAAAAATTACCGACGATTACGTTACTTCCTAATGCGAAATTTGAGCGCAGCAAAAAGCTGTTTCACCTTTTCAATAGATTGAGGCAAAGAAATCGAGCAACACATGTATGCGCTATCACAGAGTTTCTTTTTATTTTTCGCACGTATTCCTTTAACAAAGATTCCACTAACAGTTCTTGACAGTCATGAAAGAAGCTTTGTGGTCGGAGAAATAGACTGATATATGTTCGACTTGGTACACCAATGCTTGATTCTCAAAGACGAGATCTATACAAGTGCCTCGCGAGGTTGTCACAGCCGTGGGACGCGTTACGAGCGAGAGGAACGGGATGTTCTCCCGCATAAGTGTTAGGAAATTGCTGTTTGTCTTTATGTCATCATTAAAGTGCCCCACTACTAACATCGGTGTGGATCGATGGACGGTTAATGCGAGTTGCAGGAAGTGCACGACGTATTTCGTGAGTGCGGTAGGGGCGAAGTAGGCAGCTACTACCAGCAAGCCGTTGGGCAACTTTGCGGCGCACAGTTCGCCAAATTCATGTGACGTGCCAAACATTTCGACTGGTATTGCAGAGAGACCTGTGCGCAAGTAGATAGCGACTCCCGCCGCTGTGTTGTGGTCTCTGCGAGCACCACAGCAGTATAGGAAATCTATGATTTCGAGAGGCTCTTCGGGATCCATCCAGGTTTCAGCAAAGCAAAGTACAGAGGAATGGCGCAGAATGTGATCGTGGTGTACGTCCTTGGCATGTGCGGCAAGGGAGCGTACGTTAAGAATGTGGTTGTGAATGATGAATCAAGTACTGCCAGCGAATGACGCGTCCATTGGCTGTCTGCGTGTGTTACTGATGTGTGGTTAACATGTTAAGCTTCGCCTGTAAGAGTGGAACGCGACAGCGTCTTGCAACGCTGCCAGGGAGTCCACAGAACGCCATCGCCAATTCGGCTGTACGCCTTGCTGGACGGTAAATTTATTTTTTGAGGAAAGGAAATGTATCTCTCTCGCATATCTGGGTGGACACCTGCACCTAGCCGTAAGGGGAAGGGGGAAGATGGGAGTGAACGAAGACGCCGTATTAGCTAGACGCGCCTTTGTTCATTCCAAACCATTCAGCTGGCATTACGGAGTGGCTAGCGTGCTCGTATCGCACTCCGGAGACCCTGGTTCGATTCCCCAACTCGACCAATTTCGTTCTCGGTTTTATAGATTTATGCGGTCTAACTAGAAAGGTTAATTAGGCTATTTCATATTTACATTATTGCATTTCTATCCATCGTGTTCTGTCATTAACCTGTCAATTGTTGGAACTGTCTAGGATGTTCGACACAACGTATATGAAACGAGCAACGTCTTACTGAGTGGGGAAGTGCGTGGTGGTGGTGGGAACGCGGCTTCGTACTTATCTGTTTTTTTTTCAGCAGCGTCTCCTTCCGCGGACGCTGTTGTCGCTGCGGCGCACGTCTTTCTTTTCTTTTCTTCTGACCTCTTCATTCTCCTCTATATTAATTAGGCTAATTGATTAATTAAGCAATTAACTAAACTCAGTCCAACTTAGTTGCAGCATCACTATACGATCGCTTTGATTGGTTGCATGGTTACTAGCCAAAGTACAATTGGCCCCATTTGAAATTCGCGCACTGTGACGTCACGAGCATTTCGACCAATTGAAAAGCATGACATTGGGGGCGGAGCTGGTTACGAGGCCGACGCCGACGCCGACGCCGACGACGACGCGAAACCCAGGAACGGACGCCAAAGAGCTGCGCTCTAAAAAAAGTGTGTGTGGTGGGGGGGGGGGGGGGGGGGCAAGTTGAAATACAGAATAAACGAATAGGTCCAAGTTATTCAAAAGGCAACGCTTCAAAGGAGCGCGGCACAGTCTAGCGAAGCAAATCTCCATTACGGTAACGCACGCACAACGCACAGCAGCAGCCGCGCCGTCATGATCCGTGCCGCCGGTGCTCGGCGTTTCGAGCTGTCCAGCTCCAGCACCCGTTTGCCCTTCTTTGCTGTCCCTACTTCACTCAACTTCTGCAGTGCCTTTTATTTCGCAGCGACCCGTACCTCTTTTCCGCATCCACACCCACAAATATGCACTTGCTCGCCCCGCGTTTTGCTTCAAAAATTCACTGAAAAGCGGGCTTCTCCTCACGGCTCGCAAGCCTAATGGCAAAGGTCGCTTTTGCAACATTGCACAGCTCGGAAAAAAAAAAAAAACACTTGCGGATTCTTTATGAGTTCATGGAATGTAAAACTTTTCGCCGCAGAAAGTGAATGGGCCCTAGCATATGACGTAAACAAGTCGGTGAATTACCTGCGGTGCTTGAGACGTTGCAGCGGATTCCTTTTGCAGCCGGCTCCATGTCGTCTGCCGCGGAATTTTCAGTGATAGCGCATTTGGCTCCAAATAGGCGCGGTAGCGTTTTTTGGGAGGCATGTTGGAGCACCTCCTTTGCACGCTTGTAACAGGCTTGTACAAGTAGATGAGTCGTTGGCTTGTATAAGGTGCAAGAACGACACTGAAGACAGATGGAACGTACAACCAAGGAGGCGACTACAGACTGCGCGGGAAATTCCGCACGCCCGCCTCTCCTTTTTTTTTTATAGCTTCAATGCGTGCCCGCCTCTCCCAGCAAGGCAAACGCTACAATCTAGCCAAAAAGAAAGTGGCGCTTACAAAGTTAACTACTACATTTGCAACATCTACAGATAACTCAATCTGTTTCAGAGCAACGCGCTAAAGCAGTCTCATCAGCATGCAATTTTTTGTTTGACAAGACTGCAGCGCCACACACACCATTACGTTGTCAAAACATCATGTAGATAGTTTGTTCCAACCGTTCCAACATCCTTTTTGTTCTATACTGCACGACATTGGTGACTTGCTCCCGAGTGTGCATCAGTGCAATGGTGTTTTACATTTACGTGAAGTTTCTGCTTGACAACGTGAAAAAAGTCACTTCATCGGTTCTTGTGAAAAATTTCCACCCAAAGAGCACGGAAGATTTTGCGGCGGGAAATATCTATCAGGTCTATTGGGAGGGGGACGACAAAACAAAGGGCGGATACTACGACGCGGAAATCCTACAGATGACAGGTAAGAACACTTTTATTACTGTCCGAGTACTTTTGTAATTTCTACTTTGCGGCAGCTGTAGCTACCCGTGTATTTCCAGTGCCTCGTTGATTGATATTGAAACTTCATTCAGCCTCTATGTATGTACCGCCGTGAGCACGCTTAACACAGACGCTCGAGCGATTGTCTTTCACTGACGTTAGTGCCGCTGGGCGTCGGCCGCTGCGTCTGAAACAAAATTAAAGTGGAAGCAGGGCACGAGCTGTCTCCAACGTCCGCAAACATACCGTGCAGTATGGCCTTGGACTCTGCGCCCAGCGCTCAGAGGCTGTAATATCAGTGCAGGACGCGCAAGCGAACGTTCCTCCAAGCAACCACAGATATCCGTCGGACGTACGAGCTAGATCCGAACGTCCTTTGCCGAGATCGGACGTCCATCGGACGTACGAGCACAATCCGATTTCGGATATCATCCGCCGGACGTACAGCCTCCCTGATTTTTAATAATATAGCGCGAGCGTCGACCGAACTGCTGGTCAGCGCCTTATAACGGCGATAAGCGTGCAACAAGGCGAGAGTTCGCGCACGCGCACGAAGGCAGAGTGTCGTCTGCTACGCTGTTCCGAGCACGAGGGCACACGCCCTGCCACAATATCAGTTCGCTAGATCCCGCCAAGCCGTAGAGCGCATGCGCATGATTAATATGTGAGACTGCATGAGACATGATTTCTTTCCCTCTTTTTTTGTTTGCCTACTACGGGAGGCCAGCCTGGCGATGCAAAGTTACGATAAGAAAAAATAAAAGGAAAGAAAGTATCACATATTAATCATGCGCATGCGCTCTACGACGTGGCGGGATTTAGCGAACTGATATTGTGGCAGGGCGTGTGTCCCCGTGCTCGGAACAGCGTAGCAGACGACGCTCTGCCTTCGTGCGCGTGCGCGAACTCTCGCCTTGTTGCACACTTATCGCCGTTATAAGGCGCTGACCAGCAGGTGTCCGTGCAAGGTGCAGACAAGGTGTACGTCCGAGGGATGTACGGTGGAGTATATTCTCCGGATATGAGTATAGAGTTTTTTATAATTGTTCACACAGAAAAGTCGCGCCGTTCGAGTATGTATACTGTAGAGTTCGCTTTTTTAACCTAGAAAATTTTATTCGCGAAGGAAATTTTGTCAGTTTTATTGGCTAGTGTGCGAGAAATTGCGTTAATATCTGCATATCTGCTTTGGAGAAATTATTTCCATGAGCTACACGGTTTGACTTGAGGACTTTTGTAAATTCGCGCAATTCCCTAGTCATATACTTGCAGTGCAAGGGCCACTGCTGAACTAAATTTATTTAAGGGTAGGAGCGAGTGCTACACAAATTTACAGTAAATCAATTACTAATTTACATCTAGAAAACGTATAAAAATCAGTAGCGATATCGTGTCCGCCGTGGTAGCCACCCTAGCCGTGGTAAAACGCGATTGAAACCACTTGTAAATTCAAAACTCCCGTTTAACTCCGCTATCATCATCATAAATGCAGCTTGTAGTCAGCCCAATCCAATCCATCAGCCACAGAGTGCAGCGGCGTAATGGCGGTGTTGCTGGTTTGGTGCGAAGTGTGGTGCCCCTTTTGAGCTCTGTTACTAGAATGTGTGGCTTTTTTTAGTCTGCGGACGAAAGTGGTGTGTAACTTGAACAATTCGAAGGATGCGGCAAGTGCCTGAAGCCCTCCTGGAACGCTGGAATATCGTACTACACCGACTTCGGATGAAAGAAGGCCTAGTGTGATTGCCTACGGCATGTCCTACGGAGGTAAGTGCAGTACACTGCTTGGGAATTACTTTTATGACAGTGGAGCAGGATCTGTAACATTCTCTCGCGGGAGAGTTGGAGTTATGTTATGGCTATACTGTGGTGTGGGCTACGGATGGGTTGAGACTTGTTGAGAATGGGTTGAGAATACCAATAACAAAGTTGCCAAGCATTTTTGAATTTATCATGGTCTACTGAGATTTGGCGTGGACTTGATTACTAACCTTTTTCTTTTCATTTTTTGCAGAAAGCTGTTCGCTTCTGCTTCATCATGGAAGTAGGAAGATGGATGTGCGCTCGAAGTTTTACGTCTTATTGAGGAGTTACACACTTCACATTAACTCAGTCCTGTGCTGATGTACAGTCACAATAAAATATTCTCGCTGTACTTTCAGTTGCTTTTTCATTTTATTGCCCCGCGGACACGAAGAAAGTATGCATGTGCCATATATGCAAACATCCGAGAAAGATCCGGGAACGGACGTCCGAAATCGATGTCCGTCCGGAACATCCGAAACGGACGGCCAACGGCCGGCCGATGGATAGCTGTGGTTGCTTTGTTAAGCGTGCTGACGGCGGTACAGCACTCGAATTTGCTTGTCAGGGCTATAGGAATGTGTTCTTGAGCTTTTCTGCCTTTCGTAACGCGCACCGCTGTTGTGCAGTTCTCACGTTCAACTTGCAGGTTTGCGAATTCCGTCCTGTTTGCAGCATGTTGCATGTTGATGGATGTAACGAAATTAATCTGGCAGTGTCCGGTAGATGGTAGAGTCGCCCGGCTGAAATTACCCCGGCACCTCCATCAACTGGGCCTCGTGAATACGTTTTTTTTTTCTCACTGGCGCCCCTCCAGGCATTCTTCAGTTGTAGTAATGAACTGTCTTATGTACAAGTGATGAGTGGCTGGTCTTCCCAGGGTGAACCCGTTGCTTTTTTTTTTTGGGGGGGGGGGGGGGGGTGTATCACTTGGGACTAGTTCGGAAGCATAAAATGTATACTTCACTGCTCTTGGTTATAGCTCAGTTGATGACCATGTCCTAGCTACGTGTATTGAATATTAAACTGTGAAGACCTCTGTAGCCGAGAAAGCTGCCAAATGTGACAGAGGTTCTCACGCCACACTAGGTAGGAAGTGTCGATTCTGCATTGTTTCTTGAAAACTTGACATGAATGCGAAATTCTAGAGGCCCCCGTGTACTGTGCGGTCAGTGCACATTAAAGAACCCTAGGAGGTCGAAATTTCTGAAGCCGTTCACTGCGGTATCCCTCATAGCCTGAGTTCCTTTGGGACGTTGAACCCCCATAAACAAAAAAGCCTGGGGCTGCAGTTTCATATAGTAATGTTTGTTACTGCTGCTGAACAGTGGCGAAAATGATTCATTCTTAAAAAAAGGACAGACTACTCAATTGAGCAGCCAGTCTCTGATGAGTGTTGGGGGAATTCTGGCTGATGGCCAGATAGGCACTGTCAATTAAATAATTTAGAATAGAAGCTGCTGCAAAAGGCTTGGTGCAGGAAACATTATCTTGCATTTTATCATTACAATCAATGTATGGAAAATTGTGCGAACATACTCCTAAAAGAGATTTCTTCCCAGAATCCAAAGAAGAAATGGACCAACATATTTCTGGTCAACGACATCGTGGCGCAGTCGCGCGCCCCGCAAAACGCCCAAGAGACCTGGCACGTGATAAAGTATGTATGCGCAATTGAAACCCGAACCTTGTAATGAAATGTGATGTTTAATAGGTTTTCAGTAACGTTGTGTCACATGTGTCACATGGCAGTCGCGCGCCCCGCAAAACGCCCAAGAGACCTGGCACGTGATAAAGTATGTATGCGCAATTGAAACCCGAACCTTGTAATGAAATGTGATGTTTAATAGGTTTTCAGTAACGTTGTGTCACATGCAAGCATTTCTGCAGTTTGTGTCCAAAGAAATTTAATTTTTTTTATAATGTTAAAGACAATATGGGTGAATATGTGTTTTGACACTGTGTTAACTACTGCAGGTTCGAAACATCAAAAAGTTGCGGATGCTCGCGCAGCAGGCCGCAACGGACGACCTTAGCACGGAGACAGCAGCAGAGAAAGAGGTGCAGAAGCTGAGAAAGGAAAATGAGGAGCTGCGCCAGCTGAACATCAAGCTGCAGCACCAGCTCTTGCGCTTCCTCTCAGCTGATGGTACACTCCTTATAAGGAGTTTTTTTTCCTGTATTTCCTGCTGGTCAAGCTTATTGATTAAATGTTTTCAGGTCACATAACCTGGAAAAATTTTTGGGTGGTTTAAGAAGGAAGTGTGTGTGTGTTGGGGTGGGAGGGGGGGAATAGCTTACGGCGCATATTGAAATCTGCGGACTGAAGAGCAACTTGCTCTCACTTTGAAGGATTTAACCTAGCCATGACTGCCGACAAATCTTTTTGTGTTACTCTTTTACTCTCTTCCCTTGCTTTAAAACACCATACCAATAATTGTTGTACCTGCTTCGGTGGCTGAGTGGTCAGGGCACTTGGCTGCTTAGCCAGGACACCTGTGTTCAATCCTGGCCGTGGTGGCGGCGTTTCGAAGGAGGCAGAACACAAAAAGGGTCCGTGTACTCTGCAACGTCTGCCCATTAAAAACCCCATGTGGTCAAAGTTATTCCGAAGGCCTCCACTGCGGTGTCCCTCATAGCCTGTGTGTCGCTTCGGGACATGGATTAATTGTAAATTGTGGCTAAGCCATAAATCACAATTTTTTATTTGTTCACAAAGTCAACACGCTAGTAGTTCACTCAGTCATGTTGGCTTGTTGAATAAGACCAAGCTTTCCATTAATGTCAGATTTAAAATTCATTACTTCAGGTGTTAGAAAAAAAAATAAATACCTGACAAAGCCATATCTAAACATGCAGTTTCTTGTGGGACACGAACTGATAGATTTTTTGGCACAGCAGTGAGCCATGCCGCAAAAAATCCCAAGCTATGGGAAGGAATAACGGGGGATAAGGTTGTAGTGGAGCTTATTTTGGAGGCACTTTTCGCACAGATGCATGGCTGATTATGTTGGAATCAGTGTAACATCTACGACAAAACTGCGTCTAAACTTGAGTCGGGCATGAATCTGCAGTCGAATTGTCAACCAGCACATGCATGAGCGTGTATGAGGGCTGTTTGTGGAGTGCGAGGCGTTTACCATGGGAACAGGCACACAATATTATAAATATACGGGACATGTGCCTCGCGGCCCACTCCTAACAAAGACTCAAGACTCGTCCTCTGTGGCTTCAACATTTCTCTTTGAAGCACTGAGGCGACCAACTTGCAATGCATTCTTGCAAAGAGCAGTAAACACAGGAGAGGACGCTGCAGCCAGGCAAGGGTTGTACTGCTCCACTCCGGACCGCTGAGGAGTGTTCTTTCAGTGTTGTAGTTTAGAGGCCTTGCACTGGATAAAGCGTGAGTGCTCCACATTGTACTCTTGAGGGTAGCTTAAGTATTGTCTGTTTTCTGCCTCAATACATAAAAAAATTAAGCTGTGCTCAAATTTCGCATTACAAAAAACCATGATCGTTGGTGAAGTTATTTTCATTGGCCTACATCTGTGCGACCCTTTGCAGCACTGCCTGCTGCGTCTGCACCTTCCGCGGCCGTGGCGGCTGCATCTGCCAGTGCTGCTTTTGCCTCTGCTGCACCTGCCCATGCTGCATTTGCCTCTGCTGCATCTGCACCTGCGGCGTCTGCTTCTGTTCCACCTGCGACATTGGCACCTGCGGCATTGGCACCTGCGGCATTGGCACCTGCGGCATTGGCACCTGCGGCACCGGCACCTGCGGCATCAGCAGCTTCGTCACTGATGGCTGCTACATCGGCAGCTGCTACCTGGGCGCCTGCAAAAGATGCCCCTTTGGCTGAGGTGTTCCCAGCTCCCTCCTCTCCACCTGCAGCCACCTCTGAGCCCCCACCGAGCCCCATTCCTGGAGCCCTGGTTCATGTGGAGTTCACAGAGGGTGGTTAGGGCAGCCAGGAGGAAGGCCCCACCAGGGAAGGCACACAAGTGTGCACAGTAGCAGAGGATGGGAGGGTATGGTTAAAGATACAGCTTAATAATATTTAATATTAGTAGTAACGTTACCACTTAGTTGTTTCACATAATAGCGAAGGCGAGACAATGAAACTCTTGTGTCTTGTGCCACAGGCACTGGCAAGGTGGCAGAAGCAGAGTACATTCACAAGCAAGAAACTTGCCGGGCAATTACTATTCAGGCAGCTTCATTCCTTCAGTGACAGCCATAACATTAAAGGTACCCTGACCACGTTCAGAGATTACAAACAAACAAGTACTCTGGATAAATTGGGCCACTAGTGGCAACATCTGTACATCGTTTTTTGGTGTTTTCTAGCTGATAAAAGCTCACATTTTGAATGAGAGTGGTCTGTGAGAATATAACGGGATGCATGCCAACTCAAATTTATATTGTGTGTTCCTCTAAATGATAGTGTAGGAATGCAACAAAAAACACACCTGTACTTCCATCTTTTCATGGCTTGCAGTGTATGTGTGCGTGCTTTGATAATACTGCACTTTTCAGTTGCTGGAACCAAAACAGAAGGCAGCGAAATTTCTTGATTGTGATAGCTATATCTCCAATATTAATTGGTCAATACAGAAAATTTTTGTGGGAGGGCATTCTTTGAAACAGGCCGGAAACCATTGCAGTCAAACAAAAATCCAACCAGATGGTGGTCAGGTGCACTCGGGTGCGACGAGAGCAGTGTGGAATGAAGCACAACTCTTGGTTTGGAATATTCGAGCTTAACAATAGACTTGCATGGGACCTGGGTATTGATTTAGGCAAGATGTGTGGTATATAGCTGGTTGTCTGCGAGTGTGAAAGCTTCGACAGCTAGTAAGAGGACACATTCTGAAAATATTTGGGGCTGTGAATTCCTCATGTTTGTTATTGGAAATCCGTGGGGGAGGCATTTGTGTTGCAGTGGACGTAACATGGCCAATTTTGATTACTGTAATTTCTTGGAAGTGCCTACCTTTTTCTTGTTTTGTTGTTTTATTACTTGGCCAGGGGCCGCAATATTGTCATGAGCTGAGGGCAGATAGGAAAGTGACGTAACCTTTTTTTTGTGCTGCATTAACTGCTATATTCCAACCTACACTGAACACAGATTGCCTTGAAGCAGCTGTTTTTATGGGCTGTATGGCTGTGTGTGTTTTTTCACATTATGAAGTGGTGTTGAAAGTAGTTTGGTTTGATTTCATGCAGGTTCACCTGGCCAATGGGGTCTATTTGGCCAAAGGGGTGTACGACCAATTGTTGACAGTGCCCAAGGACTCACACTTCGTGAAGCGAGCCGCGACTGCCATTTGGTCGACGGAAGGGCTCGCCAAGCGGAGTGTGACGGGCACACTGTCCAACCGCTTCGTCGCCCAAGGCGGAGAGAAGCCGCCTCAACAGCCCCTCACCCCCCACAAAGTTGATGCACTGAAAGGTGAATGCGGTCATCTTGCTCTCTGTTCTGTGATTTAACTGCAGTTTAACTCTCACATTTATTAGTTCTGTGATTTAACTGCAGTTTAACTCTCAAATTTATTAGTAAGCAGACTAAAGTTTTCACTCAATGTGCTCTGTGTCCGCAAAACTTGATTGCTGTTAGTGTTACACATTCTGTGTGATTGATATTGTGCTTCCACCTTCAGCCATGAAATTAAATATTTAAGTGTTTTTAAAAGAAAATAATGCCTGAAAGGTTTATTGTTCACAGTGGGAAAGCAATTGAGGAATTTTGATAGCAGATAATTTGACAGCTAGTGGAAGAAAGGACCATATGTTGTGGCATCATCACAACATCCCCACTGGATTGTGACAAAACTGCCCATCATGGCAGGTAGCAGTTAAATTAATGATTGGTTGTGAGAGGTGGCTGTTAAATAAAGAAAACTGTGAGCCGCAGAGCTTAAATGCTTAAATGTCCCCTCAAATTTTTTTGGGTTTGTTTACAGCTGTATTCTAATGTACCGCACCTAAATTAACTAGTGCGGAGATCCAAATGTGCGTCATTCTAACACTCATGGTGCATTTTCTTTTCTACGCAGTGTTTTTCACGCACTACGCATCAAGAAAGGGCTACGCAGAGGAGGACGTCGCCAAGGCCTCCAAGAACATTAGGATGTGGCTCTCACAAAAAGCCTGTGAGCTGCGGCGACAGAGGCCCCCGAAATAAACATCTTGCGTAAGCATAGAAAATTGCATGTTTCTTTATCCAAGAAGTGGCATGGGATTTTTTCCTATGCAACTTTCTCCATATAATACACCATTACGTCTCACCATACATACCGAATGCAGCAGGGCACATGCCAGGCTCGTGATACGAGCCTGTATGCCTGCATGCATGGAAACGTCGTCTGGTGTCACGGCCTGGTGGATTTTTATGCCCATAAACATCAGCCCGGAAACACCAGCCCGGAGACACCAAACCGTATTTTCTGGTGTTAACACCAGGCACAACCTCGTGGGTTTCTCGGCCCCAGAAACACCAGCCCGGAAACACCAGCCCGTAAACACCAGCCCAGAAACACCAGCCCGGAAACACCAGCCCGGAAACACCAGCCCGGGAACACCAGCCGGGAAACACCAGCCCGGAAACACCAGCCCGGAAACACCAGAACCGTGTCTGAATTTCCACTCTGGTGTTAACACCACATACGGCCTGGTGGAATTTTCGATTGGGAAGCTGTTTCTTTTTTCAATGCATTTGTCATTTCGCCAGGAGCTCAAACATTACAGTGAAAACCTTTTGGCACTGAAATTTTCAATGCTGTCTACTGCTGGAGGCATGGAAAAAATACTGCCAAATGAAAAAACATGTTTCATACCCTATGATTTGGCTTCTAAATGTTCTTGCAGTGCTTCTTAGTCCCACACAGAGGCGTGTGTGTGTTTGTGTAATGAGCTCTTGATTGCTACAAAAAATAAGGTTGATAAAGTTAAATATTGTGAACCTTAAGATCAAGTACGCAGATAGCTGTCTGCGTCTGGATTGCGTTGTAAATAATGACACTGATTTGAGAAGGGAACAAACGGTTCCGGAGACGTCTTCTCCATGGTTCTGCCAACTCCATGGTCTGCCATGGTTCAGGCAGACTCTTGGTGGCCCTGAAAAGGACCGTTCTTGTTGAGACGACCGTCAAGCACATCACATTCCTGGTATACTGCAGGGTGTTACGTTCTGTGCGAGCCGAGTGAGACGCGCGCCGGCGTTATGGGCCAGCGGAGTGAGACGCGCGCCGGCGTTCTGGACCAGCCGAGTTGGACGCGTGCCGGCGTTCTAGGCGAGCCGAGTGGGACGCGCGCCGGCGTTCGGGGATGCTATATAAAGGCCACGGCAGAGCGCTGCGCCGCTCTTTCCTGCCCGTCTGCCGAGTTGGAATAAAGGCGTTCCAGACAACCTTCGGTGTCGCCGCTTGCTCGTCGCTCGTCGAGTCGCCCGAAACGTAACAGCTGGTTGGCAGCGGTGGAGATCGACGACTCCGGGTTCCGCGGCGGTTGTCGGTGAGTGCCTGAGAGGTCTCTTTTGTTCACCAGGTAGCTTGAAAGGTGAAAATAGGTTGGTTTGGTTTGGTTTATGGGGTTTAACGTCCCAAAGCGACTAAGGCTATGAGAGACGCCGTAGCGGAGGGCTCCGGAAATTTCGACCACCTGGGGTTCTTTAACGTGCACTGACATCGCACAGTACACGGGCCTCTAGAATTTCTCCTCCAAAGAAATTCTAGCCGCCGCGGCCGGGATCGAACCCGCGTCCTTTGGGTCAGCAGCCGAGCACCATAACCGCTGAGCCACCGCGGCGGCTTGAAAGGTGAAAATAGACTGTCACTGACTAGAAAGGGCAGTTGGTGGAAAGCAGCCAGATTTTTTTTTCCTCGTAAAGTTTTCGGTCGTAGCAAGATGCATCTCGGTGCGATTGTTAAACCCGAATTAATGCTCTTAGCCGAAGAGCTGGGCGTAAAGGTGGCGAAAGCAATGAGAAAGCCCGAGATCATCTCGGCCATCGAAAAGTGTGGCGCGGACGCCGATGAAATTTTAGAATCTTGGACCGAGGTGCAGAGGAAACGGAAGAAAGAAGAACTTGAGCTAGAAATGCTTAAGCAAAAGGTTAAGAAGGACGAGGAAGCCATGGCGGTTGATATATCGACAAAATTGGACATGCGAAGTCTCTTGCAGCCCTTTTGCGTCGGGGGAGACATAGGTCTCTACCTAGTAAATTTTGAGCGGGTGTGCAGAAAAGGGGGCTTCGTGGAGTCGAGCTGGCCACAAAGGCTTCTGAGCTTGCTGCCAGCGGAAGTGGCTGACGTTTTGGCAAGGTTAGATTGCAAAGAGGCGGATGATTACTCGTCCGTAAAAACCTGCCTACTGAAGAAGTTCAGGTTGTCCCCTGAGGTTTTTCGAATAAAGTTTTGAGAGGCAAGGAAACAGCTGGAAGAAAGCAATGCCGAGTTCGCTTACAAGTTAATGAATGGGTTTTGTAGAGAGTTGGCTCCGTGGTGTAGACTCTTATGAGGACCGCGAAAAGGTGCTAGCGCAGATTGCACTTGAGCAGTTTTTCTGTTCTATTCCTTCAACCCTGAAGGATTGGATTCAGGACAGGCCAGATGTAAAAACCGTACAAGTGGCGGCAGATTACGCAGACCTGTATTGCTCCAGACACGGGAAAACGTTTAATAACGAAAAGGCTAGCTTTGTCCGAAGCCACGAGCGAGGAATGGTTCGTGCGTTGTCTAAAAACGCAGAGCGTTCGACGCATGTTCCACCTTCAAAGGAAGCGTTGGATCCAGAAAATAAAATAAAAACAAAGTCGTTTGAAGCAAGAAAGCCTATTCTTTGCTACAAATGTCACCAGCCGGGTCATGTGGCTTCAGGCTGTCGTGTGCCTAAAGTGTCACCGGTTAACTTGTGCATGGATAAGGCAGAAGACCTGCTTAGGCCATACTTGTACGACATAGAAGTATATGGTCAGTCTTGCAAGGCTTTAAGAGACACAGGAGCCACACACGACCTAGTTCATTCCTCGCTAGTGAAGCAAGACGATTTCACAGGCGAGTGCGTGAGGGTTCGACAGGCCCTGGAAGATCGTAAAATCAGCTTGCCAGTAGCCAGAGTAAACCTAGACGGGCCTCTCGGTGTAGTAGACACGGAGGCAGCAGTGTCCGACGGAGTATTGCCAAACTGCCCGTACATTCTTTCGAACAGAACGGCAAGGCAGCTCGATGACTCGGGCGTCTCGCTTGACATGAATCCCGTTCTAGGAGTCACTCGCTTCATGACGGCAGCGAACGGCTCCGAGCCGCAAACGCTCGCGACGAGGGCAGAAGCCGATAAGTCAGATAACGAAACGGCAGAAGGAATGCCGGAGGATACGCTCGAAGAAGCAGACGTAACCACGCTGGTTTCGCCGGAAATCGCGAACTTCCGTACTCTGGTAGATGTTATGGCCACACTTACCAGAGAACAGGCCACGGACCCAACGCTAGAAAAATGTCGAGATAGCCTGAGAAAAAATGTAACATCGAATATCTCGTTTTATGTGAAAACGGTATTATTTGATTTTATTTATTTATCGGTATTGTTTTATTATTTTATTTTTGGCCACTTACGGATGCCCTGAAGAAAAGGGAGCCCAAAAACATTGTATGGGACGACCGTAAGCGTCAAGCGTTTGAGTCCCTGAAGCTGGCATTGACAACTCAGCCTCTGCTGGCCACCCCAGACTACGCGAGGCCTTTCCTGGTGCAGTGCGACGCTAGCGAAAGAGGTATGGGCGTGGTACTAAGCCAAGAAAACGACAAAGGGGAAGAACACCCGATTTTGTTTGTCAGCAGGAAGCTTACTTCGAGGGAACAAGCTTACAGCACAATTGAAAAAGAATGCGCATGTCTGGTGTGGGCTGTCGAGAAACTTCGCTGTTACCTTTTGGGCTCTGAATTTATTCTAATTACTGACCATCGACCGTTGACATGGCTCCAGCAACTGTCTCAAAAGAACGGCAGATTGCTCCGGTGGAGTTTAACTCTACAGGAATATGCTTTTGTGGTAAAGCATAAGAGAGGTAAACTTCATGCGAACGCAGACTTCTTAGTCGGGCGCACGAATAAGTATGCCATCTAGAATTCTTGCTTCTTTTGGCTCATCTGCATCACTGTACATAGTCTCATCGGACAATCATTCATGCTTATTCCTCTTTTCAAATGATCGCTACTAATATTTTTCTTTTAGGGCAAAAATCTGGTGGCATTTAGGAAGACTTTTGGGCACTATAATGAGGCAAACAAAGGCATTTTCGGTGAACAGAATTGACATCTTGGGCACCTCGGTGGCTTCTGTGGGGCTGGTTGTTGTTTGTTTCCCCGTCTACCCAGCCATCAGCCTCTTTCAAGAATGGGGCACCGGTGGCTTCGGCCAGAGGTTCAAAAAGACACCGTCGGGGCAACCCTTGATGCCTGGCCAGTGCAGTCCACATCTCTTCAACGTCACGGAGGCCGTCACAATGATGTGTGGGTGTATCTCATCCTCCTTGGAACGGTGTGCTGCTGTGCTGTGCTGGTGCTTTCGTCTGTGGACTCCGCCGCATCAGATCTCGGAAGCAGGATTTCAACAGCTCCAAGCTGGTCGTCATGACGGTTATATGGAGCAGCGGTGCGTGTTGCACTCACGAACTTCGTTATTGTCGACTTGCGACTGTGGGGGAGCTCTTCACAGCTGTTGGCACAACAGCGAATAACTTGTTCAGTTTATGTGGTGCCCTCCTAAAAGACGGAGGAGTCGTTACGTTCTGGGCGAGCCGAGTGAGACGCGTGCCGGCGTTCTGGGCCCGCCGAGTGGGACGTTTGCCGGCGTTCTGGGCGAGCCGAGTGGGACGCGTGCCGGCGTTCTGGGCGAGCCGAGTGGAACGCTTGCCGGCGTTCAGGACCAGTCCAGTGGGACGCGTTCCGGCGTTCTGGGCGAGCTATATAAACGCCACGGCAGAGCGCTGCGCCGCTCTTTCGTGCCCGTCTGCCGAGATGGAATAAAGGCATTCCAGACAACCTTCGGCGTCGCCGCTTGCTCGTCGTTCGTCGAATCGCCAGAAACGTAACAACTCCATGCGCTGGTCGACTCCTCCCACCGTACGCGTACAATTAAAGAAAAAAAGAGAGAGCCGGACGTTAATCCGATTTAATTAGGGAAATCGGCAGCACAGGCAATAAATCGAAGGTTCCATTAATGCTGGGAACGTGTAGGTTGAGATCCCGCGGCAAAAAGAGTTCAGATTCCTCTTCAGTGCAGCTACCAAAATAGCCTTCCAGCTAGTGACTTCACTTTCCTCTCTTACTCAAGCCGCTGTTACTGAGTTTATTCATAGAGCGAAAGCTGCATTCCTACAAGCACAGCTCAAAAATGGGATCCAATTGTTAGGATCAACGAACAATTAAAAAGACGTTTATTCGTCTTTTCGTTACAAAGGAGCTCTGGGTTAACAAGAGGCCGTGTTGCTTCTTTCGTGTCCAACACCTGAGTCTTGTTCTTCACGCGCCGCGCGAGCGCTCGTCCTCCTCATCCTCACATCACTCTCTCCTCCCACGGGCGGCTCGGGTTGCTCGGACTCAAAGTTCGGGTTGCTCGCCCTCCGGCGAAGGATCTCCGTCGGCGGGGATGAGCTGGCGCTCACATTCGGCCATCCTGTGCCACCGACCGCCCCGGTCGGAATCGTCCTCGCGGCCCAATTCTTCCGAACTTGTCTCGTGGAATTCCCGGTCCCAAATCCTCAGCTTGTCAACCGGTGCAATACTGCTGTAAGCTCTTCGCCTTTGCCGCCCCAGAGGCACGTTTTCGATGCGGTAGCGGTCGTTGGGAAGCCTTTCTCGGATGATATACGGTCCTTTGTATTTTTCTTTCAGTTTCCTTGACTTCCCACTTGCTGCCGGTTCTCGCTCAACTAGTACAACATCTGCGGGATTGTATGTCGGCGCTTCCACCCGCTTCCTGTTGTACCGCTCCTGTTACTTGCTTTGGTCTTCTCGGATATTCTCCGCTGCTGCGGCTCGCCTGGTTTCAACTTCATGGTCAAATTCCTCGTCGAGGGCGTCTTCCACGGTGTCGCCCTTGATGCCTCGCGGCCTGAAGTTGAAGAGCAGTCCGAACGGAGTAGTTTTAGTGGCTTTGTGGAGCGTATTGTTTATGCCCCACATCACCTGAGGCAACGCAGAGTCCCAGTCTTTGCCGTTTGCATCTTTCGTCAAGCTTGCCACTGCCGGGGTTATCATGCGATTATATCTTTCGACTTGCCCGTTAGCTCGCGGAGTGGCAGTAGCGTTTTTGACGTGCACGATGTTGTAAGTTTGGCACGCTGCTTTGAATTTGGCACTTGCATAAGCAGTTCCGCGGTCCGTGATCACCATAGCCGGTGGGCCAAAGATTCCTGCCACATCGTGTAGAAACTGCGCCGCTGGTGCAGCTGATGTATTGCGGACTGCACGCAACAGTACGAACTTTGTGAAAGAGTCGACGACTACAATTATGTAGGCGTTTCCGGACTTGCTTCTTACAAATGGGCCTAGATGATCGATGTGTATTGATCGAAATGGCTTGTTGCCCTTGTCAATGCTGTGAAGTTTGCCCGGTCTCTTTCCAGATGGCGTCTTGTGGAAAAGACATTCGATGCAAGAAGCTATGTATCTTCTAACGTAACGCTTCATGCTGGGAAACCAATACCTTTCCCTAAGTTTCTTGAAGGTTTTCTCCACTCCAAAATGGCCAATGTCATCATGACATGTCCTGACGATTCTCCAGTGAGTCTGGTCTGGAACTACCCACAGCAGTCCTTCGTTCGTGTCGGTTTCTTGGTTCTTCTTGAATACTATGCCATTACGCAACCGGTATTCGTTTTTGACGCGCCTGTCTTCTTTGGATAGGTCTTCTTTTTTTTCTAGCCTTTCCTTCAAAGCTTGAACCTTTGGATCATTCAGCTGGGCAACGGTTAGCACGTCTTCTGTCGCTATGCATGTTGCAAGGACGTGAAGGCCAGGAACAATATCCGTCTCTTCTGGAGGGTCGTATGCAGAGCGGCTTAGTGCATCAACATGAGCCATTGCCGCCCCCTTACGATATTCCATGTCGAAGGTGAACTCTTGCAGTCGCAGCCACCATCTGCCAATACGGGGAAGCAGATTCCTTTTGCTCATCGTTGCCCGTACTGCGTTGCAGCCAGTGACCACCTTGAAGTTCATCCCGATTAGGTACACTCGAAACTTTTCTAACGCCCAAACAACCGCAAGCGCTTCTAGTTCGTATGAGTGGTATCTCTCTTCGTAGTCAGTTGTCCGCCGGCTTGCGTAGATGACAGGATGAAGCTGCCCATCTGCCTGTTCTTGCAGAAGTATTGCTCCTAGGCCGTCTTTGCTGGCATCCGTGTGCACCTCTGTTCTTGCGTCGAACGCGAAATGCGCCGAAATTGGCCTTTCAGTCAACTTCATCTTCAGTTCAGTGAACGCGGCTTCGTGCACTGAAGTCCACTTCCAAACTGCGTCCTTAGACGTCAGTCGCGTTAGAGGTTTAGCAGCGCTGGTGAACCGTTTCACAAATCTTCGAAAATAGCTTGCCAGACCCAAAAACTGACGCACCTGGTGTACATTCCTTGGTTCGGGAAAGTCAGCGACGCTCTGGATCTTCAAACTTCCGGGTCGCACTCCTCTGGCAGAAATGTCGTAGCCAAGGTAATCGACTTTCTCGAAGAAGAAAAGGCACTTGCTTAATCGCAGCGTTAATCCCGCTCCACGGAGGACATCCAAAAGCATCCTCAGGTGGTCAATCCCCTCTTCCACGGTCGTTGTGGGCAGTAGGATGTCATCCATGTAGGCGAGAGCCACGGTGTATCGTAGAGGACCCAGTACAGCGTTGATCATTCTCTGGAACACTGCCGGTGCGTTGGCCAAGCCAAATGGCATTCGAACGAATTCGTAATGGCCGTCTGGAGTAACGAACGCAGTCCTGTGTCTCGATTCCTTGGTCATAGGAATTTGATAGTAGCCTGACGCAATATCTAGGCTCGTGAAGAAGCATTTCCCTCTCAGACGGTCCAGTTGATCCTCAATTAAAGGCAGTGGATACCGGTCCTTTTTTGTGACACGGTTGAGGGCACGGTAGTCCACGCAAATTCGTTGCTCTCCTGTCTTTTTTCGCACCAGTAGGATAGGACTTACATAATCCGATTTGGAGTCGACAACAATGCCAGCTTCCTTTAGTTCTTCAATCATTTCTTTTGTGTGTACCCGTTCGGTGTAAGAGAGTCGGTAGGGACGAAATTTCACTGGCTCCAGCGTTGTTAGCTCAATGCTCATTTCAGCGGCATTTGTGCAGCCAATCTCTGAAACGGTGGTTGCGAAGCAATCCCGATACTCAAAAATAAGCTGTTCGAGCTTTCCACGTTCCTCAGGAGCAACACCAGGACCTACTTGAATCTCTTCGCTCGGTATCAATAAGGGCTGGTCAGTGCTAATGTCCGACTCACCCTCTCGTGGCGATGCATCGTCTGGGTCGCAAATTTCCGCTCGTGCGACTCGTTCGTTCTCTTTGATGGTCAGTTCATGATTGGAAATGATCATTATAGGGACTACTGTTTCGTTGGTCCCGTCAACGCTGAGGACACAGCGTGGTATGCAATGCTCTCGACTTTCTTGGCACCTGAGCTGCATGTCCACGAAGACATCTGAGCGTTGTGCGCTACCAGTGGCGTAGAGCTTAACGAAACCCACGTATTTTGGGGGCACAACCGTTGTTTCCTTCGCCCATAGGCACACAGGTCGTTCTGGGAGCTCTGGAATTTCAATGGACTGAAGCGTGTCGTCTCTATTGTCCTCGTTCCTGTGCTCCTCAAAAATCCGCACTGTGTTCTTCCGCCTCACAATCGTGATGTGTGGTTGCTCGGTGAAAAGTTGGCCCACAAGTAGGGGTATGGACTGTGACGCGTCCGGCACGACTAGCACGGGAACGTCCGCTGTAGCTTGGTCGACCGTGAGGGTGATGTTCGTTTCCCCACACGGTGTCACATGTCCGGACCCGTAGCCCCGATAGTGAACGGCTTTGTCAACTTCGTGTGAGCGACACCGATTCGGTTGGCATCCTCCTTCCGCAGAGTTACGCATTAGCTACCGAGATCGACGTATGCTCGTATGTCGCAGCCGTTCGCTTTCGCCATCATAAAGTACTTTTCGTTCGCGTCTTCAGCGGCTGGGAGGTCAAACCCCAACGCGTTCTGAGCGACGCGCGCTCCTCTCTCCGTTTTTGCCCTGCAGTCTTTTTCTCCGTGGCCCACTCGTCCGCAAGCGTTGCATCTCGCCTTTCGCTGTGGGGCCGGGCAATTGAGGGACACGTGACCGTGCTCGCTGCAGTTGAAGCAGAGGGGCTCTCCTCTTTCATTCCATGGCGGCTTCCTCCTCGCCTTCGGAGAAAGGTTCTTGTGGTCGGTAGTGTTCAAGGCCGACGCCATTTCTTCGCTTTTGTTGCCATGGGCGTTGGCATATGCGGGGAAACGAGAGTAATTCGGGGGACCACTTGATTTTGAACTTTTGGAGGCAGTGTTTTCCAATCTTTCTTCGATGCGTTTCAGGCAGTGAAGAAGATCTTCGGGCGACTCGTACGTGCGTACGCTGACTGCTCTAATTAGGTCGTCATCGTATAGCCCCGTGATTAGGTATTCAATGCATGCTTCATCTGTGAGGTTGCAACGGCGAGCTTTCGAGAGCTTGTCATAGTAATAACACTCGATGGGCTCACCGCGATTTTGTCGTCGCTCCTGCATTTCTCGATGGAGTCGTTGGAATCCCGCTGTCGTGGGGAAGGCGCGCTTAATTTCTTCTTTCCATTCCGGCCATGTTTTGTTGACGGAAGAGAGGGAGTCATACCATGTCTTCGCAGGCCCTTCCAACCTCGAGAGTGCGTTGCCAGATGTCAGCCGGTCGGACCAATGGTAGACTTGTGCCAAGTCGTCCACGCGTCTTATCCAAGCGTCTACAGTCGGAGAGCTGGATGACACTGGATCAAACGATGGCACTAACCGAGCTGTCTCTCCCGCGCCGATGATGTGTGTGGCCGCTGCTTGCTGCGTCTGAAGCAAGGCAATTCCATTGATGGCTTCTCTCACTGCGGCCTGAAGGCTGGCCTGCAGGATTTCCGCCACGTTAATCGTTGACTGAGGTATCGGAGGTAAGCTTCCACTTGTCACCACGTTGTCGGATCCGCCTTGGCTTGAGTCGTCGGCGTCGTCGCTCCCGCCATCGCTTCTCAGTCGTCCGCCATCTTCGTCTGCCATATCCGTTGAAGATGCTCCGGTGCGGGTGACAGGCATGTTGGGGCTTGCCGGTTAACTTCGTAAGTTCGGGCGAACGTTGACGTTATCCCACTTCTGAATTGTTAGGATAAAGGAACAATTCAAAAGACGTTTATTCGTCTTTTCGTTACAAAGGAGCTCTGGGTTAACAAGAGGCCGTGTTGCTTCTTTCGTGTCCAACACCTGAGTCTGTTGTTCTTCACGCGCCGCGCGAGCGCTCGTCCTCCTCATCCTCACCTCTCCTCACATCACTCTCTCCTCCCACGGGCGGCTCGGGTTGCTCGGACTCAAAGTTCGGGTTGCTCGCCCTCCGGCGAAGGATCTCCGTCGGCGGGGATTAGCTGGCGCTCACACAATATTGTTCGTTTAGGCGTTTGTGAGGTACGAAAAAAAAATAATGATTGGTTCCCGCCTCAGCATCCACCGACAATGAGGGCTACAATTAGTTTGTGATACATCTTGACATTGAAGGAGACAGAGGCAAGAAATGGAATATACGTAGATCCTCAAAAACAGCAAGGGCATGCTTAGGACAACTGAAAACCAACATCTCTCTTCACACATTGCTCTTTTATTGTCTAGAACTTGGCCACTTTTCTTCGTCGGTGACTTTAATAAAAAAGTTCGCAAGGAGCATGGCGAATCAGTTTAGCAGAATAAAAATCTTTACTGCAATGCAGCCCTATCCTTCGGGCATTCTTTGTGCTGGAATCATGAAGGCGAATTGCTCGGAGACTTCAGGCTTGACCGGCCAGCCACGTGGGCGGGGGGGGGGGGGCGGGGGTTGTTACCTCAAATTTTAACGATTTTTTTCAGCTCTAGCTTGCACAGCCTGGCTCGCGCGTAGTAGTAGTTAAGCAATGACTCTAGAGTGACCACCCATATTGCGTCCTCTTGGGACCAGCCTGCGCACATAAACTCTACGTCAAGATTTCTCAGAAATGGCCATCACGTAGAGCGTTCAATCGCAACCCGACGGCTCCATGCCCCTTGAGACGCGAGTTATGGTAAAGCCGCCAGCTTTGACTCAGCACATCACACACTTCACGGTGGCCCCTATTGCCAAAGGAGAGGGTTAACCGGAGATACATGAGAGAGGTCTTTGTCCTGCAGTGAGCGTAGTAAGGCTAATGATGATGATGGCACGTGGCGATAGAACCGTAGATTGAGACTGCATGGACCGTCGCGCACAAAACACTCCCACAACAAAAACGTGCGCCGCTTCAAACTCATCCCGAAGGCTTTTGGGATACTTCCCGACAACTCCCAGCCTGAAAAGGTGCTGAAGTACGCGCTAACAACATTCGCAGATCATTGGACACTGTTTGTAACCCTCCTCGTAAAGAAATACTGTCGTCAGATGCTAATCACTACTGCTTTCCCTGCCTTCTTCATGCCTTCTCTCACGCCATAATCGGGTGTACACCGATAAGTGGGACATTTACTGTACTTTCCGGTTTCACGAAACGAATTTTTGCATTTATTTTGCATTGCAGGAACTCGGAAACTGATTGCAACCATTACAATTACAACATCCGGAGGCGATATATTTGCATTGATCATCGGCTTTACAAGAAGTGTAAAAGGAATTTATTTTTTTGCTCATGGTGACTTTTGAGAATGCTGCCCACACTTACTAATGTTTGCATTCACACAGCGCAGAGACGAAGACGGACAAGAGGGGAGACACCACAAAGTGCCGACTTCAACAAAGTTTATCGCTGGGCGCAGCGAATACATACAGTGTACAGCGGGCATGCGCAGCAACGAAAAGGGAGTCATGCTGAGAGTGGCAGCAGCGCCAAACCGCACGGGGCACGCATCGTCGGAAGAAGAAAGAAAGCATAAAGCTAAAACCTGAAAGGCAGGATGCAAACAACGAATAAAATACTCTATTTCTAAATTCCCAAGACTCGCAGCTCCTTATCACTTAACCACACCGATCGTGTGCTGACATAGTCATCTTCTTTTTCCGCGATCTCACCCGCCTCAGCTAACTTCCGGGCTGTTTTGCTGACATACTTATGAAGGATCGTGGTTCTTCCCAAAAAGGGACCACGTTCCTTACACTGTTGGCAATCACGGCAGTGTATGCTGTTACGTTTTGGGCGAGCCGAGTGAGACGCGCGCCGGCGTTCTGGGGATGCTATATAAATGCCACGGCAGAGCGCTGCGTCGCTCGTTCCTGCCCGTCTGCCGAGTTGGAATAAAGGCGTTCCAGACAACCTTCGGTGTCGCCGCTTGCTCGTCGTTCGTCGATTCGCCAGAAACGTAACAGCTGGTTGGCAGCGGTGGGGATCGATGACTCCGGGTTCCGCGACGGTTGTCGGTGAGTGCCTGAGAGGTCTCTTTTGTTCACCAGGTAGCTTGAAAGGTGAAAATAGACTCACTGACTAGAAAGGGCAGTGGGTGGAAAGCAGCCAGAGTTTTTTCCTCGTAAAGTTTTCGGTCGTAGCAAGATGGATCTCGGTGCGATTGTTAAGCCCGAATTAATGCTCTTAGCCGCAGAGCTGGGCGTAAAGGTGGCGAAAGCAATGAGAAAGCCTGAGATCATCTCGGCCATCGAAAAGTGTGGCGCGGACGCCGATGAAATTTTAGAATCTTGGACCGAGGTGCAGAGGAAACGGAAGAAAGAAGAACTTGAGCTAGAAATGCTTAAGCAAAAGGTTAAGAAGTACGAGGAAGCCATGGCGGTCGATATATCGACAAAATTGGACATGCGAAGTCTCTTGCAGCCCTTTTGCGTTGGGGGAGACATAGGTCTCTACCTAGTAAACTTTGAGCGGGTGTGCAGAAAAGGGGGCTTCGCGGAGTCGAGCTGGCCACAAAGGCTTCTGAGCTTGCTGCCAGCGGAAGTGGCTGACGTTTTGGCAAGGTTAGATTGCAAAGAGGCGGATGATTACTCGTCCGTAAAAACCTGCCTACTGAAGAAGTTCAGGTTGTCCCCTGAGGTTTTTCGAATAAAATTTCGAGAGGCAAGGAAACAGCCGGAAGAAAGCTATGCCGAGTTCACTTACAAGTTAATGGGCTTTCTAGAGAGTTGGCTCCGTGGTGTAGACTCTTATTAGGACCGCGAAAAGGTGCTAGCGCAGATTGCACTTGAGCAGTTTTTCTGTTCTATTCCTTCAACCCTGAAGGATTGGATTCAGGACAGGCCGGATGTAAAAACCGTACAAGTGGCGGCAGATTACGCAGACCTGTATTGCTCCAGACACGGGAAAACGTTTAATAACGAAAAGCCTAGCTTTGTCCGAAGCCACGAGCGAGGAACGGTTCGTGCACTATCTAAAAACGCAGAGCGTTCGAGGCATGTTCCACCTTCAAAGGAAGCGTTGGATCCAGAAAAGGAAAAGCTAAAAACAAAGTCGTCTGAAGCAAGAAAGCCTATTCTTTGCTACAAATGTCACCAGCCGGGTCATTTGGCTTCAGGCTGTCGTGTGCCTAAAGTGTCAAGAAAGCCTATTCTTTGCTACAAATGTCACCAGCCGGGTCATATGGCTTCAGGCTGTCGTGTGCCTAAAGTGTCACCGGTTAACGTGTGCATGGATAAGGCAGAAGACCTGCTTATGCCATACTTGTACGACATAGAAGTAAATGGTCAGTCTTGCAAGGCTTTAAGAGACACAGGAGCCACACACGACCTGGTTCATTCCTCGCTAGTGAAGCAAGACAATTTCACAGGCGACTGCGTGTGGGTTCGACAGGCCCTGGAAGATCGTACAATCAGCTTGCCAGTAGCCAGCGTACAACTAGACGGGCCTTTCGGTGTAGTAGACACGGAGGCAGCAAGCAGTGTCCGACGGAGTATTGCCAAACTGCCCGTACATTCTTTCGAACAGAACGGCAAGGCAGCTCGATGACTCGGGCGTCTCGCTTGACATGAATCCCGTTCTAGTGGTCACTCGCTCCATGACGTCAGCGAACGCCTCTGAGCCGCAAACGCACGCGACGAGGGCAGAACCTGATAAGTCAGATAACGAAACGGCAGAAGGGACGCTGGAGGATAAGCTCAAAGAAGCCGACGTAACCACGCTGGTTTCGCCGGAAAGCGCGAACTTCCGTGCTCTGGTAAGGCCACACTTACCAGAGAACAAGCCATGGACCCAACGCTAGCAAAATGTCGAGATAGCCTGGGAAAAAATGTAGCACCGAATATCTCGTTTTATGTGAGGAACGGTATTATTTATCGCCACTTTAAGGATAAAGGAGGGAATGAAGTAGACCAGCTGGTAGTTCCATGCAAGTACAGGCGTGACCTCTTGGAACTTGCTCATAAGGAAGGATGGTCGGCGCACTTAGGAGTCACGAAAACGAAGTGCAGGCTATTGGCAGAGTATTATTGGCTCGGTTGTTTGAAGGACGTTAAGGAGTTCGTTCTTTCGTGTGGCACGTGTCAGAGGACGGGACGTCCGAACGAGCGACGAAAAGCACCCCTTACCCTGGTTCCGATGGTGCTAGTGCTGATGTCTTTCATCGGGCTGGTGAATTACTACCATCAGTACATTCCCAGGTTCTCGGAAAAGGCGAGTCCACTTACGGATGCCCTAAAAAAAATGAGCCCAATAGCATTGTATGGGACGATCGTAATCGTCAAGCGTTTGAGTCCCTGAAGCTGGCATTGACAACTCAGCCTCTGCTGGCCACCCCAGACTACGCGAGGCCTTTCCTGGTGCAGTGCGACGCTAGCGAAAGAGGTATGGGCGTGGTACTAAGCCAAGAAAACGACAAAGGGGAAGAACACCCGATTTTGTTTGTCAGCAGGAAGCTTACATCGAGGGAACGAGCTTACAGCACAATTAAAAAAGAATGCGCTTGTCTGGTGTGGGCTGTCGAGAAACTTCGCTGTTACCTTTTGGGCTCTGAATTTATTCTAATTACTGACCATCGACCGTTGACATGGCTCCAGCAACTGTCTCAAAAGAACGGCAGATTGCTCCGGTGGAGTTCAACTCTCCAGGAATATGCCTTTGTGGTAAAGCATAGGAGAGGTAAACTTCATGCGAACGCAGACTTCTTAAGTCGGGCGTACGAATAAGTACGCCATCTACAGTTCCTGTTTCTTTTGGCTCATCTGCATCACTGTACATAGTCTCATCAGACAGTCATTCATGCTTATTCCACTTTCAAATGTTCGCTACTAATCTTTTTCTTTGAGGGTAAAAATCTGGTTGCATTTAGGAAGACTTTTGGGCAGTATAATGCGGCAAACAAAGGCATTTTTGGTGAACAGAATTGACATCTTGGGCGCCTCGGTGGCTTCTGTGGGGCTTGGTTGATGTTTGTTTCCCCGTCTGCCCAGCCATCAGCCTCTTTCAAGAATGGGACGCCGGTGGCTTCGGCCGGAGGTTCAAAAAGGCACCGTCGGGGCAACCCTTGATGCCTGGCCAGTCCAGTCCACATCTCTTCAACGGCATGGAAGCCGTCACAATGATATGTGGGTGAATTCATCCTCGTGCTGCAACCCCCTCCTCCAGCCAGACCTCGGAACGGTGTGTTGCTGTGCTGTGCTGTGCTGGTGCTTTCGTCTGTGGACACCGCCGCACCAGATCTCGGAAGCAGGATTTCAACAGCGCCGAACTGGTCGTCATGACTTATATGGAGCAGCGGTGCGTGTTGCACTCACGAACTTGGTTATTGTAGACATGCGACTGTGGGGGAGTTCTTCACAGCTTGTTGGCACAACGGCGAAGAACTTGTTCAGTTTATGTGGTGGCCTCCTAAAAGCGGGAGGAGTTGTTACGTTTTGGGCGAGCCGAGTGAGACGCGCGCCGGCGTTCTGGGCCAGCGCAGTGAGACGCGCGCCGGCGTTCTGGACCAGCCTAGTGGGACGGGTGCCGGCGTTCTAGGCGAGCCGAGTGGGACGCGCGCCGGCGTTCTGGGGATGCTATATAAATGCCACGGCAGAGCGCTGCCTCGCTCTTTCCTGCCCGTCTGCCGAGTTGGAATAAAGGCGTTCCAGACAACCTTCGGTGTCGCCGCTTGCTCGTCGTTCGTCGATTCGCCAGAAACGTAACAATGCCGAGATGACGCTGTTGCTATGCTCCATGAGCCTCTCATTGAGACATGTGCCCGTTTAGCCAATGTAGGCTAGGCCACAGGGCAAAGGAATCGAGTAGACAACGTCTTTCGCGCACTCTACAAATGTTTGCCGGTGCCTAATAATCTAGTAATTGCTCACAGTGACGGTGGAATTCACCTTCTTGCACAGTTTAGATAGCTTTTCTGGTGCTAACACTGCAATTACTGCACTCTTAGGCAGCGGCAACCATTTGTAGAGTGCGCGAAAGACGTTGTCTACTCGATTTCTTTGCCCTGTGGCCGAGCCTACATTGGCCAAACGAGCAGATGTCTCAATGAGAGGTTCATGGAGCATAGCAACAGCGTCATCTTGGCATACACTGCCGTGATTGCCAAAAGTGTAAGGAACGGGGCCCCTTTTTGTGAATAACGGTGATCCTTCATAGGTATGTCAGCAAAACAGCCAGGGAGATAGATGAGGCTGGTGAGATCGCGGAAAAAGGAGATGACTGCGTCAGCACACAATCAGTGTTGTTAAGCGATAAGGAGCGCCGAGTCTTGGGAATTTCAAACGAGAGTATTTTATTCGTTGTTTCCATCCTGCATTTTAGGTGTTAGCTTTACGCTTTCTTACTTGTTCCGATGACGTGTGTCCCCGTGCGGTTTGGCGCTGCTACCATTCTTAGCATGACTTCCCTTTTCGTTGCTGCGCATACCCGTTGTACTCTGTATGTATTGGCTGCGCGCAGCAATAATCTTTGTTGAAGTGGGAGCTTTGTGGTGCCTCCCCTTTTCTCCGTGTTCGTCTTTGCGCTGTGTGAATGCAAGCCTGAAATACCAAGTCGCACAGCAACTGATTTTAAGCATTTTCTTATTTGAGTTCTTTGACGTGTGTTAAAGTAATTATATATTCGTAGTTTTCAGTGCAGAAAAAGAAATATTGTCGTTCATGCAGTTCAGTCAATACAAATTGTTGAAGCAGAAGAAATGGAGCCGAGAAGTCAGATTTGCTAACAAACGAACTTCGAGACGCATTCACGATCGGCGTACGTTGCGGGAACAAATCCTTAAAGATACAAATGTTTTTCGCAATCTCAACCTGTGTATTCATGTACCAGTAAAGATCTTTACCCACGCACCGAATCGTTTTTATTTTCCTCTGCACCAAACAGCACAGCTTCATCATCAGCAGGACTTCGCCCACTGCAAGGACAAAGGCCTCTCACATGTCTCTCCAATTAACCCTTTCCTTCGCCAGCTGGGGCCACTGTATCCGCGCAAACCTCTTAATCTCATCCGCCCACCTAACATTCTGCCGCCCCTCGCTACGCTTGCCTTCTCTTGGATACCACTCCGTTACCCTTAAGGACCACCAGTTATCTTGCCTTCGCATTGGCCTGCCGAAGCCTATTTCTTCCTCTTGATTTCTACTAGGCTGTCATTAATCCGCGCATGTTCCCTCACTGTAAGGAGATAGCGCCACCCAGCGTCGTACGTGAGGAGAAGAAGAAAAAGCACGAGGAGCGCGTGCGGAGGAGAACGCCGGGACAGGTAGAAGAGGATTACGTGGCAGAGAAGAGAAGAGCGCGGTGGGCGACGGACGTGGACGAGTTCTGCTGGCTCCTCGAGTTCGGGGCTTGGGCCTCAGCCGCAGACGTCCGGGCCACCAGACCTGGACATCCATCGTCGAGAGCCTCAACCACCAGGCCCAGGCGCCACTCTTCTCCGTCCATCCGTCAGCTGCTCCACACAGGCCGCCTCTGGCGCTTACGTGGCCTTTCCGGGATACCAGACCTGGGAACCGTGCTGGGAGCCCACAGACGCTGACGTGGCGGTAGCGCTGAAGGCCAACGGGGAAACGCCGGCAACAGTGCATCGACACTGGAACGCCCAGAGACTACCTGACTGCCCGACGCCCAGCCAGTCCTCCCTGCTCGAAGCTCGTATGAGAGACAAGTAGTGTGAAAATATGAAATCCTGCCAGTCTTAGCTTTACACGAACACAGACTTTTAATGAGTTTCAAAAGTGCTTCGCGGAGCAATGAAAATTATGTTGGTAATTTGGCAGAACTTGCAAAAAACACCCATATTCCACAAACCATAAATAAAGAAATGTGGCTAGTTCCTACACCTAGAGCATATTACTCACAACAATCTATCTCGTATACGCTGCCAGTGCTATTAAATAACTTAAACAAAGAAATGTTTGACCCTTTCCAGCATTCAAATATCGTTATTAAGAAATTTTTTCTGAACAAGTTTGTGTCATGACGCTGCATGTATTTTTATGTTGGTACTTTTTGCTTTTTTTTCAAGGTGTGTTATTTTCTTTTTGCTATAATGTATAGCGCAGAATTTATTGCCGCTTGTCTGTTGCAATGCCAGCGTGAAAAAAGGGGGCAGGACCTCTGTCAAGCTTTCGAGCTTTTAGTCCTGTCTCCTTCTCTAATATAGAGAAAATAAAAGGCTGATTGATTGATTGATTGACTTTCCTTTTTGACTTTCTTTTTCCTGTGTTTTTCCTTGTGTTGTTGCGTTGCTCTCTTGTTCCTTTCCTTTTTTCACGCTCATACTGAAATTGGTTTCCTTTCCGATAAAAGCTGCCTCGTTTATTGTTTGTACTTTTGTGTTTGTGTAAAATACAACCTGCAATCTCCCACAGTCCTCACACTCACCCACCCTGCGCGCTTCCGGTTCCTATCACTTTGCTTTCCATAGCTCGCGGCGTTGTCCTTACCTTAAGCTGAAACCTTTTGGTTGTCATCTACGTGTCTGGCCCACAGATGAGTTCCGAGAAAATATAGCTGTTGTATCTTACAATATAAATTGCTATCTAACATCCTTAGGTGGAACTGCGGCAGTTCACTGGAAGCAGAAGCGTCGATAACAAATTTGTTGTAAAACCCTGCCGAGTACTGAAGCAATAGACAAAAACTGGAGCATTCGAAAAGTGGAACAAACTGGAGGAAACATTCAGGCTATGCCTTAGGGGGTGAGGCGATAGCGTTACTGTGTAGAACTGCTATATGCGGAATTGGTTATTTTCGACTTTGCGCTTAAGATCCATGGGAGCACTAATACTACTGTCCAAAATTCGCAAAATTGAAAGTCACGGTTCCCTCTCGGTACGAGGGCGTACCACCCAGCCGCGGACGCGTTGGTTTCCGATCACGAAGAGCTCGGTGCCTCGCGGGGGCATGCGGCTGGGCGATCCAAGCTTGGGTTTTGGGGAAGCCGCCCTTGGCCTGAAAGCACGAAAAGAGATGGAGTAAGTAGCAGCAAACTCCGAGGCCAGTAAGCTCCGAAACGCGGGAAAGCCCGGCGGCTGTCTGAGTAACGGTTAGTAGACTGGTGAAATCGCAGAGGGCATCAAGCCTGGCCCGGGCTCGTGCAGATATACCTTGTGGTAGCACGTGTTGTCACTGCGGACATCAACCGAGACTTCAACCATGAAAGAGTGGGAGTATGAATTGAAGTTTCACATACTCTGCCAGGGTGATCGGTCTCGATCGCCGCGAAAACCGTGAAAGGATGGCTGCAGCGTGTGCGAGTACTGCAGGAGTAAGAGCCGAAGTACCGAACGAGTGCTGCGAAATATCTGTCTCTTAGTACTGTGGGTGGGTCGGGGTGGCGGAACCTGGCTTGGGGGAGGGGATCCTAGTCGAGCCCCTGTAGGATTTTCCCTGTCTCGGACGGTCGGAGATCGCCGGCAAAACGTTTTATGTGGTGTGGGAGTACGTTCGACGCCGAGGGCCCACTATTGGTGCACTGAGTACTCGCCCTTCAAGGAGGCCTGAAAAGGAACTCAGGATCAAATCAAGCCAAATCTGGTCAAAAGCCCTGCTGTCCCCAATCCCACCTAATTCCCACAACCCAATCTAACTTCCAATTTCCCATCCATTTATCCCATCCCTTCCGCTACTTCCCAGGGGAGATCAGGGGAGTCTCCCCGGGCCCGCTCCCCCGGTTGTGGGTCGCTAATGTAGCATTTTCCCTTTTATTTTATTTTTCCACCCAAGGGCGGCGAAAATATATTTTTCCTACGGGCCTCATCTTTTATTTTCCAATTCGGTTAAGCCTGTTGTGCGTAAGCGGTGCAGGCAGGGGCATATTATTTTTATTTCCTTTTGGTTGCCCCAACCTAACAAATGTCACAATGGTGCCGCGCTTTTATGATGCGGTACTGACCCGCGATGGCAGGTGGTCTCACCGGAGAGGCTCTACGACCCAGTTCGCTCTTCCCGAGTAACATGTAGCGACCAGTCAATAATTTACACTCCAGTTTGGAGGTCCTCCTGAAGTCACAAGGTCACGCTGCCTAGGTGACGCATCTAGGCTGACACTGCAGGAAGATTTCGCTCCCAACTCCGACGACGACGACGCCGTATTTTCGGCCGCACGCAAGCCGTGTTACGAGCCGAGCGTAGAGACCGCAGTAACTACATAGAGTTTCTTACTATTACCTAGAGGGAAAGCTAGCGGCGCTGCACTTCAGCCACAATGGACGCTGAAAGCATCATGGGCCGGTGAGCTACTTGGTGCAGGACAGTCTGATTTTTTTCGCAGACACAGAAAAAAATGGCCCTACTAAGTTGTTTTAAAACGCGGTTCTTCGTGTGAGAGAAGAGCAAGAAGAGCCGTCAAATGGCGCGCTCCGCGCGCAGACGGTTTACGCGCGAACGTAGTTCGCAGACGCCAGAGCAGTGACACACAACAGCACCCCTGCTGAAAAAAGTTCTGTGATGCAATAAACTCATACAGTTTATCGTACAAATATCATAAACTTATCATACAAATCATAAAAAAATATCACACAAATGTAATACATTTCTGTAAAATGATAGTCATCATAGAGATGTCATAGAATAAATTTTTAAAAACATATTTATTTTTTAAAAGTGCGCCTGTTAAGTACGAAATATTAGTTTTTGTAGTGTTCAATCCTTGGCCAAATAGAGAGCTAAGCATCTCTTATTTTTGGCAAACTTTGCATTCACATGCTTTTCTGCTCACTTGTTGGAACCATTAGACTGGATATTGAATGTTAGGACATTCTTGATTATAATACCGCGTTTATTGTTGCATTATATTTTGGCCAAAAGTTGTAGTTCGGCCGTCGGTAGCTCACCGGCCCACGAAGCTTTGAGCGTCCACGGTGGCTAAAGTGGTCTTGAGGGGGCTCCACGCAAACTCCCATAGATGGGAGGTCCGCTTTCCCTCTAGGTATTAGTAAGAAATTCTATGTAGTAACTCTACGCTTGTTGAAGTTGGAATGATGTCCTTTAGTCAAGGAAGGGCTCCAAGCCACAGAGCGCATTTATTCATTGTGTCGTGTCACATGTTGTTCATGTCTGGGGAAACAACTGGGCATGGCCGAATGGCCTCCATTGTGTGCTCTATTGCGCTACTTCTCTGCGCGCCTTGTCTAGGCTCCACTATACATCACACCAGTGTAGTTGCTACCTAAAAAAGAAATAAGTACGTTAGATAATTTTATTAAGTGTGGCCTTACTTTTTATTTTGTTTTCTACTCCTTTCGCACAATAATAAAAGGACTGTATTGGACGGCAGCTACCTTCATATATCTGGTGTATAAAGCCGGGATTAAAAGACGGCTCACTCCGCCAACAACAAAGACAGCAAAAAGCCCTTTTGATATCGCAAACTAGAACTACATTAGTGTTGCGTAAGATTTGTTATTTTATTTTCGACCTCACCCAATTAAGTGCGATTAACTTTTGCGAGTAACACTCTCCCCAACCTCAAACCTTAATTCGACTTAGAGGAACTCTTTTTGGAGAATGTTACGAACTTGTAGTATAAATCAGTGACTGCTTCAGACCGCTCTAAAAAAATTAAATGGCCGCCGAAAAGCACCGTGGCATACATGAAGTTACCGGCTGTTTTAATGTACCCAAACAGTTCAAGGTTGCTGTCATCATTCTGGTACCAAAACTGTCGCTCAGCATTATTGAACGATTCGGAGTAACGCCAGCTCAGATTCCTTAGGGACTGTTCAAGGCTCACTGCTGGGAAAACAGCGTCAAGTTCCGCAGTGTAGAAGAGGACGTGTGTATTTTCGAATACATGCCGCAGTTTATCCTTCATGTCCACAAAGAAGTCTCCTTTACCAAGTTTCTTCACAACATCAGAACTCGCACCGTCAAGAATTCTTGAAGAATCGACATGA
This sequence comes from Amblyomma mixtum, assembly GCF_055824585.1. Classification (NCBI taxonomy): domain Eukaryota; kingdom Metazoa; phylum Arthropoda; class Arachnida; order Ixodida; family Ixodidae; genus Amblyomma; species Amblyomma mixtum. Next base: position 131,939,637 of record NC_143021.1, on the reverse strand, counting down.
ACAATTCTCTTGAAATCTGTACTATTTGCGTACTCCCAGTAAGCTGACACTTCCTTCGGTAGTTTCCGCTTAGCTACGCTTCCTTGGTGTTCGAATCCGGTGATTAACTGAAACAACGTTTTCTCGCCGCGCTTCGACATGCTCATAACAGTTCTGGTTAGATATTTTGCAGCGTCTGAATATTGTTCTTCCTCAACAAAGGACCGGATCAAGTTAAATCTTTCAACAAATTTTTTGCGACCATGGTGATCAATCAGCCTTGAAGTATAAAGGTATTGAGTCGAGTCAACAATGTCCAAAAGCGGGAATAAGAATCCGACACCGAGCATTAATCCTTTGAAACGCAGTAAAAAATTGCGTGGTGGGCTGGTCAGCAACTGGTAGGCCGCTCCGACTGCAGATCTTGCTGCAAAAGCGGGGAAAAAAGCCTGTTAGCTCGTGGCACGGCATCCTGGAAGTGTTGGCAGCTAACGCGGAAGTTTAGCACGATAAAATATACATGGTCTGTTCTGAAAGTAGTAGGACTCATTTTTTTAAACAAAATTTATTGAAGAGAATAGTACAAACGATTACCATTTTTCAAGGTAGTACCCTTCCGCACCAACACGCTGCTGCCAATGAGTTTCACAGTTTTCGTACGCCTCCAGGAACGCCTGGATTGGATTGCTGTTTAACTCCCTCGTCACGGCCTGTTGAACCACCTCTACCGATCCGTGATGTTTCCCCTCGAGCGTCGATTTTATTCTCTGGAATAGAAAAAAGTCTGGCGGGGCCAAGTCGAGACTGTAGGGGGGCTGAGGCAGCGTTCCCGCTTTGTGCTGGGCAAAAAAATGGGGTCCTCATTCACATGATGAAGAAGATCCACCGGTTGGCCTTTTCCTCCTCTGACAACACTCCCGGCACCAACTTCGCGCACGCTTTCCTCACGGATAAGTTTTCTGTCACGATCTCAAAATCTTGGGTTTGAGGAATGCTCAAGTCATCAGCAATCATTCTGATACTCATTCTACGATCACTGTTAAGTAAATGTTTCACTCGCTACACATTTTCGTTGGTCTTGCTGGTCGAAGGGCGTCTGGAGCGGTGGTCTTCCTCCACTCTTTCCTTACCTTCTGGGAACAGCTTGTGCCACTCAAAAAACATTTGGTCTATTAATGGAAGCGTCACCGTAGGCCTCCTTAATCATTTTGTGAGTCTCTTTGCCCGTTTTACCAAGATTTACTGAACGTTTGATCGCGTATCGCTGATCCAGTAAACGCTCGATGATTCTGCGTGACGAGACGTTTCGACAGGGGTTCACAGTACAAGCGACCTCCTCTCTTCAACGGCCGAGAGCCGACTGTCGATTTTCCCCAGCATTCCCAATATCCCCCTTCAACGATCCTGCCCGCGCAGACCACCTCTCGTCCACCCGTTCGCCCAGGAAAAAACCAGTCCTTTTTGTTTGCGTGTTTCTTCCCCTGTCTTAGTTTTTCGCGCTGCACATAATGTTGAACCTTCACCAACTCGCCCAGTTTTCTGTTCTACTTCAGTCCTACTACTTTCAGAACAGACCCTGTATATTGCAGTCCTTCGTCTCTGAGCCACTCAGAGAAGTTGTTAGCTGTTTATATAATAGCTTTTGATATCTAAACGCAAAGAATGTTTGCTGTCTTCTACGGTATTTCTGCTCTTGAACCCTAGTTATAATTACTGGAATCTAAAAGGCGGAAGTCTTAAACACCGCCATGTAAAAGCAATGTTTTTTTTACGCAACGTCCTACGACCGGCACAATAAAATGCATGAAAATTTGTAGTGACCATTTCATTTGCTTACAAGCTTGATGTAATAGTTTTTTTTTTCAAAATTACTATTTATGTGCATGTCCTATATCCGTCATAGCTGAATACGGCTTCCTTTCCAACTGGAATGATGCTTCTTGGCTCTGATCATTTATATTCTCCGACAATATCGCCATCTTTCGCCGATAACTCATGTTATAAACTTCAGCACTTGCATATGCATTAAGCCTTTTGATTTGGTATTAAGGATCTGAGATGCGCAGCAATGAGCGCAAAAATTTGTTGACCTGTTCTATATATAATGTTTTGTCTTCTTTGTGCATGCTGTTGTTCAGTAAGGCAAAACGTTGACCACTGGGCCCTACATTGTGCCCTTCAAGGGCTAAAATTAACTGACGTAGTGAATACCCAGGTACGTATGGCTCTAGGTATGGTCATAATAAAAGGGAGGCCGATGCACTAGAGCTTATTTTGAAATTTTTCGCTTGTGTATCAAGCCTTCTTTGATTTTGATTCAATTGCTGATCTTTCGAGGCGTCATTCGGACGGCAATTTTTACAGGGTGCTATCTAAAGTATGAGTAGGCAGGACAAGTCGGTAATAGAAAGTTCAAGAAGCATTTTCTTGCATTGTGAACTGAGTGAATTAAATATCGCTAATATTATGTCTTCATAGCCATTGAAGGATTCATTTGCCCTTGTGGCCACAGCGTAAGACTCAACAATTAAGATATTCGTGCAATCGTGAATTCATTCAGATATTCGTGAATTCAGATAGACGTGCAGACGCGTCTTCTACGTCTGCATAAATAGGCCGTGCCAAGAAATCTATAGCGTTAGTAAAATGTTTCCAGGCCACCAGCCACATACCGGAGTGGTGGCCGCTCTCCCATACTACGAGAGTGCCAGCACTGTAGCATGCCGTAACACGCCTGCTGTCGAGCCCAGAGCTGAAATGACATACGTCTCTCTGCCATTCTTACTCTTTTTTAAGCTTAGGCCCGAAAAGCTTTAGTGGCTGCTTACGGCATTGATTTTACTGTGGAAGAGTGTGTGATGCAATGAATTTATAGTTTTCAGAACGTGAAGTAGAGTGCACAATATTAACAGCTCTCATGCACAAAGTAGTTTATGGTTCATGATTCATCCGGGTTTAACATCCCAAAGCTAGTTAGGCTATGAGGGACGCCGAAGTGAAGGTCTTTAGAAATTTCGGTCACCTGTACCAACTGAACGGGGGCTGATATCGCACAGTACACAGGCCGCTTGAATTTCGCCTCCACCGAAATTCCACCGCCGCGACCGGGATCCAACCCGCGTCTTTCAGCAGCCGAACGCCATAGCCACTGAGCCACCTCGGCTGCTAATGCACAAAATAATGCATTTTGAAAGGATAGAAGGAGGGGCTAATTGGTTGAGGCGTTCGAATATACTACCTCCGTATGACTCCCCGGCAATGTACAGTTCTCTCTGCTTGTACTCCGTGAATACCCTTAGAAAGCGGTTAAGGAATCGTGCGATGTGGAGCGATGCCTTTTCGAGGGTTCCCGGGTATTTCTTGTGTTCGTCGATACTGTATCCGGATCCGGCTGGTTGGTCCAAGTAAATGATGTTCATGCGTTTTATGAGGGTGTGGTTTCTATAGTACAACTTCCCGGATGCGTCAATACCAAGAGGTCCATTTTCGAGGAATTGACCAAATAGCGACGACTTTCCGGGACTACCTTGCAGCCACAGCAGAAGCGGCTTCTTCGTGTTTTTCTCCTGAAATCAATACGAGTGAGAAAGCAAAATGCAATACAGCCGCAACTGTTGGCAAATATTCCTTGTTTATGCTCAAAACATCCTGCACGCTGTCTAGAAATATACGCCGCGAAAAGCGACAAGGTTCAAAGCGTGTAACCACAGCCACACGCAGCTGCTTTTATATTGTTCGGCATTGGCGGAGTTCGTTTAGCGTGTTATCTAGAATCTTCTTTGTCGGCTTTGAATTGTCCGCGGCTGCGAGCGTCGCACTCCCGTTCTTGGGCGACCGCTGAGGACGTTTGTGGCCACCTCCGCTAAAGGTTAATTCATATCTCTTGTGGAGCAAGTAAGCTTAATATAGAGTATCTTTACGAAACGTCACGAACCTTCTTCACTGCCGCAAAGCCGTCAGCAGCACGTGACAATGTAAATATTTTCTCATGAAGCAAATCAATATTTGTATTACGTTAGAGATTTTTTTAAACTTCACGTCTTCGGCGAGGTTATAATATCTGATGTAAAATTACCATAATCTATGAAGTTCTAGAACGCTTTATTAGCTGTTCACAAAAGTCTGTGATGCGAAATGTTTGCGTCGCCATTTACGGGCAGAAATATATGGGAGAGGTGCAGTCATAACAAAGGAAACATACAATATGTATTTTAAAATGTTTTAGTGCTCCAACAAATATGAGAGAGTCTAATTTCGCACTGCGAGCTGTGGCTCTACAAATATGGTGGTTTTCGCTTAAGGTGGCGATTTCTTGACAGGCATCTACTGTTCCTTTTTAATACCACGTAAAAAAATAATCAAGAACAACAATGTGAAGCTTGTCGTCTTCATTTGCATAAATAATCCCATGTTTGAGCTCTCACTGCGCCTATATTATTGCACAACACATGGACAGTCTCCAATTAAATTGTAAAATAAAGAAATAAGAATACACGATCGCAAAGAGTGCGAACGTCGCAATTAGTCTTCGTATTTACCGTTAAAATGCTGTTCTTTACGTCGCCGCAGAACGTTCTACAACGTAGAACCCAAAGTATTGGGCCACATGCAAGAAGGTGTTAGCGATGGAATATCATTGAAAAGAGCACCTTTATGTCGCATATTCCTTTTCTAAAAAACTGCGAACTGGGAACTTTGAGACGCGAATGAAAACGTCGACACTTCGACACAGTCATTTGAGTCTGAAAAAAATATGGTTACTAAATGTTTCCAAGGAGACCTCAGAATAAAGATTTCCAAGAACAATTCACAATCGTGAAGTTCACTATGCCATAATGTTTCAATGCCCCGAAAAACGGCCCCGCAACGGTGGCTCAGTGGTTACGGCGCTCAGCTGCTGACCCGAAAAGACGTGGGTTCGCTCCCTGCCGCGGTGGCCGAATTTCGATTGAGGCGAAATTCTAGAGGCGCGTTTATACTGTGCAATGTCAGTGCACGTTAAAGAACCCCAAATGGTCGAAATTTCCGCAGCCATCCACCACAGCATCCCTCATAGCCTGAGTTGCTTTGGGACGTTAAACCGGAATAAGGCAATCATGAATAAACGGCACACTGGAAAACACGGGAAACACAGGGACAACGGACAGGACAGGAGCGCACTAGCTGATGCGTCGTCTAAAAAATATCTCTCACTCGGTGAGCATGCGCCAGGAAGTTCAACACGTGTCAACAGAAAAACCCAAATAAAAGTGTGGCGCAGCTGTACGATAGATATGCGAAGTAAACCCAGGGGGGAAAACATATATATAAGACAAGAATTAAGACAAAAAACCTAAACTCCTGGGCCGACTGAAGCACATCAATAGCACATGCGAAAGGCGAAAACTGCATGAAGGCGCTATCACTTCTGCTATCAGATACCAAGGAACTCGCGCACTTTTTCTAGCACAACACCGAAGTGAAACTTACACACAAGTGGTTACCAGCGGCGATTATGTTCGAGGCCTCCAGTATTTCTCTATCCACTCTTTTTCTTCGGCGCACGATACTGCTTGTCGCACCCAAGTTGGGCAGACAGCCGCCATCGCAGTCTTTACATTTTTTGCAGTGCAGGGGAAGGTTTGAACCATGACCCGTTCTTAGAGACGCAGCGTGTTCGCGCAACCTTTAGTTTACACATTTCTCCGTCTGGCCCACATAAATCCGGCGGAAGCTAAGGGGAATGCGATATACGACACCTTTCGCACAAGGAACAAACTTGGTCTGATGGTTGATCCCGCTGGAAGTTTTCTTCGTGTGCCCTTCGGCGACAAGCCTTCACAGCTTATGCGGAGCGGTAAACACGAGACGAACACCAGCCTTCTGGGCTACCTTCTTAAGATTGTGTGACACCCTGTGCATGTAAGGTATCACCTCGAAGGCCTGTTTGGAACGATCCAGTTCTTGAGCACCCAGTTCACTCTCCGGTTTCTTCTTTCGGTAGCACTTCAGTAAAGACTCAGACACAGCACTGATTAGGTCCAACGGGAAGCTCGTCTCCTTCAACCTACTAACTTGTAAGACAAATCTTTCATCAACCCTGTGTGCACAGGACTTAGCCAAGGCGGACCGGAGACTTGAAGGCGTCAAGCTCCTTTTGACTAACTTGGAATTAGAGGGTGTGAATGGTAGAATTGCATTTTTCGGCCTCCCCATAATAGGCCCAACAAAAGCGGTCAACGCCCCGAAGGCACAACCGCTGGTCAAGAAGCAGAATGTACCTACTTTTCGGAAGTTCAACAGTGAATCTCGGGAAGTTAAAGCAACTCACGAACAACTCCACCACCGCATCTGCAGCAGAGTCCAGGTCCAGGGCTTCTTCAACAGCAACATTAAGGAAAACCAGAAAGTCGTCTACATATCTGTAAATTTTCACCACCCCCACCCCCCGATCTGCACAGCTTAACTCCTGCTCCAGCCTTCTGTGAAATTGGGCCAGGAAAATTTCAGCCAGCACTGGAGCCACACAGGACCTAATGCCAGTACCCGGCTTTTGAGCATACAGGTTGTGATCGTAAGTAACGATGGTGGATTCCAAATGGCATTTAAGCAACTCCAAAAAGAATCAACTGACGCACCACAGGTGTTCTGAAAACGAATGCATGCCGTACTCTCCATCAAATTTTGTATAGAAGAAAACAACTCATCGTGGGATATAGAATAAGACAGTTCGTCCACGTCCACAGAAATTTCGCTGTTGGCCGCTGAAATCCCTTCCTCCAAGGCAGCCACAACCATTCCCGAGTTAACCACCTTGTAAGGGTCTTCCGGGATGACACTATTAAGATGACGCTGCAGGAACATGCTGATCAGCTCTTGCCAGCTCCCCCGTTCCGTGACTATGGATCTGAAAGGGCGCAGTTCCTTATGCGTTTTTGCGGAGAAAAACATTCGCAAGGCGCTAGCTTTGCAGTCTTTCTCATCATGCGCCCGCTTGTCCAGCTGTAATTCCGACAGTAGAGCTACTGCCCGAGACTTGGCCTTGACTGTTTTATGCTTTTTTAATCTTGAAGTTCTTGTGCCGGTTGCTCCAGAACTGAATCGTTCCAAAGAGGCCTTCGAGGTAATACCTTACATGCACAGGGTGTCAAACAGTCTTACGAAGATAGGCCACGCGGCTGGCGTTCGTCTCTTGTTTACCGCTCTGCATAAGCTTTCCAAACTTTACAGGCTTGTCGCCGAAAAGCGCACGAAGAAACCATCCAGCGGTATCTATCACCAGACTATGTTTTTCCTTGTGCGAAAGGTGTCGGGTATCGCATTACCCTTCGGATTTATGTGGGCCTGACGGGGAAATGTGTGAACGAAATGTCACGCGAACACGCTGCGTCGCTAAGGACGGTTCAAGGTTCCAACCTTCCCTTACACTGCAAAAAATGTAAGGACTGCTAGGGCGGCTGTCTGCCCAACATGGGTGCGACAAGTATCTTCGGAGGCGGAACAAAAAGGAGTAGATAGAGAGATATTGGAGGGGTCCAACATAAGCGCCGCAGGTAACTCCTTGTGTGTTAGTTCCACTTCGGAGTTTTTGCTAGAAAAAGAGCGTAAATTCCTCGGTATCTGATAGCAGAAGTGTTAGTGCCTGCGTGCAGTTTTCTTCTTTCGCATGAGCTGATTATGCGCTTCAGTCACCCCAAGGGTTTAGGTTTCTTTGTCTTGACTCTTGTCTTATATATATATATATATATATATATATATATATATATTTTCTCCTCTGGGTTTAGTCCGTATGTGTATCATACAGATACATCAGGTTTTTATTTGGGTTTTTATATCGTTAGCACGTGCTGAATTTCCTGGCGCATGCTCAGCGATTGAGAGGTTTTTCTTCGACGATGCATCAGCTAGTGCGCTCCTGTCCTGTCCGTTCTCGCTGTGTTTTCCGTGTTTTTCTGTGTGCCGTTTTTTGATGGAGCGTTACCAACTAGGCCAACTTTCTGCTTTACTCAGCTCTAATGTTTACAGTAAAACGCAAGCGCCACTAAAGTTAGACGGCCACCATCTCAGACGGCCACACACTCTGTCTGTTGGGCCACCACGGCATCCTCAAATATTGGGAGCGAGCCTGTCAGTACCATGGGCCGCATAAAATTAAGCTTCCAGTCTAAATCTTGCAGTCCTTGCACTACTTATCTCGCGAAGCGGCTAACTGCCATTAATAATTCAACGCTGACATTCATATAGTATTACAGGTATCGTTTTGAGACTGTTACATGATTATTTTCGTGCATAAACACAGAATAAATATGTCCGCTACACCCCATTTGTAGCTCGCACGATGAGACTTACACCTTCATTGATATACAAAATAAGAAAAATAATGAAAAAGAAGTTGCCACGGGATTCTCCTCAAAACAAACCGTAATGAATGCACCATATCGCGGATACTACGCCCAGGAAAACTTTGCCTGCTGAAGAGAAGATATCTGAAGAGGAGCTGAAGAGCTGAAGAGAAGATATCCTAGAAGAAAATGCGCATTTAATACCTTCTTACCGTGCGAATTTCAGGAACTGCCTTGAGAACTAAATTATGTGGCGTTATAAAGTGATGCGGCATGCAGAATTAATGTTCGTAGGAATATGGAAACCAAAACAGAAACAGGCAATGGCACAATTTCGCATTAAGAAAGGAACCATTATAAAGGCACTAACAGGGCACGAGCACGTGTTCAAACAAAAACAGCACAGTGACAGGGAAATGCTTACGTCTGACTTGATATGCAGGAAGAATAAGTAGGAAGAGTCACTATCGTCGTCAACAGGAATCAGCCCCGAATAGGCTTCCAGGTGCTGGCAGGGCTCTGGCAGGCAAACTCGGCTCTTTTCCTTCATATGAATGAGCTTCGGGCCAGAAACTTGATCGCTTGTAGGATATAGCACATTGTCCTGAAATGGGACACTGAAAAAGACTTTGGATATGAGTTAAGTGTTGTGTTCGCTTTTACAATTTTCTGAATAATTTTTATCGTGTTGAAGGACCCCAGAGTGACGCTGCAAAACGGTTTGAGTGGGGTCAAAGTTATCAGAAACAATTTTCACAGCTCACATTCCCGAACAAAAAAAAGAAGAGAAAAAACATTATTCTTTAGTGACCAGAATTGTAATCTAACCCTTCGATTTCGGCAATAGGAAAAGTTGTCTAGAATTAAAACCCTCAGCCCGAGAAAAACCCGACATTGTGGTCTGCCACAGAGCTCACTGATTGGCGGAGGCGGTCAAATGTCACCAGGTCACGCGACGTGCTCCCATAGCGCACCTCGGCCTCCTTCTCTTCGCCTCTCCCCTCCTTGTCTTCACCTGCCAGCCGTCCTCCTCTAATCCCATCAGCCCTCCCACTAGGCATTTCAAGCCTCATCACGGGAAGAACCCGTCGTTGGGTCTCACTTAAAATTCGTAAAATAAACCCTGGCCTGGGGTCTTATCAAATTAGCTGATAGGTTCTGTTCTGTTCCGTAAAAAATTCGCCGAATGGCCAGGACGATTATGACATCGTCAGATCATGTGATGTTCCGCCTGCGAGGTTCCAACCATCCTACTCTCTGCTGCCTCCTCTCCAGCGGCCATCTACCAAGCATGCGCACCATGAACAGCAGAAGAAGACACACACACACATAAGGAAAGCCAGCTCCAGTGCAAGCTGTCACAATAGGAAACGTAGTCATTGATAAAACGTGCCATTACTTTTCACATTCATTCACCCTTCTTATATTTCCAGCTTACACGTTCAGTGGGTTCAGAGTTTCAGCAGGACGCTTGGAGCCACTCTGAGTTGGCACTTGGATGTGAAAAACGAATTGGGCGACGTTGAACGTTGTGAATAAAGAACAATGCAGGAACTTTCTCTTGGTGGTACCTCCGTTAAGAGTGACCCAATTTAAATACTGAACAAAAGAATGAGCGGAAGTGAACACAATCTCCAGAAAGAACGCTCCCGAATATATTTGAGCAGTTGGTATGCTCTCAGTCAAGTGGCACTGCACAACACATAAATATGCAGCGTGCGGCCGGTACTCTTTTCTTGTTTTTCCTTCTGAGTACTCAAATACCATACCAACGGAGACAGGACGCCATATGTTCTTGTGCGCCATTTTTCATATAGTACAAGACACCTTTTTGCTTCTCCACGCTCAACACAAAATGCAAGGTTCAGAAAGAAATAACTAGTCAAAAAGCAGTAAACGCGAGTAAACCATCAATCTACCGTATAGACACACACAGGAGAATTTTGCAAATAAAAAACTTACGCTGGAGATAATTTCCACTGCTCACTGAATTGTGTTGAGAAAGATGAATTGTTGGAATAAATGACCTTATTCTTTTCGTATAGTTTCTACTCCCCTGCATTCTTCAATTTTCCGCAAGTCTATGCCAATCTGAAGCACATGCTTTCATCTTCCCTGTCTTTGTTTAATCATCCCATTATCTTTGCCAGTCTGTTGCGACACGGCGCCCGTGTCGCTGCCCAGATTAGGTTAGGTGGCGTTGATGAACGAGCAGCTGGGCATGCTCGTTGCTTAGTGCTACGTTGCACGTAAGCTTCGCCGCTCCTTATGAAGAGAATGGTGGGCAGTGACCTAATAATATGCACAAAAGCGTCCTAGCGTCCTCCTATCAACTAGCAGTCAGAATTGTTTTGTGTCCTAAGGGGCCTGCTCAGTACCCGTGTCGGTGAGTATGTTAAAAACGACTATCTTTGGTAAAATCTCATTTTTTTTTAAATACTACTTCTGCACTGACTTCACAAGAGGCGTTTTCCTCGCTCGCATACTATACACTCTGCTTCTCCAAACATAAGCTAAACTTCAATTTCATTGTAGTTAAGAACAATAATTGAAGTCGTTGAATGGCTAAGCGAAATAAAGATTAATTATTATCATTGAGTGTGCTACAAAAATTAAAGTAAGTCTAAGTGAATCGCATTCATCACTTACGGTTGGTTTAGATAGAAGCACTTATCCTTGCTTTCACTGTAATCACTACTGCAAAGTTTCAGGACATCACAAATATAGAAAATAATACAATACACTTTGCGGCGGTCCATCCCAGCACGAAACATTCGCACTTCTGGATCCGCTCTCTAGGCGAGCACTGTTTTATACTTCAGCACACTTGTGAACAGGCGACAAGTGGCAGAGTCTCGATGATAGTTACGATTTTATTAAGAGGGGCTTTGTTCAACATCTGTGGCATTTTTGCTTGCGGTCGTATCAAAGGAAAACCAGGAATAGAAAGCAACGCCAGTGATTTATTAACGGTGCCGCTTCCCTCAAGCCACCGTGCCAACAGCCAAATGATCTTAAATGCTCTATAGGGACGTGATCGACAAAAACTAAAGTTAGAAGCGGGCAGAATTCTTTCCGAGCAGGCATTTCTATCTGCTGCCTCGTCCTGTCGTGACGTATTGGTGAACCACCTCCAGTCTGTGACGGCCCAGTGCCCGTTCACAACACCAGATGCAAAGCTGTTTGTTTCCGATGCCATGACAATAGCACAATGCTCTCTCGGGCGCTGTGCAAGGTGCTAGATGAAATCGGAACCGTCGTTCTTGTACGCGGCAGTGGAAATGCAAATGGCAGTTTTCTGCGGCTGCTGAGCACATAGTTGAGGGACTGATGTTCTAACGTTAAATAGAATTCAGCGCAAAAAAGCAGAAAAGGGACGAAGAGAGACACACTGAGACGTTCACGAGCGCTAACTACCAACTGTTTATTCATGCTGAAGTACAGGGGATATATAGGAAGGGAATGAAGAGCATGCGCGTAGCGAGGTACAGGTAATGCACATCCGTCAAGCAAACGAGTTAATCAAAAAACGAATCTAAAAAAGCACATTCAGATGAGTATATGTGTACCGACGTGTCACTGACACAACGTTCGGACAGCTTTCTGATATAATAAGCTTCTAAAACGAGCCTTGCCTTATCATTACCGCTCTTGCCAAGAATCGTGGTCTTCTCTAATTCCGCTATTTAATGAAAAAACGGCCCGGATATTTGCTTTTATTCTTACTGCAAGTTGTGTTAGCCACCAAAGCAAATCACAACAAGCAGAGCGAAGCCGCTTAGCGTGCACAGCCCTTGCCTCTTGCACGCTGCACTTGAACAAGATTTCGCTCCTAAAATGAACACCGACCATGAATATGGAGCCCCACTTCGTACAAAACAGCCAGCAGCTGCAACGGCGCCATTGCTGTAATATTTATTCTAAGAAAAAGGCGTACATCAATGACAGTCGCATTGAGAGCGCAGCTGTCCTGTTGAGCGAATAGCCAGAGAAAAAACTTCATGCACTCGTGTTACTTTGCGCCTATTGTATTTTATTCCTCATACTAGCCACCTTTATTCTATGCCAAAACACTTAATCACTGCGTTTATTCTGAGAATTTTCGAGGTGACAGGTCGAGCATATGCTCTTAGTGGAAGCAGCCCCAGAAAGCCTTTGTTCCAGACAGCAACCCTTAAACTGCTAGCGCTCTTGACTTCAAGGAAACCCTTAGTTACCGGCTCTCACAGAACATTGGTCATTTTTATTTCTCACTACTCCTAACAAATTCCTTTCATTCAGCCTAAGCATGAGCATCACGTTCCGCTTTTTATCTGGAAATGCAGCAGTGAATCCAACCTGATACAAGACGTTCGTGCATCATATCCGTTGTGACACGTCCCCGCATCCCCTCAATACACACACAAACGAAGTCAAACTGTTCGAGCAAATGTGCTTTATATCATGAAATGTAAGGTGTGATTTTTTCGATAAAGATTCTTAACGGGAGTAGAGCGAACAGCAGTCTGAGGTCAGCTAGTTCAGCCAAGAGCGTGCACTAGGCGATAGCTATGCGGCTCGCGCGTATGCCCGTAGTCTTCCTTAAAATGGTCCCCGGACAGAAGAGGAGCCATCCTGGCAACTTAAGGGGCGGACAAGAGAGCGGGGTCGTAGTGTGTCTTGAGGCAGTGGATATGGACAGCCTTATCTGAAATCGGGTGACGACGTGAGGGGCTCAAAAATGTAGTTGACGGGAGATGTTTGCTTCAAGGTGCGATAGAACCTTTGATATTTAGCGACCAGTTTCCGGGAGAGGCCCGGAGTACGGGGAAGTATCCACAGCCAGACAAGAGAGCCGGGCGAGATATGCTAGGGAGGTTGATCATCATCGTGGCGGGTTTTTGAGGGGACTGGGTAGCTGTTGTGAGCGCTCGGGCTATCTGGCAACAATCTTAGGCGTGCCTGGCGGCTTCGGAAACGGTGGTGCACTCGGATGCGTCAGTTTGGTAGGGGAGAACCGTATCAATGCGAACAGAGGAATGTCAGCCATAAAGGATAGAGAAAGGAAAATTACGGTTGTAGAATGCGTAGCAGTATTGTACACGAACGTATTATATGGGAGAATGAGGTCCCATTTCGTGTGGTTCGAACCGACGTACATAGCAAGCCTTTCCTCAGAGTGCGGTTATAGCGTTCAGTGAGGCCATTTTTCTGAGGGTGGTAAGCGCTGCAAGTCCCATGGATGACGTTGCACACACGGAGCAGGGCTTTGATGCCATCAGATAGAAAGATGCGGCCTCTGTCGCTGAGTAGTTCACGAGGGGCACCGTGACGAAGGATAAATCGACGCAGAAGAAAGGGTGTCACATCCTGTGCCGTGGCAGCAGAGACCGGGCAGTTTCAGCATACGTCGTGAGGTGATCGACGGGAACAATGACCCATCTATTGCCATAAGCAGTATACGGAAGGGGCCGATATAAATCAATGCCAGCGCGGTCGAAACGGCGAGGCGGACAAGATAGCCGCTGCAACTGGCCAGCAGTACAGTTGGTGGGTGTCTTGCGGTGCTTGCAGTCGAGGCACAAGCGTACGTATTTCAAAACGAAATTGTACAGGGTCGTCCACTCTAAGTACGAACACGGCGCAGCGTGGCCGCGCTCCGCGGTGCGCGAGCGCATCCGGCGCGGCCGCGCATCGAAGCTCTGCGGTGCAGGCGCACACGGGCCTGGAGGCGGTGCTTCGAGTCGTCTGCTACAGCGTGGGCGCGCACAGTGCTTGCTCTGCGGTGAAGCGCACCTAACTTTCTGGATGATTACAGCGCTCGTGTGCACCGAGACAGCACTGCGGGAAAGCGCACTAACTGCAGCGCGTTGTCGCTGGTTGGGCGTACGACAACCCAGCGGCCTCTCGTCTCAGTGCCACGATGTCGGGGATATGCACGTATTGCTGCAAAATAGTCATTTCAGGTTTGAATTGATCTGTTTTATGGGATTTAACGTTCGAAAGCGACAGACTACAAGGGACGTTATAGTCGAGGGCCCCAGGTTATTGTCGACAACATGGGGGTTTTTAACGTGCGCTGACATCCCACACCACATGGGAGCCTTGCGTTTCGCCTCCATTGAAACGGGACCGCCGTTGCCGGAATCAAACTCTAGTCCCTCGCCTCTGTAGTCGGGTGGTCTCCACTGATCCAGCTCGGCGAGCCACTTTGAGGTCTTGAACGCACTCTGAAAGTGGCGTCCGTAATGTATCAAAGCTTTATTTTTTACGCGCAGTGGTTAAGGCTCATGGGATATTTTACAGCAGTACCTGCTAAGTTGCGGGAGAGAGATTGCGCCGGGCTTGCTTTTCTAGGTCCGAGTGGTCCTATAATCAGCCTAGCGCGAAAGAGTTCGCGGATGGCTTGATGGTGCTTCAAATTTTATTAAAGTACTTATTGAAATAACCAGAACGTCTGATGAGTTTGAAAAGAAATAGCAATTACGTTTAAACCATCATGCCATTTTGGTTTACACCTCAATCGTTTCTTAATTGAGCAGGCTTAGTGTGTTTTTTTTTTCGTCCGAAGCTCATGCCACCAGCCGCAGGACATTAAGCGTAGCGTTTAAACACTGATAATGGGTCTGGATTTCTTTCTTCATTTCTCGCCCGCCGCAGTCGCTTTCCTCGTCTCCGCTAGCGCTTTTCTGGCGAAATTTTTTGGTTCGTACGTGGTGGAACGTAACGAAAATGAAAAAGGAACGAAGTAAATAATCACAAGAAGAGGGCTAGCTACAAGTACGAATTTTATACCACGAAGCACATGGGCTGTCGGCTGCGACTCACGAGGTGCTTGATGCCGACGATAGCGATAAAGGAAACGCAGCCGGCACTCTCCCTCTCGGGGAGTTAAACAAATCCTGAAACTCAATACCTAGCGCCAGAGGCCCCGCTTTGGGAGACAATAGGAACGGAAGAGACAATATGAAGACCCATTCGAGGAGAAGTCGAATAGAACTGAAGTCAACGAAAGCTCCGCCGTATTCAAGATCGGCACACACAATTGTTGCAAAATCGAAAATAGTCTGCAGCCAAAACGTTTCTTGGCATTTAATCGAGAAGCAAATTCGAAAGTAAATAATAACTCTACGTAAGTTTAAGTACTAGTTAGTTATATGGGGTTTTATGGCGCATAAGCAACTATGGCTATCATGCGCCAAACACAAGGTTATATGATGTTATGTTAAGTGTATAGAAGTTACATTATATTAAATTTAAAACATTGGCTTTCTTTAGAACCTTACAAACAAGTGAAAACTCGACGAGTGTTTGCTCGCCTAAAAGCAATGCGGGATGAAATGGAATGTGTTCATTGTAAAATACCGTAAAAAATGTTTTTCGAAGTTCTTCGAAATGCGAACAAGAGATTAAAATGTGATTCACTGTGAGCTCCTCACCACACATTTCACACATAGGTTTGTCTTTTTTTGTTAATAAGAAGTTATGGGTGATGTGTGTGTGGCCTATGCGTAAACGACATAAAATTACTTCGATAAAACGTTCTTTATGACGGCATGATTTCCATTCTTTCAAAATCGGCTTTACAGTATGCAGCTTGTTGTTTCTTTCATTTTCCCAAGAAGCTTGCCATTTGGCTCTTAGTTTGCTATGCACTAACTTCATGTAATCCCTCGGAGGCAGGCCCACATGTTTCACCTCCATGGCTCTGGCTTGTGCAGCACGCGTGTCGGCTCTCTCATTATCCCTAATGCCAACGTGACTGGGAACCCAGCAGAATTTTATAACATGTTTTTGTGCTGTGACCTTTACTATATTGTGTATGATGCTTCCAATCAGTGGCTCCGTGGCATTTTTGGAGTTTAGTGCTGTAAGGACGCTCAGTGAATCTGTATAAATGATGCTCTTTTTGATGTTTTCATTTGCTATTTTCTGTACCGCAACACAAATGGCATAACACTCCGCGGTGAAAACTGTAGCACATGAGGGCAGTCGTACTGCATTTTCATTTTTTCCTTGTATTACTGCGCTTCCTACATGAGCATGAGTTTTTGACCCGTCAGTATAAAATGCAGTGTAATTTCTGTATTTTTCTTGTAGTGCTAGATATTCTTGTATTATATGGTCGTGTGGCGTACAGGTTTTACTGAGGCGTGTTAGTGTGACGTCACACACTGTGGGGAGAGTGTACCACGGTGGAAGTGCTTCGTGTCTTGGGGCAATTTTTTTTATTTCATTTAGTATGTTCAGAGCTTGGCATTTTTCTTCGAAGCGCAAGAGCAACGGCTTAATCGCATGGGGCTTGTTGTTGCAGAGCATTCGGGATGGGCATTTCGTGACAATTGGGTAACAGAGATGTTTGGGCTGTGAAAGGATTTTTAGGATGTATGTACAAGTTAGTGCAGTTCTTCGATCTTCTAAGGAAGGTTCATTAGTTTCCACATACAGACTTGCTATTGGGGAAGTTCTGTAAGCACCGGAGGACAGCCTTAAACCAAGATTGTGGACAGGATCGAGTCGTTTTATGTAGGACGGTCTTGCTGAGCCATATACTATGGACCCATAGTCTAACTTAGAGCGAACCAGAGAACGATATATGTGTAACAGGGAAGCTCTATCAGACCCCCAGCGTTTTCTTGATAGTATTTTCAGCACATTGAGGGCTTGGGAAGCTTTTTTCTTTAAGCTGTTTATATGTGGCAAGAAAGTGAGTTTTTTATCGAAAGTTATCCCTAGAAATTTGTGCTCTTGTTTGAACGGTAATGGGGTTTTGTTTAAATATAGTGTGGGGTCGGCCTGTAGGCCTCGTCTCAAAGAGAACAGAACCGCTACTGTTTTCTGAGGGGAAAATCTAAATCCGTTTCTATATGCCCAGGTAGCCAGTTTATTTATTGTTATTTGTATTTGCCGCTCACAGGTAGGTATGCTGGAAGACGTGCATGCTATTTGGAGGTCGTCTACGTAAACTGAGTATATTATGGATTTTGGGATTACTTTTCCTATGGAGTTCATTTTTATGACAAATAAGGTCGTGCTGAGGATGCACCCTTGGGGCACACCAGTTTCTTGGATAAGGTCTTGGAGAAGGTTGCGCCTAGGCGGACTCTGAACGTTCGATTGGTCAGGAAGTCGCTCAAACAGCTCAGCATCCTGCCGCGGATACCTAGGTCCGCTAGGTCACGGAGGGTACCGAACCTCCACGTGGTATCGTAAGCCTTCTCCAGGTCGAAGAAGACCCCGATACAGTGTTGGTTGTGGATGAACGCTTCCCGCAGTGTCTTCTCAAAGTGTACAAGGTGATCGGTTGTGGAACATGTCTTTTTAAAACCGCACTGGTGTATATCTAAAAGTTGCTGGGACTGAAGTATGAAGGTTAGTCTGATGTTTAGAATGCTTTCGAATGATTTTGCTACGCAGCTAGTGAGTGCTATTGGCCTGTAACTGGTGGGACTAGTTGGTGGTTTGCCAGGTTTTAGGAAGGGTACTATGATTGCTTCTTTCCATGCATAGGGAATTTTTCCACTCATCCATATTTTATTGCAAAATTTTAAGAGAGCCTCTGTGGCAGTCTCCGAGAGGTGAGCAAGCATGGCATAATGTATATTGTCTGGGCCTGGTGCTGTCTTTTTACCGGATGTTAGTACTGCGTTTAGTTCCTGCATGGTAATAAGGTGATTGTAGTCTTCATGTATGCATGTTCTGAAGGGAAGTTCTTGTTTTTCTACTATTGTTTTGTGCTTTTGAAAGGAGTGTGTGTAGTTGGATGAGCTTGAAACTGTAGAAAAATGTTTACCTAATATGTTGGCCTGCTCTTTTAATGTTGTTTGACTACCGGGTGTTGTTAGCATTGGAAATGTGAAAGGAGTAAAATTTCCAGTGAATTTCCGCACCTGCTCCCACATTTTTTTGGATGTTATTGAGCTGTTTATCGAGGATATGTACTGTTGCCATGATGCCCTTTCTGCGTTGCGTCTAATGTATCGTGCTTTGGCTCTAGCCCTTTTGAAGGTGAGCAAGTTCCCTGCAGTGGGATATCTGCGAAGGTTGCCCCAAGCCTTGTTTTGCTGCTTTTTAGCTAATGTGCATTCATTTGACCACCAAACTTTATGTGTTTTTCGTGCAATTTCAGATGTTTGTGGGATTGCTTCTATTGCTGCAGATGTTAAGCATGTCAAAAATTTTTCATTTATTTCTTCTATCGTTAGGGTTTCGGCATATTCTTTTTCTAGTGTGACCTTCGTTCTGAAAAGTGCCCAATCGGCGAGGTGAATTTTCCATCGCCGCGGCTTAGTAGGGAGGATGGAGGTAGCTGATTTTAGCTTTAAAACCGTAGGTAAGTGATCGCTTCCCCGAGGGTCGTCTAAAACATCCCAAATAAAATCATTAAAAACCGATGGTGATGCAAACGCTAAGTCTAGGCAGGTCATTTTTCCAGAGCTGGGGCAGCAGTAAGTTGCTTTTCCTGTGTTCATTAAACATATGCTATGTGAAAGAATAAAATCCTCGATGAGCTGACCCCTGGAATCAGTATGCTCACTTCCCCAGAATGAGGACTGTGCGTTAAAATCCCCAATTATGACATACGGCTCAGGCAACTGTCCCAGAAGTTCTTCTAGGTCATGCATGGTAATTGTGTTGTGTGGTGGTATGTACACAGAACATATTGTTTTTGTTTTATGGCTAATGATGTTTACTGCGACCGCTTCTAATTTCGTCTTCAATAATACCTCTCTTGCAGGGACATCGATTTGCGTAATGATGGCGACGCCTCCTGCGAGTCGGCTAGCTTGTACTCGGTCTTTCCGGAAAATATTATATTTTTTAAAGATGTTTGTGTGCTGTGGCCCAAGGTTCGTTTCTTGCAGGCACACAGCTGTAGGTGCCATTGTTTTGAGCATATCGGTTATGTCTGTGTAGTTTCTCTGTAGACCTCTCCAGTTCCATTGTATGAGATACGCCATTGTGATAAGTTGGGGATTTGGGAAAGTTACTTATTCTCAGGAGCAGTGATTCGTGGTTTCCCTTTCTTCTCTAGGGAGTCTCGCCGCCGCTGCAGCGGTGGCGAACCAGGAGTTGTATCCATCGCCACTTTCGTGGCGGCGCATTTCCGCGGAGACGCCGCGGATGTGTGTGTTTTAGATGTCGGCGGACTTTCGGCGACATCCATATCCTCCACGGTGGACGTGGGGGATGCTTCTTGGTTGCGATGGCCCGTGGCCTTCGCATTCGTCTTTTTGTTGGCACCGCTGAACCAGGCCCTGCTCCAGCGGCAGAGTCTTTTGGGCCAGCTGGTGCCTTCTTAGAGGGGTGGGGCGACAGGTCCAGTTCAGCAGAGCTGTTCTGGGTGTCTGTCGCCGAGGATGTGGCTGCTGAAAGTGGGGCCTGAGGGCCTCCAGCGAGGATCGCGTGGTCTTCTCGCGAAAGTTTCAGCCCTGTGGACTGTACCACCGACTTCTGTGGTGGGGACTTGGGTGTCGACACCAGGTCCACCGGATAGACCTGTGTGCCGACAGAAACTGAAGGCGGCGGCCGTCCCCGCGTCACCGCTTCAGAGTATGTCCCTTTCTATTGGAAAGAGACGCGTTTTTTTGCTTCAAGGTAGGACAGGTTTTCTGTAATCTTCAAAGTTATAATTTGTTTTTCTGTTTTCCAGACTGGGCACGACCTGGAGTACGCGCCATGTGCGCCATTGCAGTTGACGCATTTTGCTGTGCGTTCGCATCTTTCTTCTGTATGTGCGTCTTCTGCGCATGTGACACAAGTGGGTTTACCGCGGCAAGCCAACATGCTGTGTCCAAAGCGCTGGCACTTAAAACATCGTCTCGGATTTGGTATGTATGGGCGGACTTTGCAATGGAGGTATGCGGCGTGGATTGAGTCAGGCAGGGTTGTGGTATTGAAGGTTAAGACAATGTGTTTTGTCTTGATTTCTGCATTGTTTCTCCGGATGGTTATTCTTCGGGCTGCTATTACTCCTTGTTGAGCTAGTTCTTCTTCCATTTCCGCATCGGTACTCTGTACGAGCTCATATTCAGATATGACTCCCTTCGAGTGGTTCAGGGTGCGGTGCGGGGTTACCTGCACGCTCATTTCTCCAAGATTCTGTAGTGACATTATTTTGGTGCTCTGTTCTTTTGTGTTTACTTCTACAAGGAGGTCTCCGGTTCGTTGCTTTTTTGCTTTGTAGTCTTTGCCTACACAACTTTTTAGGGTGTTGGCGATGACAAATGCAGATAGGTTGGCTACCGGTACATCAGTGTTTGAGTGAAGCATAAAAAACTTCGCAAACGCTTCTGGCTTCTGTGGACTTAGTTTCTTCACATCGGTGCGACCCCTTTTCGGGGGCCGATCAGATTTTTTTGCAGATTTTTCCATACGGCATGTATAAACTAAGGGTTCCTGATAATTTGTCGCCTCTGATTCACCCTTATTCACAGAGGAAGGTCCCGGGACTCCCCGCCTGGTAGACAGACGAGCAGCCCATCGGCCGAGGATTGACCACTTCCTCGACCGCCACCGTTCAAGGCTTCTTCCCTCCACCTTTCAACCTATCGCCACGGTACGGATGACAGCTTCGGTATGGGGGCTAAGGGTCCGTGGTGGCGCCAAGCACCAACACCTCGTTACACAAGGTGCCCTTGCGGGGGTAACTTTAAGTACATTTAACTAAATAATAAATAAAGTTTTTCGATTCCTCTGGGTTCCTTAATATAGTAAAACATTAAAAAGCTGATTTCGTTTATTGTTTTAATTGGTCGGCGTAATTATATTGGAGGTCGCGCTCATTTTTTACCTCCTGCTCTGAATGTTTAAAATTTTACCCTAGTACAGACGCCGAACGTGCTGGTTGTCCTCTCCGGGCGTAGCAAGCATGGTGAAATGACAGAACACATTCAAATGTCGACATCGCGGCAACGCAGTCATCATCGGAAACGACAGCCGACGGCACTTGCGACCCCCCATAGAACGTGTCACTGCACGGCCACACAAAAACAAGGACAAAAGAACAAAGATTTCATTGATTGTGAACGAAGGACGGGACCACTGACTGTCACTATCCTTTATGTGACACGCTTCCGCGAGTTATCTGACTGAGCTCAGTAGTGGGTGGGCTCGCCTCCAGAGTCTATCACAGCCTGCATTCTGTTCTGCTGGCTGCTGTAGAGGGACCGGCAAATATCCGTGTTAGTTCTAAGCCGCTCCCATTCCTCCTTGACGGCAGTCCATAGCGCGTCTGCTGAGAGGACATGGAGCTCTCGGCGGGCCAAGGCGAACTTCATGTTGCCCCAGATGTTTTCTATTATGTTGAGGTCCGGCGACTGTGGAGGCCATTCCAGTACTGCCACGTCGCGGAGCTCCAGAAACGCGGCCACCTTCTTTGACGTGTGGATGGGAAAATTATCATGCTGAAAAATGAAATCATTATCAGCGAATGGTCCTCCAGCAAGATATGGAAGCAGCACATCGTGCAGGATGGCACAATAAGCGTCTCCGTTCAACCGGCTGTCAATTCGAACCAGGGGTCCTAGACCTTCAGCTGTGATTGCTCCCCAAACGCTGACAGCAGAACGGCCGCTGGCTCCAACTCGCTGCATATGCTCCGGCACATACCTACAAAAAATGAAAAACTTTTGTTGGGAATGCTTACACAAGCAGTTGCAACCGCTAAGCTACAAGGAACCAGTATTGAATAATTTCATCCTTAAGCGTTGTCTGAGGGGCAGCAGAAATATGCTGATATGAATAATTTGTTTTGCCAAACTTTAGTTGGTTTTTTTTTCGTAATGTACGCGATTTGCGAAAAGCCGAAGATTAGGCCAGTGCGAAAGTTACACTTGGCCAGAATTAGCCTAAAAACATAAAAATGCTCCTTAGTTTGATTATACCGTTGGGCAGCCAATAACAGTCGACGAAATCTGAGTTCGCACTTTCTAGGATACGATATCCTATGTAATTATCCTTACCGGCACGGCAGTTCTCGGGCCGCCAGACTCGCTGCCTCTGGTCCCATCTTGTGGTGAATGCTGACTCGTCCGTAAACGCCACCTTCGCCCAATGTTCCTCGGTCCATTGCTGATGCTGCCGGGCAAATTCGAGGCGTTTTTGCCGGTTGGCCGCGCTCACAACTGGCTTCTGAGCCGCGGTTTTTGATTTTAACCCTGCCTCGTACAGACGACGCTTCACTGTGGCATTTGAAACACCTAGAAGCCCGACGCAGTTCTTAATCTCGCGCACACCCGCAGTAGGCTTGTCGACCGCTGCCGCAACAATGGCCATGTCGTCCTCCGCGGTGGTGACTCTTGGGCGGGCTTTCCGCGGATCATCCTTGATTCGTTGCTCTTCCCTGTAGGCTTTAATATCCGGTTGATGGTCGAGAGTGGCCTATTTGTCAACTCGGATATTTTTCTTTGTGAGTACTATTGCAGACTTAAATCTGCAATGCGTCTTCTGTCGCATTCCGGTACACGAGACATGGTTAACTTCCCGTGCGCGCAACTAAAAATGCGGCGACCCCACGCTGCCACACCGTTTTTATTGCAGAGAGGCATTGGAAACAAGGACAAAGTATAAGAGAAGTCGCAAAGATGACTGAAAAAACTGATAGCGTGACGTTATGTCTGCCGATAAAAATATGCTGAGCCAGCAACGTCTGGTGGCTCGAGCTTTCGCACATCATTCGAGAATTTTTTGCTCGGGTAGACACGCCACCTAGCCAGACAGTCATTTCAAACAGCGTATCAGCCTCACTTGCTGATGAAAGATTGGAATGCTCAGCCTAGCATGGACCGACAGCCGATACACCTTGCAAATGACTGAAGTTGGACCTGTACTACTGTTGTACTGCATGCATTTAATATCACATTGAAATCTACGGCACTGCATCTGGTCAAGGTGAAAATTAATGAACCCCAAGCAGCTCTTAATACCACCCTTTGTTTGTTTGTTGGTTTGTTTATTTGTTTGTTTAATGGGGTTTAACGTCCCAAAGCGACTCTTGCTATGAGGGACGCCGTAGTGAAGGGCTCTGGAAATTTCGACCACCTGCGGATCTTTAGCGTGCACTGACATCGCACAGTACGCGAGCCTCTAGAATTTCACCTTCATCGATATTCGGCCACCGCGGCCGGGATCGAACCCGCGTCTTCCGGGTCAGCAACCGAGCACCGTAACCACTGAGCCACCGTGGCGAGGCTAATACCACCGTTTTGTGCAGGACTATGAAATATGTGTTACTCCACTGTGTGGCACAGAAGAGAGAACATAAACGACAGGACAGGGGCGGAACTTCTGACTTAAATGATGACGCCTCAAGCCGGAGATGCTTTCATAAGCAGTCGAAAAGCAAGTGACGGGCGTCTGACACAGCGAAGGTGGGAACAGTAAAATTTGGGAGATGCTTAAACTCCGCCTTAAAGGATATGGCCTTGATTGCGGCGGTCCAGTTTCAATGGAGGCGAAACGCAAGGCACCCATATGCTGTGGGATGTCAGCGCACGTTAAAAACGCCCATGTGGTCGACAATAACCTGGGGCCCTCGACTATAACGTCCCTTGTAGTCTGTCGCTTTCGAACGTTAAATCCCATAAAACAGATCAATTCAAACCTGAAATGACTATTTTGCAGCAATACGTGCATATCCCCGACATCGTGGCACTGAGACGAGAGGCCGCTGGGTTGTCGTACGCGCAACCAGCGACAACGCCCTGCAGTTAGTGCGCTTTCCCGCAGTGCTGTCTCGGTGCACACGAGCGCTGTAATCATGCAGAAAGTTAGGTGCGCTTCACCGCAGAGCAAGCACTGTGCGCGCCCACGCTGTAGCAGACGACTCGAAGCACCGCCTCCAGGCCCGTGTGCGCCTGCACCGCAGAGCTTCGATGCGCGGCCGCGCCGGATGCGCTCGCGCACCGCGGAGCGCGGCCACGCTGCGCCGTGTTCGTACTTAGAGTGGACGACCCTGTACATGCCACGCCAATAGTAGCGGAGGTGCCATTTCAACCTTTATCGATGGCCATCATGTGCATATACTTTAGACTGCGCATTGTTTTGTAAGAAATATTCAGCCCATACTCAGTGCTTCCAGGTTATGCAGTGTGACTCCTCTGGCATCGCCAGCTTTCCGAGCCTCTCGAACACGGCCAATTTCAAATGAAGCGTAGGATGTATAAAGGTTCTAAAAAGGCTCTACCCTCCCCCCCCCCCCCCCTACACACACACACACTTAGCAGGAACTTTCAAATGAAGCAGAACACTTATAAAGGTTCCGAGAAACCTCTACCAGCACCACTCAGCCCCCCCCCCCCCCCCCCCCCCCTTAGCAGCATGGCTCACCAGGGAACTCATTTGTCTGTGTACTTTCTTCGTCGCCTGTACCATGTACAGCAATCGCTGCGCTAACTTGCCCCCCCCCCCCCCCCCCGCCTCCACGTTCACAACACCTTCGACGAGAAAGGAACGACATTGTAAATGATTATGGTAAACGTTTTCTCGGTACACTTCCAACGCTCACCGGACAGCGCTACGATTCTCAAAAATTTTGCTGACAAATGGTGCCGATGGTGACCACGTGAGTCGCAATGACTTATGTTCCAAAACTGTGCCCCACACGTGGACGCTTGGGACTATCAAGTACACGATGGCAGGTAATGGCACACACGATGGTTTTCGCTTCGTTGTGTGTTACCATGCTGTAGTTTGTTTGCGAAACTCTTAATTAGAAGACAGCATTTGGCACACTATCTGAATTTCTTGTGTTCACCGATTAAACACGCTGATAGTGCCGCCTCTCCACGGAAAAATTATGCTGAATATATTGCCGAAACTGTCGCCGAAACTGTCGTCACTTCAATGCCGGTGGGACAGGCGCAGTACCGTACTCTTCGCAGAATCGTCCTGAGTCACGGCCGCAGCTTGTTCCTGAGCGCATCACGAGTCCTCGAGAAGCCAGTTTCCGAAGATACTTGCTGCTTAGGTGTACATCACGTCATCGTCTCCAAGAGTTGTCACTTCTGCTGAAACTTGGGTAGCAGCTTGCACAGCAGCTTCTGCCGCAGCTGCTTGGTTCTTCTTCTCAACTTCCTCTCTGAGAATATACAGCCGTGTGAGGAGCGCTTCCATCTGGAATGTGTCGGAAGAACTAAAACTGTAGGCGTCTTTCATTTGTGTATCCGACCGGTGAAGGCGCGACTTCGTGACATCTTCATAAGTGCTGTACGATTCGAGGAAGTAGTCCAGGATCAACTTCCTGATGTCCGGTGGGCAGTTGGGGTCGTCCTACAAGGCAGCTTCTACCTGTCCGCACACGGCCACCCTCAACGTCTCGGGGCGGATGAGCTCGTCGTACTTGTCGCATTCACCTGGTTTCTTTTCCTGCTGAAGTCCGCTGAAATAGAGAGTCGGTCGCACTTGTCTAGAGTGCTCGGACGGTGTGCTGCGGGCCAAATGAACTTAAATCTTTTCGCAGCTGCTTTGCAAGCGGCATGGCGCTGCTGCCTGTGCGTTCACGTCTCTATTGCGCTGCTCTCCAGCCAAAGCATTATCAATGAATGTTAATAACTGCTTCACATTTCCTCTTCATTCCTCACAAACGGCACCTTTCCAGCGCTCTAGAGATGTGTGATCAACTCAGTACGGATGCTCGCTCATCAACGACTGGACGGTGCCCAACACGTTGACAATTTCGTGGGCCGGACTCCAGCCAGGTCCGGGAGCCGCTTTGATGGTGCTGATGCAGATCTGACCGCTCTTCTGGATGTTTACATCGGAGCGGACTCGACCGGCGTTCGGGGTCATGAAGCGCATGCGGGGCGAGCTGAACGTGTAGTCCTGGGGGCAGTGGGGTAGAAAGCAGAAGAATCCGCCCTCGTACAGCGTTCCGGCTGAACCCGCCATGAGTACATAGATCCTTGTGGTTGCCCTACTCGGGCGAGATAAAAATCCCCTCACGAGTACTGGTGCGGAACTCGGCGATGCATTTATTGACCCTCAGAACGGATTGCGGCGGCGGCGCGTGGCCGTATTCCAATGGATCCCAGCAGCGGCACCTTGCAGGAACTGCGCCAATCATTCTTGCGATTTGGCGTGCTCAAAGAACAGTTTTGTTGTTGTGGTTGTTGTTGTTGTGGTTGTAGCCTTTGACAGAATGGCACATACCCACACTGGGGGATCGGCCAAGAATCGGGAGGTAAAGGTTGCTATTCACGCTCCTGCTTCTTCCTCGTCACCTACAAAACCGTATACCTATGTTTGTAGGTATGTTGAGGGCATATATGTAGTACTGTAGTGCCTTTCTTGAGCTACACCCTTAAGCGCAGTCGAATGAAAACAGGCAAAGAAAGAACACACCGAGCCATTAGCTCTAGATACTGCGGCACCTAACCTTGACTCTCTGTAAGACACGAACGGATTGTGAGCAGCAACTTTTTTAGTTTGGCACATGCGCTTTCGGTGGGCTCTTCGAAGAGAGCGTAAAAGAGCCAGCACTTGACCCACCCTTATATACATTCACTTAACGCCACCGAGGGAAACAGAAGATGGCGATGCAAGGAAATCTCCTATCAAACCGCTTTGCTTTCACTGTTTGTCGTCTATTGACAAGCCAGCTTGGGAATCACGAAATACGTAATACTTCCTGGTACTGTATTCATGCCTCTATAATTACAGCATGAACGACAGTTGAGGCATTCATTCTTACTGACCGGTGCACTAATCAGATACTAGACCAGGGAGTGTTGCTTAGCCCCAAACTTGTAGTTATATTCTCAAAAACGCTCTCTCTATTTTCCTCCGTAAATTTACGCCCTTGCGGGCTTCTTAAATGCTTGCTCCGCGGGTCTGGCCTTACCAGTTTGCTGCCCCTTACCTGTTGACCGCAAGGCTGAAGCACACACGACTCAGAAGCCGTAACTCTCGGCTGTATTTTTGCTCATGTGCCCTTGCCCTACCCAACTGGGAATGCCTCTACTTTTTCCTCCGGAGAACTGTCTCTCGAATGGAATTCATGACGCACTGACGGACGCTGGCCACGTCTTAAGAGTTTTGCGCCGCTGAACAGCCGTGCCGAACGTCCAGCTCATGGTGTAAGAAATATTTCAGGTGATCCAGCTCACCGCGCCGTCCACACGGCGGCCGGAGAAGAAATTGAGTACCCATTTCCCTCCCACGCCACCAGATGGCGTTAGGGCCGAGGGGGCTTACGCCTTACGCTGTGTTCGTAGCGTGCTGCTTTTGCGCTTGCTTTTCACGTTTGTCTCTTGCTTTGTTCGTGATGATTTTACTTGTGTGGTGGTGTTTGGTTGCCAAGGATTATCTCCTTCATGCGTGTAGTCAAGTCGTCTCTTTGAAGGCAAGAGAAACGGGGAAAAATTGCTTTGTGTTAGCCCGTGTTTTCTGGTCACACTATGACACGCTATACGTTGCCGACACTAAGCATGAAGGCAAATTGAGGGTTTGTCCTAAACTCTCATACTCACATCTAAACCCAACAAATACTGAAAAGATGCGGGTGAAATTAGCAACACTGCTGTTCAGCCTCAGCGTTTCCAATGGGCTAGAGTTCTATTACAAAAGAGGTACGCCAGGTCTAGATAATGTCAAGGGCACTGTTGATTTTACTGTGAAAATGAGCAATTTATTCGATGCATTGAATCGGAGACATCAAAAAGGAGGGTTAAACTGCACAGTCAAGATTTTGTTGTTCTGGAATCTTTTCTGATTTGGCTCAATGAATGGAAAAAAAACGTGAAGGCAGAGATGTTCTGTCAAATTCAACTGCCGAGGGCTTAAGAGTGACTATTCTCTCAAGCATGCAACTTTCGAAGTACCTGTTGAAGAAATGCAATTTCAAGTATGTTTTATCTGCGAAGTTTAACCAAGATGTGCTCGAAAAATTATTCGGTATTATCCGCCAAGCAGGTGGGCAAAATGAGCACCCGTGTCTACCAGCTTTCTTGCAGCTGTACAGCATGCTTTCTGTGTACAGCTTGTTGAAACCTCCAAGATATGGTAACTGCCAGGTACCGTCTCTGTCAAAATTAACCAGGCTGCATGGTTTGCTTCTAGCTCGTACAGTGGAACCCTTACAGCTTCCCTGAAGGTCAAATGGCTGTTAAAAGGAAGGACTGGGGGTCTTCTTACCTTTCAACAACTTTTGGTCTTTAGGAAAGCCACAAGGGCTCAACTATACAAGCTAGACGCAAACCATAAATCCTGGTTACTTTTGACAAAGACGGTGCATGACGATGAAGACTCGCGTCTGATAAACCTGTCCGACATGATGCTAGCCTTCAAAGAACCTTACGAGCCACGTATCAATGAGCTGAAGGCCAAACTTGATGGTCTTGTAGAGAGAGAATGATGTGAGGACTTTATTCACAACGAACCCGACTCAGGCAGTGTAACCGATTGTATAATTTATTATGTGACCGGGTTTCTATGCAGGAAACTGCTGAAATTCACCGATATCTCAGCGTGCAAGGCTGGGCTAGCGGCTTCTGCAAAAGTGACCAGGCCTGAAGCAGCCTTAGTTTTGCAGAAAACTTGAGGCGGGCTGCTACATGCAAATGTTGCCATATTTTCTCTTAAACGAAATAGAAAAACAGTTTCAGAAGCATGCTTCTGATAAGAATGTCTACGACATAACTGTCGACTACATTCTAGAGAATCATAAGATGTCATTTCCATGCGGTGAGCATAAAGTCGACATGATGGCACAAGTCGTGCATTATTACGTAGCACTACGTATGCGTCAGTATTGCAAGCAGCTGAAATAGAATGCTGAAAACAAAACACAAAAGCAAGCTGCGCAAGCTATCGAAGCTAGTTTAAAACTGCTTTATTCTCGTTGAAATTTTGAAGTACTCTCTTTTCGTTGCATTGTCACAGAGTAAAGTATCGCCCACGGGGCCTGTTTGTTTTCGTCATAACTGCGTAATAAATTGGTGCATTTCATTGCTTGTGTTTTCAGAGAATAAATTGAAGTGCGTTCTATATGCCTTTTAAATTCTTGCAGCTGCTTCCCTCTTTTTAACCCGAGCTCTACAAACACCTACCTGTAGTGAAAAGCCGTTTGTGTGCCACGAGAAAAAAATATACACACATGCTACTTTTCAGTACTTTTGTGGGCGTCAGTATTGCATCCAGTAGCTCTGGTTCTAAATTCCGTAGGAATGATGACCTGTTACCGAGCTATGTACACCAGTGTCTATCTGTTCTACACACACATGGAAAGCAAAAGTGGCGATCAAAATAGCGGACGTTGGTAGACATGGCTAGCTGTGATATAATTGTTGCAGCTCGACTGTGCTTTTTATCTGCACAATAACAGGCCATGTTAGGCGTTCGTTGCCTGAGGAAAAGCGGACCACACGCCAAAAATTATCGCGGTTTCAGATGCCATCGCATCTTTAAAGTAACATCAGGTCATAACCTGGAAATCTAGCTGACCAGTTTCGCTGAAAAGTACTATTAAAATCAAGTAAGTTCATTTCGCACAGGTGACGCATCACCGACAACGCTAGAATTGCTGATAGCACGCGTCAATATTTCTTACACCGTGGCACGCGTCGCGGCGCACATTGGAAAGCCTCCTGTACAGTAGCGCCATCTCGCGGTGAAGCGTCGAAGTTGGTACGAGATTTCCGCGGCCGCGGAGGCGCTGTTACTACACCTGAAATATTTCTTACACCGTGGCCTAGGCACAGATGACTTATTTTTCACTGAATAGGCTATGTTATGGCTGCCTAATGTAGCCTTAGCGGTTTTAACCAATTTAGGTGCCTCTAGTATGACATACGCTGTTCTTGATTGACTCAGTGAATCTCCATTGTGCTAGGTAGGTCAGATATATATTTTTTCTTCCTCAAGAAATGCTACGACAAGCAATTGTCAGCCACTTCACCTGAAAGCACCACATCAAGTGCTCTGTGAAAAGATACAAACATTATTTTATGTTTGGAGGTGCAGCAGACACATCAGCAATTATTATTGGCCTGCATATGAGGATGCAAGTGTTGGCTACGTTCAAGAAAAGAATATTTTAATGCGTTTGCAGCTGGCACTGTGCGTCTTAATGACGGTGGTGTAAGAACGTGATGGCTTCTTGTATACGGTGGTATAGTACACCTGCCTTGCCTGAAAAAGCGCCAACACTCAAAGGCTACTGATGCAGTGACACCACAGTGATGGTAGACAGTATCTTCCTCCTGATGGCTCAAAGCAAAAATTCAGGGGGCACGTTGGCTCTCTAAAGTGCTGCAAGGCGAAAGCGTTTCCTGGCGCACTGTTTGTTTTTATTTATTGCTTTTCATTTTTTTGCTCTGTTTGTAACTTTTATATTTTTTATTTTCATTTCTTATTATTATATTGTTTTCATTTTTATTTATTTCCTTTATTTTATTTTTCCTTTCCTTCACTTTATTCCTTTCATTTTATTTATGAAACCTATGCATTCACTAGATGCGCCTTTATTCATGCTCGAACCTTGAGCCTTCGTGGCGGTGTGGTAGTGTCTCCGCTTCAAATTCCGAAGGCTCTGGTTCGATTCCCACCCTCGGCGCAGTTTCATTTTAAGCAGTGACTCCGAAAGGCGGACAAATCTCCCGAGCATTCTGGGTTTTTTTGTGCAAAAGAAACGACACAAAAGAAACGAGGTAGACAGGACAAGCGCTTACTTGAGTTGCTAGGAGTTGTTAGTAAGCGCTTGTACTGTCTACCTCGTTTCTTTTGTGGCGTGTCTTTTGCGCACAAAAACCCAGAATGCTTAGGCACCAACTAGCCTGCAAAAGCATATTCGCAATTCTGCCGACAGCGTCTGTAGACACGGCTGCCGACAGCGTCTACTAACGACAGTATGAGGCATTAAAGGCTTTCGCCTTGAAAGTGCACTGAAGAGGAATCTGAACTTGCCTTTTTGCTGCGGGAACTCGATCTACACGTTAGGAGCTTTCTTAGAAACTTCGTTTTATTGCCCTGTGGAGGAGGAGGTAAACTTTATTAAAGAAGAGGACTTAGGCTCGGATTGGGGTGATGTTCCGCTCCCCGCGGTGGGCTCCTCTTCTAGGCCGGACGCCAGGTGGCCGACCGACGATGTCGTTCGTGCGACCTCTTCGGCTCGCTCTGTGACTCGAAGTTGAACCTCTGGGTCCGAGCTGAGCAGCGCGGCCTTCCACTGAGATTGGGTAGAGAGCTGCAGACTGTGCGATGGCTTGTCTTGAGTACATGAGTATTGGATGTGCGCTGTGTCTGCCTTTTGGTGCCCACAGAGAGAACAGACGGGGCTGTACTGCTCCGGGAACCATATGGAGTACATGTACGGATTAAAGAAAGTGTCTGTTTGGAGCTGCCGCCAACTGACTTGTGTTTTACTCAGGGATTTGTGTGGTTCTGGGAAGATCTGTCTTTTTTTCTTGAACTGGGTAGTAATTTCTTTGTAGGTTGTCATTCGCTCCTTGGCCGACCTGAGCTCGGGGTAGCGCACCTCCCGGTTAACCACGAATCCTCGGGCAAATTGGTGCGCCGCCTCGTTTCCAGGATGGTCCGAATGGGCGGGGACCCAGATCAATGTTATCTGGCGGGTATTGGAAATTTTTTTTTAGATTTTGATGGCTGCTGAGTGGGCCCTTCCTTTTGCAAAATTTCTAATTGCTGTTTTGGAGTCACTTATGATGTATTTGGCAGTGGTGGAGGTAATGACTAAAGCTATGGCAGCTTCTTCTGCCTTCTCCGGAAATTTTGCTTTAACTATTGTCGCCGATGCAAGGGGAGAACCACGATGATCGACAACTTCCAGAGAAAAGGCGTCTCTGCGCGCATGTTCTGCCACGTCCACGTGCGCCGTGTCTTTCTGAACTGAAAATCTTTCGTGAAGTTTTTGTGCCCTAGCCTTTCTTCTATCCGTATCGTAGTGTGGATGCATGTTTTTGGGCAGAAGAGGGACTGTTAAGTGTTCGTGCACGTGTCTTGGAATTGGCAAGGTGTGTGTACGAATTCCTTCATATTGTTTTCCTGCATTCTTTAGGATGAAACGTCCCGTTTCAGTGCCTGATAGTCTTTCATATTGTGCGGTGAGGTGTGCTTCTATCATTTCCGCTAAGGTGTTATGAATTCCTAACTGTAATAGTTTTTCATTTTGAGTATGACGAGGGAGGTTGAGCGCAATTTTGTAGGACTGCAGTTAGAAAATCCAGGTCGTCTCTTTCTCTCACTGTGAGGGTGACGTATGGTGTAGTGTAGTTGACTGCTAAGAACGAAGGCTTGTATTAGTCTCCTGGTCTCGGCTTCTTCAACTCCTCCTCGCCTATTCACGATGCATCTGATGAGGAAGGAGATTTGGTTGACAGTGTTTCTCAGTTTCTTAATTAACGTGTCGTTTTTTTTTTTTTGGTTTCACTGTATCCGCATTCCTAAAATTCTTAGTGTTTCCACTTCTGGGATGGCTGCCCCTTCCACGTAGATTTTGATCTCAGGCGCTTTATTTTTCCTTTGACGCTTTGGGTGTAGGATGAGGACTTCAGATTTTTGGGGGGAACACGCGAGTCCCGCGGCTTGTGCCTCCTCTACTACTACATCTGCCGCTTGTTGTAGCGTATCTTGTATCGTGGCGATACTCCCCTTGGTGGTCCAAAGGGTGATATCGTCCGCGTACAAAGAGTGTTCTAGGTCTGGGATTTTTGGGAGTGTGTGTGCCATTTTGATTAGAGTTATATTGAATAAGAAGGGGGAGAGGGCCGATCCTTGCGGCGTTCCTCTGTCTCCTAAACTGAAGGTGTCGGATTTGATTGCGCCAATTTGAATTTTAGCCGTTATATCGGAGAGAAAGTCCTTGATGCAGTTAAACGCTCTATCGCCCACATTCAACGGTGAAAGAGGTACAAGGATTGCTTTGTGTTTGACGTTATCAAGCGCTTTTGTTAAATCTAGAGCTAGGATTGCCCTGGTGCACTTTCTTGCTCCTGAGATAGGACTTCGTTTGCTAGTCTGAGCATCGTGTCCTGTGTTGATAAATGTGGTCTAAAGCCAATCACAGTGTGTGGATATAAATTCTCTTTGTGCATGTGAGACTGGAGTCTGTCTAGTATGACGTGCTCTATCAGTTTTCCTATGCAAGATGTAAGCGAAATAGGTCTGAGGTTTTCGAGCGCGAGCTTTTTGCCCGGTTTTGGGATGAATTTAACGATGGCATGTTTCCAAAGCCGCTGGGAGTTTGCCCTCCCTCCAACACTCGTTCGCAAAGTCCGTGAGGGCTGTGATGGAAGCGTCGTCTAGGTTTCTGAGTGTCTTATTATTTATGCTGTCTTCTCCCGGGGCGGATGTCGTGCGTATCTTATGGAGGGCTGCTCTTATTTCCGCTATTGTTATGTCAGCGTCCAGGAGGGGGTTAGGTTGTCCTTTATAACCTGGTAGTGACTGCGTCTCTCGGGTTGTGCAGAAGTATTTCTGCTGTAGCGTGTTGATAATGTCTTGATCCGTGCCTGAGTCCATGTTTAAAATTTTGGTGATTTCCCTTTGAGTCGTAGCTTTGTTTGATTCCGGATCAAGGAGAGGCCGCAGAAGATTCCACGTCTCTCTCGTGCCCAGATTGCCATTTACATTTTCGCAGATATGGTCCCATTGCTGCCTTGCGATTTCTGCGCAGTGGTGTTGAATTTCTTCTGTGAGTGTGAGTATCTTGTTTCTAAGCTTTTTGTTGTATTTTTGTTTAAGCCATCTTTTTTCTAGGCTTTACCTTGCCTCCCACATGTGTTTAAGTCGGCTGTCAATCGCATTTACGCCTAGGTCATATACTAGTTCTTTAGTGGCCTTTCCCACATCTGATAGGAGGGTTTGTGTCCACTATTCTAGGTCTGTGATCGGTTCCTGATTTTGGTCGCGGATCGTCCTAAGTTTGTCCCAGTCGGTGATCTTGTTTTTTCTGGGTTGGTGTTTGAGATTGGCAATGGCGATTTTAGGTGCTATGATATTGTCACCGACAAACGCAGCAGAAAAGCGGGAAGCACAGCGTTTCCTAGGACGAAGGCCGTCGAACCGCCGAGCTCGTGCAGAACAAAGACGACGCGCGGCCACGCACTGGGAGCCAAGGTTCGGCCACCAGGTGGCGCCGGCAGAGTGCCAGCAGTGTGGCATTGCCCCCCCCTCTTTCAAGAGGCATCGATCCGATGCCGCACGGGCGGAAAAAAAAATAATGAAGGGAAGGCGGAAAGTGAACGGCGCGAGTGTCTGCGTGAGAAGGGGCTAACGGGAGTAATACGGCTTCAGTCGCGCCACGTGGACTACTCGGACGTCGGTTGTCGTGAGGCCCGGACAGTTCCTTGAGGGAGCAACTCGTAGGTCACCGCGCTGAGGCGGCGTAACACCTGGTAGGGACCGAAGTAACGGCGGAGAAGCTTCT
Organism: Amblyomma mixtum; assembly: GCF_055824585.1. Lineage (NCBI taxonomy): Eukaryota > Metazoa > Arthropoda > Arachnida > Ixodida > Ixodidae > Amblyomma > Amblyomma mixtum. The sequence continues at coordinate 131,904,975 of NC_143021.1, read as the reverse complement.
CAGAGCGCCCCCGCAAGCGGATCGGGCTCCACACCCAGACTTGGTCACCGGGTGTGTAAATCACTTCCCTGCGGCGGAGGTTGTAACGCTCGGCGTCGCGTTGTTGTTGGTGCCGGATTCGCTGTAGAGCAACATGGCGAGCGGCCTCGGCGTCACGAGCAAATTGGTTCGCTACGACAGAAGAGGGAGCAGGATCCGGAAGAAGCATGGTGTCCAGCTTGGTCAAGGCTTCGCGACCGTGCACCAAATGGAACGGAGTGAAGCGTGTCGTTTCGTGTAGAGCAGTGTTGTAAGCGAACGTGATGTAAGGCAGTATCCGGTCCCAGTTCCCATGGTCATCGTCTACATACATCGAAAACATGTCGGCAATTGTCTTGTTAAGCCGCTCAGTCAGTCCGTTCGTTTGCGGATGGTAAGCTGTAGTCCTTCGATGGCTGGTGCCACTGAGTCGAAGTATGTCGCTCGTAAGTGCCGACGTGAAGGCGGTGCCCCTGTCAGTTAATACGACTGTAGGGGCTCCGTGACGAAGTACAATGTTGTGAATGAAGAAATGTGCAACTTCGGCTGTGGTACCACGGTGAAGGGCCTTGGTCTCAAAGTAGCGGCTAAGATACCTATATTATACCTATACACAGTAGCGGCTAAGATAAGGTATATTGCAACAGCAATATACCGGTTACCCATGGAAGACGCCGGAAATGGGCCGAGTAAGTCCATGCCGACCTGTTGAAATGGGAGGCGTGGGGGATCGATCGGCTGCAGGAGCCCGGCTGGTTTAGTCGGCGGCGTCTTCCGGCGCTAGCGCTCACGACAGGTTCGGACGTATCGGTGGACAACCGCAGCAAGCCTGGGCCAGTAGTACTTGTGATGTATGCGCGCCAACGTGCGGGAAAACCCAAGGTGGCCCGAAGGAAGGTCGTCGTGGCACGCACGCAGAACTTCGCCACGAAGCGCTCTAGGTACGGCAAGCAGATACGCAGTGTCCGTTGGGCCGTAATTTTTTTTATAGAGGACACCATCGCGCAAGCAAAACGATGACATCCCGCGCTTAAAGATTCGAGGAGGAGATGGAGCGGTTCCTTCGAGATACTCGATGAGAGGAAGCAGTTCGGCGTCGGCCCTCTGTTGGCGGGCAAGGGTGGACGCGGTGACAGCACCGAGAAAAGCGGAATCGTCGTCGGACTCGCCCGTGGGGCAGGGAATAGGAGCGCGGGATAGACAGTCAGCATCGCTGTGTTTCTGGCCGGACTTGTACACGATGGTGACATCAAATTCTTGTAGCCGAAGGCTCCATCGAGCAAGCCGCCCCGAGGGATCTTTCAGATTCGTCATCAAACACAGGGAATGATGATCGCTCACAACCCGAAATGGGCGGCCATACAGGTACGGACGAAATTTCGTAACGGCCCACAGCACAGCCAGACATTCCTTCCCCGTGGTGGAATAGTTGACTTCGGAACGGGACAAAGTGCGACTGGCGTAAGCAATCACGCGTTCTAGACCATCCTGCCACTGAACAAGGATCGCACCGAGACCAACGTTACTGGCATCAGTATGTAGTTCCGTGTCGGCTTCCTCGTCGAAGTGGCCAAGCACAGGCGTACATTGGAGACGGGACTTGAGTTCCGTGAAGGCTCTTGCCTGGTCCTGCCCCCACAAGAAGGGTTCAGCGTCTTTCGTCAGGCGGGTCAGAGGCTCAGCTAGCTTGGAGAAATTATGAACGAACCGGCGATAGTACGCGCAGAGGCCCAAAAAACGACGCAGGCTCCGTCTGTCTGTGGGCTTGGGGAAGGCAGCTACGGCGACCGTCTTTTCTGGGTCTGGACTAACGCCTAGAGCGCTGACAATGTGACCAAGAAACATCAGCTGATGAAAGGCGAAGTGACATTTCTCTGACTTGAGAGAGAGACCAGCGGAACGTATGGCCTCGAAAACAGCACGCAAACGTTTCAGGTGCTCATCGAACGTGTCGGAGAAGATCACGACATCGTCGAGATATACGAGGAACGACTGCCACTTCAGCCCAGATGGCACGGTGTCCATCATTCGTTAGAATGTGGCAGGGGCCGAGCACAAGCCAAAAGGGAGCACCTTAAACTCGTATAAACCGTCAGGGGTAATAAAGGCGGTCTTCTCTCGGTCGCGTTCGTCGACCTCTATTTGCCAATACCCACTGCGGAGGTCAAGAGACGAAAAATAGGTGGCATGGCGCAGGCAGTCTAGAGAGTCATCAATGCGTGGCAGAGGGTACACATCCTTTTTCGTGACGTTATTGAGGCGCCTGTAATCCACGCAGAACCTGAGGGTGCCATCTTTCTTCGTGACGAGGACAACAGGTGATGCCCAGGGGCTCGTGGACGGTTGTATGACGTCGTCCTGGAGCATTTGTGTAACTTGGCGGCGGATGGCGTCACGTTCTTTTGAAGATACCCGATAAGGGCGCTGACATATTGGTCTTTGGTCGTCAGCAACGGCAATTCGGTGCTTTGTAAGCGGCGTCTGTCGCACCTTGGAAGTTGATGCAAAACAATCGCGGAAGGAATAGATGAGGTTTTCTACACAGCGTTTATGACTGGCCAAGAGGTGCGGGTTGACGTCGGTCGGGATGACTGTAGCTGTCGCCTCGTCGTGGTCTGACGTCGTGGACAAAGAGCACTGCCTGGTACACTCTCCGAGCTCGTCAAAATAAGCGACGGCCTCTGTTTTCGTGAGATGTAGCGGTTCACGGGTAAAGTTCGTAAGTAAGATGTCGGCGAGGGGACGTGCGTCTGAACTGACCAGATGTTGAGGGCCGACTGGGCGAAGCAAAGCGCCTCGGGGATGGCGATCGCGATTGGCGCTGCTGCGAGGCCGGGGGCAGCACATGTGCGGCGAGCTGCTCGTCGATGTCCTGCGGTCGTTCACCATAGCGAGGTCGAGGCGCGTCGGGCGGGAATCCTCTCAAACCCATACGCCGGTACGGGCAATGCCGCAGAATATGGCCAGGCTCCCCGCAGTGGTAGCAGAGCGGGCGGTCGTTGGACGTGCGCCACACGTGCGCTTTGCTGATAGGAGGGCGCAGGTTCTGCTGCTGCTCGACGGGGCGCACGTAACGGTGGGATGTTCGAGGTCCGGCAACGGGGCGAAACTCTTGCGGCATGGGAGCAGGTAGGCGCAGGGCATCGCTGTAGGACATGACGTGTGGCTCCGGTAGTGGTGCCGGTGGTGGCTGCACCACTCGCTGGATTTTGTCACGGATGACGTCCTCTGTAGAAGCTATGCTTCCCGACGGAGCATCCATGCGGAGGTGTCGCAGTTCTTCGCGGACAATGCTCCGTACAAGCTCTCGCAGCACGTCATCCCCGGGGCCTGGCAAGGGCGCGAAGTATTGAGTGGCCGCTACATTTGCCTGACGGCCGTATTGGGCGCTCCGTTCCAGCAATGAACGTTCCATGGAGGTAGCTTCCTTGGCGAAGGCGGCGACGGTTAGCGGAGGGTCGCGCATGAGGCCAGCAAAACAGCTGCTCCTTCACCCCACGCATAAGGTGCCGCACCTTTGTAGCTTCTGGCATGGTAGGGTCGGCCCGATCGAAGAGGCGTGTCATGTCCTCTATAAACATGGCCACGCTCTCGTTGGACTGCTGTGACCTCGAGCGAAGGGCAATTTCAGCGTTTTCCTTCCATTGGCTCGAGCTGAATGTGGCGAGCAACTCACGGCGAAAAGCTGCCCAGTTGGAAAAGGACGCCTCGTGGTTCTCAAACCACGTTTTCGCCGAGTCGAGCAGTGAGAAATATACATTCAGCAGCTTCCGCTCGTCGTCCCACTGGTTGAATGCGGCCACACGGTCAAAATTGGCCAACCAGTCTTCTACATCCTCAAACTGGTCGCCTTTCGCCTTAGGTTTTTGCAGCACACAAATTATTTCTTCCTGCTTAACTCTCTGCAGCGTTCGGACACACAATCGAGGCCTCTCTCGCACGTACTCTTGGCCGCGATCACACGCTCTTGCAGCGGTCGTGTTTCTGTCTTCGAATGCGCTAGTTATTGTGTGTCTGGTTGCCTCCTAGCACACGCGATACGTATACTTGAGCCAAAGATAGCGTCCTGCTTCCTTGCACCCTCTACACCAAACAAACGTCGAAGGCGTGAAGCAGTTCCAGTGTGTATGATATTAAATGCAAATGCTTGCGCCGAGATGCCGATAACAGGCGATAGTTGAAGCAATCGAGTGCCGAATACTTCACCAGGTGCTTGCTAGAGGCAATATGAAACGAGTACCTAAATATTTCTTTGGCGGCAAGCTTTAATCTTGTCTTCTTTGTGCATGAGTCTCATCAAGACATAGAACAGCATACGTGCATTCCTGAAGTCATGTGATCTAAGCTTTACATGTTACTGATCAAATCGCGCAAAATGGCACAGAAAAACGAAAACACAGAGGGACGGACATGTATTACAGCAACCCGAAGTCCGGTACTCTGACAGCCGTAGAAGAAAGAATCAAGAGCTCCGGTGCCTTGAAATTCTAGAACATTTGTGGCGCAAGTGTTGAAGGTTTCCTGGAAGTGATGTCGACCTATCTGGATTCCCTGTACGTTCACTAGAACGAGAAATGCTACCTGCAGCGAGCCGGGGTTTGTATAGGTTCATGCTTAGCTACCGTGCTTTCTGACCTATACATGGCTAAAGGGAATAGGAGCTTAAAACTTGTTCTAGAAGAGATGGGGACAGAGGTGTGCTTCAGATACGCTGATGATTTTCTGCTATGTTTCGCTGCGGAAAAAGCGGGACAAGTAGACATAGAATACCATAGAGGCCTTCCAGCGCGCCTTCGCCGGACTAAAATTCACGCACCAACTCCCGGACACGTCACGAATGAGATTCCTGGACCTCGAGATAATGGAAGGCGATCTGCACACGTGTTGGCAATACAAAACCAAAGCAGAAAAAACCATCCTGCGATATGACTTTGGCCATTCGAAGCTCATCAAAAGATCTATCGCATTCTCGTGCATGCTACAGGCGACTAAAAAGTCCTGTGCACACAAGGTGCAAAAAAAGATTGAGGCTCAAGTAGCCAAACTGAAAGGAAACGGCTATCCAAAATCCTTACTGACCTCAGTTGCAGAAAAGCTACCAAGAAGGATGACGTTGGAGGTTTCAGAAGAGGAAGAATCTTCTGAGGAAAAGGTGTGACCAAACGTTATAGCATACATTCACAAGGTGTCACATGACCTAAAGAAAATCGCATGCAAGTACAATATCGTGGTAGTATTTTCTTCCCGCAGAAAGCTTATCGGAATGTGCTCAAAAACAAACAACATCGACAGATGAAAACCACCGTGCAAAATCGCACACGAAGTAAGATTCGTTGAGTGCGACAAGGAAGTCATCTGTGACGTGCCGCTCCAATGCGGTAAGATATATATTGGACGAACCGGTCGGTGCATCAACACTAGACCGAGGGAACACGCCAACTCATGCGGTCACATAACGCACCCTGACGATCTGGCTTCCCACTGTCACCATTGAAAATGCAACCCTCATCATAATGACCCATGCCATCCAAGGCCACGCCAAAACCAAACCAGAAGAAGGATGCAAGCCTCACCTCAATGGCACCACCATACTTGGTCACGAGAAAAAGAAAACTCAACGTGAAATCATTGAAGCCATCAAGATCAGGACTATTGGAACAAAAAACTGCGTCAACGCACCTTCAATAGCTCTCGAAGATAACGAATTAGTCTGGTTGAGGTCACTGGGCAAATTATAGACAGGAAGGTAAAGGCGGCTTTTCAGATGCAAACTGATTATTTCGTTCTTAGATCGTTTATGGCATCCTTCTTTAAGCGACACGTTTGCTGGAGTAGACTAGTTTAAAGTACGCGCTTCGTGCGGCTGTGTTTTCGGCTTTCTGTGCCTTTTAGCGCGATTTGATCAGTATGAAGCACCAACTAGCTGCCGCTCTTGCGTTATTTACGTGCATGTTGGTTGGTTTACGGGGTTTAACGCCCCAAAGCGACTCTGGCTATGAGGGACGCCGTAGGGAAGGGCTCAGGAAATTTGGACCACCTGGGGTTCCTTAAGAGGCAGTGACATCGCAGAGTACAGCAGAGTGTAGGACTTCGCCTGCATCGAAATTCAACAGCCACGGCTGGGATCAAATCCGCGTGTTTCGGGTCAACAGCCGAGTGCCATAACCACTGAGCCAATGCGGCGGCTAGGCTTTGCATCTATTATACCGCAACTTTTTTTCTTCCAGGCGCTTATCCTTAGCGCTGTGCAGAAAAGTCAGCCTACGTAGGGATGCGATAGTCTAAGCGGACAGCCACAGAGCATGGGCCCGAATTCTGAGACTGAGAAGGCTGCTGTGCTGCGCCAATAAATTACAAGCTGACGTTGTGTTCCGCATAGGAGCGGAAAGTAAAATGCGCTGGCGCGACCGGCTGCGGCAAGCAACTAGCGTGACTGGCAGCCGTGACAGGCTTAGCAGGTTTAATGCCGCTAGGAACGCAGACGAGACCGCCCGAAGCGTGCGTCTCGTTCACTAGACCGCGTCAGATGGCCGAGTCCTGGGAACCTAAAAACTAACGCAGCATGGGACGCTTGGGCCTCGTAATTTTGAATGCGGGCGTGCATCTCTCCCAACCGAAGGCAGGTTTCTCTGCACGGCACTAGTAAAAAAAGCGTCGGTGCGGCGTCCGCTGAAAGATTGGACCTTTCTTTATTTTCGGCCGTAAAACGCTACCTCCACCGATTGAATCACAACTGTACTACTTCCAGGGCATTTCGTCCGAATGTTCCACAGTCGGTTCGTTTCGCGCCCTTAATTCGCCATTGAATATCTCGAGCAGCAATGCCGATTCTGAAGTTTTTAATTCGGTTCAGTTACGTTAGAATGTTAGAACTCGAACGTTAGAACCCAATTAGCGAAAAGTTGGGCACAGACACTCAAGACTGCTGGCGTGTGATAATGCGAAAGCATTACAGTGCTCACTCATGCTAAGTTCCTGAGTGACTATGAGTCTTCAGTCATGACAGTGACTATGAGGCATGACTATGCATACTTTGTGGAAGCTCCCCACCCCGTACATTACGTTACTAGTAAAGTGCTCAATTACGATACATTACAGAATGACTATGAGTCATGACAAACTAAGAGTCGTGATTTTCATAGGCCATAGTACGTTACGAGTTGTCACTAATGACTAAATGTTCGTGTAAATGCGTTGCGGCATCGTACACCGCCCTACTGCATCAGCCGAATGTCGATCTAGACGGCGGCGGCCGGAGTACGCCTATTGTGCTAATGGGACAAAAATCCTTTCCCAATAATAACACTAAACTAGTCGTTGTTAACCTTTCCAAGATCATATCCGTTTCTTTACAATCTACCCGCTCAGACAACATCCGACAGACAGAAAGTCCAGCGTCATCGGCGTCGTTGACTGGCGGCGAAAAATGCCCGACAAGTCCCATGAGAAGCAACCTAGGAGCCATGTCGGCCACCTAGGCAGCGTAACCTCGTGGCCTCATCCTAACCTGCCGAACAGATTGTGAGCAAACTGCGCACCATGCAAGTGGCAGTTAAGGAAAGATTGGTCGGGAAGATCCTGGGTCGCAGAAGCCCAACCCGTGTAAGCACCTGCCATCGCAGGGCAGTGACGCATCGCTCATCACTGCAACCGTGCAGCAGGAGTGGTATGAGCATTCCTAGAGATCTATGAATTGTTGTGTTTCTGCACCCCCCCCCCCCCCTAACTCTCTTTGTGTGTTCCCGTCACACCTGTGTCCACTTAGGCCATGCCCAGAGGCAGTGGTCTTCATGAAGCACGTGCTCCCATGCAACCTCATGACAGGTGGAAAACGAACAAGAGGGAGGTATTCAGCTCCTGGATTCCTGGTACCACCACTTCGGACCACGTGGGCCCGATCATGCAGCTACCGTGAACATTCATCGAGGCCGACAACCCCGCGACGGCGGTGGGAAGTGGGATGCTTGGAATGCCCCTCCGAGCCTCAGCGGATTAGTGTAGCAAGAATGCCAGGGGCCATTGTCGGCAATGACCCCAGCGAAATTCCTATGCCGGAGGTATTGTTCGAGCGACCACAGAGGAGGCGACGGGCCGGCGCCGGTCACGCTGGCGGATAATTGAAGAATTCTGTGGCCCTGACTCGCGTTCTGGGCATTCGGCGGGGAAGCAAGTTTATTCACCTGCTGGAGGACTTCGGGAGATTCCTATCCCGCAGCGCTGGATGGGTCAGCATCTCCTCCTCTCATCAACCAGCTGCGATAGAGTGAAAAAACCCGCACCTGCCCAGCCGTGGGCGGTAACAAGAACGTCCCCTTCGGTCCATCCGATTGGACAGTGCTCGTCGACCATTATTCCCCAGCCAGGGATCTGGGGAAACCGAACGATATTTAACTCGGCCGTGAGTGTGGCCGAGGGAAGCCTGCTAGCTCCAGTCGACTACGGTTGACGAAGACGTTGCCCTTCCACTGAGAGCCATTCTCAGTCCCGCTCTTGTAAATATTGTAAATATGTGAATACAGTTTTTCCTTCACTTCCCCTACTCCCCGTCTCCGGCCCACGTTTCCTTCCTCCTTCGGCACTGCGGCGGTACTCCTGGATCCGATGCCTGGTGGGACACGCTTCTAGCATCGACAAATATATCAACTGGTTGGCAGCGGCGGGATCTTCCACGCTTGGTCCTGGCTTCAGCAGTGGTGAGCGCTTGACTTTCTTTAAGAATCTGCCAGGCTTGATAACTCTGGAAATTTATCACTACCTGTAGATTGTTTTTCTGCACGTGCTCGCTTAAGCATTTCACGTAGCAGCTTATTTTTGAAAGTCCTCGTTCGGGAATTGCCATGGATTTGAGCAAGCTAAAGAAGCCAGAGTTGATGTTGCTGTGTGAAAAGCTGGGTATTGAGGCCAGGAAGAGTCACAGAAAGCCGCAGCTGATTGAGGCTATTAAGGAATGTGGTGCTAAGGAGGAGGGAGACAAAATTTTGGAGACCTGGGAAGTCATTCAGGAGGGAATCAGGAACGCTGGGGAGGAGGCCGTCAGGGTTGAAAAGGAACGCAAGGAGAAGGCCGACAGGATTGAAAAAGAACGCCTTAACCGCAAGGAAGCCGCTGAAAAGGAGGCCGACAGGGTTGAAAAAGAATGGCAGGAGCAATGCCGTAAGAGACTCGCTGAGCTCGAGGAACTACGAAAACGAGAACAGCAGGAGCTCATACGTACTACTCAGCTTCTCAGACAGCGAAGGGCCCGAGATCGGTTGCGGACTTTTCGGAGAGGCGAGAGCTTCAGAACGTTCCTCGCGAATTTTGAACAGGTATGTGCGGAGGAAGAACTAGATCAGGGCGAATGGTCAATGATGTTGCTGGCCATCCTTCCTTGCGATGTCAGCGCCGTATTAGCGCGACTGTCCGATGAGGATGCCAGAAACTACGACAAAGCCAAAAGTGCCCTCTTCCGATACTTCGGAATTCGCGTACAGACCGAGTCTAAAAGCCGAAGTGATAGCAGCGGGCCGCGCTCCCGTCAGTGCGTCAGTGACCAGCCAAAGAGCCTCGCTTGGTCAGCTACGCACAATGTAGTTGCTCAGAAGAACAGTGGCAGTCGGGAAGTTGACGCGATAATCTACGGCACAGAGCGTCGTTGTCAGTCACCTGACAGCGACTGTGGAGCTCCAAGCCAGAGCGCGGCGTTAGCTGAAAAGCGCGATGCCGCGCAGATTTCCCTTGCGGCCCAGAAAGACGTAGGCGCAGCGCAAAAGTGTAGTCCTCCAGAGAGCAGTCGCGCGCTGAAAGCGACAGATGAAAGTTCTACTGTAAGCGAGGAATGCGCCTCATCGCTGCCTGGAAACAAAGATCAGTTCAGCGATAACGGAACGACAGCCGCTCGCGACCGAACACCCGAAAATGAGTTATGCTCCACTGAAACCAGCGTGTCTTTGCCCATTGCCCGCGTCGCGATCGAGAGCCCGCTCGAGGTGCGTCTGACCGAGGCAGCCGTCTCCCAAAACCTGCCTAAGCAGCATCCCTCGATTTTCCCTAATCGCTTGGATATGCTGCCCCAAGAAAAAGGCCTTTGTTTTGGAGATAACGCTGCGAAGGTCCTTACCATTTCGAAGGCTCGTGAGGTCGCGGCGCCAGCAGAGCACGTGGTTGAAGAGGGCAAACCTGAACCTGTAAGCCTGATAAATTCTCACGGTGATGAGCTAGAGCAGGCTTTGTCACAAACAGACGATGAGACGAACGCCGGCGACTTAAGCTGTGACGGCTCCGCGCTACCTAATGACGAGCCAGCCCAGGACTTACTCACTTCTAGCACAGGGGTAAAGAGCACCGATAGTAGTGCAAGCTATAGTGAGTCTTCCGAATCAGGCGCAAGTGATGAGCTGGAGCTAGGTGAGGAATTGAATACCAATCTTGTGTTACCCCACTCGGATGGCTTTCTCGAACTCCTTCGTGTGGACAGAGAAACGTTCACCGCTGAGCAAGAGAAAGACCAATCTCCATGCAACTTGAGTCACCCAAGTGACATAGGTGTATCACGGAAGAACATACCTTTCCAACTCCGTTCTGGCCTGCTGTACCGCCAGTATAAGGATAGGAAAGGTAAACAACACGACCAACTGACTGCCCGCGTCGCGATCGAGAGCCCGCTCGAGCTGCGTCTGACCGAGGCAGCCGTCTCCCAAGACCTGCCTATGCAGCATCCCTCGATTTTCCCAAATCGCTTGAATATGCTGCCCAAAGAAAAGGGTCTTAGTCTTGGAGATAACGCTGCGCAGGTCCTCACCAGTTCGAAGGCTCCCGAATTCGCAGCGCCAGCAGAGCACGCGGGTGAAGAGGGCAAACGTGGCCCTGTAACCCTCATAAACTCTCACGGTAGTGAGCCAGAGCAGGCTGGATCACAAACTGACAATGAGGCGAACGCCGACAACTTAACCTGTGACGGTTCCGCAATGGCTAGTGACGCGCCCCGCAAACCAACAGCGAGGGTTTCCACAGAGCGGCAGCGTATAGAGGTGGCCAAACGGGGAATGTTAATGAAGGGGAAAGTGCGCCTCATGTTGACTGCTGCACAGAAAACCGGACAACCGGTTACCCGCCCCAATTTGGCACCTCAGCGCTCAAGAGTTCGCACGCGCCGCTTGAAGGGAACACAAGCTAAGGGGACGCAACGCGCGAACCCAATCCGAGAAAGGCAGATTCGCTGGCACGGCATTCGCACTCGTTCGCTCCCTTCTCGCGTTCTGCTTTCTGAGCGTCAGCCAAACTTCAGAACTACGAGACTTGGACGAGGAACAGTTAAGGGTCCTAAGCTGAAATTCCTAGCCTTGTGTCCTGTTGCACCTGCTAGAGCAGCTATCGGACCGCGACCGCGAAGGGGGCGGCTGAAAAATAGGAACCAGTAAATTCCTTGAGTCGCAACGCTGTTTGTAGACGGATTCGAGGAATAATCCCGTCCTGAGTTGAATGCTTGTTTCTTTTGTTCATTTAACTCTCCTGTACAGAAATGCAAGCTGAAATTCCTAGCATTATGTAATGTCTCATCTGCTAAGGCAGCTGTCGGACCACGGCCGCGCAAGGGGCGGATATGACGCATAATCTCATATTGGGTTTAGGGCTTGTTTTTTTTGTCTTTTGTCCATTACACTCTCCTATGCGAAATGAGAGCGAAATTTTGGAGATTGGCATTGCCGGACTCAGTTTACATGCGTTGCAGTAAAGTGCGAGGTAATGGAAACGCTGATGGCCTCAGCCGAAGCTTTCCCGTGTAATGCCCTTTCCTGACTCCCCAGACGTTATTCCGCTATGCAAATTTGTATTTTGTTTTTTTTGCTTTAGCGGGAATCATTTTTTTTTGTCTGTTTTGTATGTGTGTTCAGCAGCTCCACCTTCCCTTTGTGCTCTCACGGGCGGTGGCTTTCTGTGACATACACCGTGCTACGGCACCCCCCCCCCCCCCCCAAAAATTTTAGGAAATTTTTCCCTTTTGGCTAAACAAGCTCTCTGTATTCTGGTTTGGTCAAACTTGTCAACTTTCGGAGGAGGACGTAAATTTCACGCTACAGCTCATTTTCTCTAAACAGACTTTGTCGACCGAAAACAGCTTGGCAGTTCTTAAAGTCGGTTTGGCGCTTTCTGCTTGTTGGGCTGTGTACCTTGCTGGTTGAGCTCGTTACAGTTGTCAACGAAGCAAGAAGTACCTTTGGGCCCAGCTGTGACCAAAAGCCGAACGGACACAACTCTAGGTCTCTGCGCGCAGCAGCGTTGGCTGCAACCACTACGAGACCTCTTCGGGCGGCGGACGTGCTGTTGTGTTTCTGCACCCCCCCCCCCCTAACTCTCTTTGTGTGTTCCCGTTACACCTGTGTCCACTTAGGCCATGCCCAGAGGCAGTGGTCTTCATGAAGCACGTGCTCCCATGCAACCTCATGACAGGTGGAAAACGAACAAGAGGGAGGTATTCAGCTCCTGGATTCCTGGTACCACCACTTCGGACCACGTGGGCCCGATCATGCAGCTACCGTGAACATTCATCGAGGCCGACAACCCCGCGACGGCGGTGGGAAGTGGGATGCTTGGAATGCCCCTCCGAGCCTCAGCGGATTAGTGTAGCAAGAATGCCAGGGGCCATTGTCGGCAATGACCCCAGCGAAATTCCTATGCCGGAGGTATTGTTCGAGCGACCACAGAGGAGGCGACGGGCCGGCGCCGGTCACGCTGGCGGATAATTGAAGAATTCTGTGGCCCTGACTCGCGTTCTGGGCATTCGGCGGGGAAGCAAGTTTATTCACCTGCTGGAGGACTTCGGGAGATTCCTATCCCGCAGCGCTGGATGGGTCAGCATCTCCTCCTCTCATCAACCAGCTGCGATAGAGTGAAAAAACCCGCACCTGCCCAGCCGTGGGCGGTAACAAGAACGTCCCCTTCGGTCCATCCGATTGGACAGTGCTCGTCGACCATTATTCCCCAGCCAGGGATCTGGGGAAACCGAACGATATTTAACTCGGCCGTGAGTGTGGCCGAGGGAAGCCTGCTAGCTCCAGTCGACTACGGTTGACGAAGACGTTCCCCTTCCACTGAGAGCCATTCTCAGTCCCGCTCTTGTAAATATTGTAAATATGTGAATACAGTTTTTCCTTCACTTCCCCTACTCCCCGTCTCCGGCCCACGTTTCCTTCCTCCTTCGGCAATGCGGCGGTGATCCTGGATCCGATGCCTGGTGGGACACGCTTCTAGCATCGACAAATATATCAGAATGTAATGTAGAGAACGGCCAGAGCTGAATATACTTTTATTAAGCTATTAAAGCTATCGCGTCATACTGTTAACGCGGTGCTTATGCCCCCCCCCTGGCCCCCCTGCCCCCACCTCTCCCCCCACTTATTTTTTGACGGCTTTGTTTGATTTATAGTATATAGCTTCCCGAAGAGGCTGAGGCTAAGAGAGACACCGCAGTGAGGGCTTTAGAAATTTAGAGCACCTGCGGTTCTTAAATCTGCACTCATGTCGCACAGTACACCCGCCTCTAGCATTTCGTCTGCCTCGAAACGCGACAACTGTGGCCGGGACCGAACCGTAGTCTTTCTTGTCAGCAGCCGAGTGCCAGTGCCACTTGCCCACCGCGGAGGCGTTTCTTGGCTTTGTAGACAAAAAGCACCATGGATTAGAAAATCCCCTGATTCAACACTCTGCACAGAGATCACACAACTGTTACGGATTTTGACAGCTGAGCATGCGGTCAATTGTCCAACATGGGCCGCGGCGGCTGCTTTTCGTTCTGCATGGCTCTGAACCATACGTGCGGGCATAGTGGTGCTCTCATTCGCCGCGCACTCTTTTGCGTAATTGCTCGTGTCCTTATTTCAAAGCATTGAGAGAGATTCCCCCGTTTATGATAACGGTCATTTCAACAGCACAGATTTGACATGTGCATCTAGTAAGCTCTCCGACACCATTGAAGGCGTAATTGCTTACATGGTATGTCTAATAATCTGCGTAGGAAGCATTTTTCCACTTCTCCCGAGAAGCTTCTCTGCAGAACGATTCCCTTCATATTGAGGGCTCCTGGCGTTGGATATTTGCATGCGGCCCTGCACATTCTCCGTGTTGGTCCACATGATACCTCTCGATATATTAGCCTGAAACAGAGTGCCAGTCGGCACTTTCCCGGCTATCTTTCCACCTTTCTTGCTCGCGAATTTTCCTCGTTCGGTTTTAAATCGTTTGTCAACACCTCTGTAGTATCAGAGAAAGCAAAGTATGCACGATAAGATTGCGTTTCACAGGAATTCGACTTCACACCTGTTTGGTGCTAGCTTGACGCGCTAAATACTTGGTCCTTGTTGCAAGGATTCAGTGTATGTTTCTGTGCGATATATTTCTACCTAATAAGGAACTGGTGACTCAGAAGGTGCATTACAGATGTTCACGTGTCATGTTTTAACTAGACCAGAAAAAAAAGAGAATGGAATGTACGCGGCCACTGAGGCCTTGAATAACCTGTGTAGGAAGCATTTTTCCAGTTCTCCCTAAAAGCTTCTAGTTTAGTTTTGTTTATGGGGTTTAACGTCCCAAAGCGACTAAGGCTATGAGAGACGCCGTAGTGGAGGGCTCCGGAAATTTCGACCACCTGGGGTTCTTTAACGTGCACTGACATCGCACAGTATACGGGCCTCTAGAATTTCTCCTCCAAAGAAATTCCAGCCGCCGCGGCCGGGATCGAACCCGCGTCTTTCGGGTCAGCAGCCGAGCACCATAACCGCTGAGCCACCGCGGCGGCCTAAAAGCTTCTGTGAAGAACGACGTTGAGGGCTTCAGGCGTTGGGTGTTTGCATGCGGCCCTGCACATTCTTCGTGTTGGTCCAGATGATACTTCTGAATATATTATTAAAAAATGGATTATTATAACATAGGTCATTAAACGCTTGATACAGTAAGAGGCTAAAATAATCTAAGGTGTGAATTGCTAAGCGTGTGGGGTACAACCTAAATCGTGGGCAGTAAGAAAACTTTTTTAAACACGGGCAGTCTCTTGGAATTATCGTTGAGGGGTGAAATAAACTGTTTTCAAGGGCTGCAGTAGAATTCTTCACTATTTTGAGCTAACTGCAAGCATGTCTGTTGCGTGCATGCCTCCTTACTGCATGTTTGGCGAAAGAGTTTCGCCTTGCGTATTCTGGCATGGTCGATCAACAGTATAAAGCCGAATCAGTGTGCCCATGGAGGGCTTTATTTTCAGCAAGGATTGAAGTTCTTGTGGAGATCACTAACCAAATATCGAAATAACGAGGCTTTACGCATGAACTGGCGGTCAACGCCGCTTCTGCTACCTTTTAAATGGTGTTGTTGCAGGGTCATTACACCATCTGGTGAACAGTGCGATAACCAGTCTAATAGAAGCATCCAGAAAATCCATGTGGAGCCGAAAAACAGTTCTTCGCGGAGTCACGGCGCGCGGTTAGCGACAGAGTATTGGTCATCACTTAAGCTTTAGACGATGTTTACGTGAATGCGCGAAAGTGTCGTCTATGCACGCATGGCTGAAATCTTTCCAATGTCGGTGTCATCGCCTAACAAAGTTTAAACGAACCTATCCCCCATTTGTATGCTTTCTGCATACCCAAATGCGACGCCATCAGGTTTATTGCCATTTTACCAGCCCAATTCTGCAAGCTTCTATGATCGAAGGGCAGAAAGCAGGGAAAGAGTTGTCATGGCATTTTAGGCTGAGGTGACCGTCAGTTGATAACGTCATAAAATGTTACCACGTTTGGGTGCTAAACACCGGAGTGAAACCAAAATAAAATGTTTGCTATAGCAAAACAGCGATATATTTCAGAGATATTTATGAAAAAAAATCAGAAATTATAAGCACTAATTATAAAAATAAATATATAGGCATCACCCAAAACACGCATTTACAGGCGTAACAAAGGCAGTATTACACATTGTCGGCACCCAATGTGAACTCACATATGAAGAAGTTTGTAGACACGGTGGGACGAAAAAAAAATAGGCATTTGCCTAAAATTCACTCTCTACCCATCCCGTGGCTCAACGGTTGGACATTCAACCCTCCTTACTGCCCAATAATTTCAAACGCTAACTTTTAGAATACGCAACCACCAAAACATCAGCGCTTCCAGCACACCAAGCGAATAATTTGCAGAGCGCGTCAGGTACATCAATCCTCCGCAGCTATGGGGTAAAGCCTGGGCAATCTCACCTTAAGCCGCTGCATCCGAGGCATATGTTACCATCGCAGTTATGAGTTAGCACGTACGCAAATAAGTTATCATAGATACGATAGCGGCACTCACCACGAAGAGCTAGTTGCTAACCTACACTTCCCATAGGTCCCAATCCTGTACGCCCGTATTCTCATGAAATCAAAGGCCACCCTCATCATCTGTGACAGCCAACAGACTCTAAGGGTGCTGCGTTATTGTGGAGGAACGGTCACGTGCCGATCCTATTGCCCACTTCATCAAGTCGGCCTTCTTGGTCTCAAAATGGGTCACAGAGCAGACAATTGCCCTACTCCCCAAAACGCGGAGTGTAAGAACTGCAGCGAAAAGAACTTCAAGAATGCACACGCACGTCAAACGAAGTGTGTGCTGACTGGCGACGACCACCCGGACTCAGGTCGCAGATGTCCAGCCAGGGCGCTTAAGCCTAACAACACGGCCATCTCCTTCGCGTCCAAAGCAGGAGGAACAAGTAAAGTGCCCGACAACACCACCACAGAACTTGAAAGCATCCGCAAGGAGGATAGTGTGTAGCCACCCCACTGAACTACTAGTGCCAGTAGAAGGTACTTGCGCACTTGTCTGCCTTGTTCTCCTTGTGTTTTTCGTGTTTTTTTTGCGTGCCCTTTTTAGATGGATCGTTTTCAGCTACCAAAGCTTTCTGCTTTACTGAACCTGTAAACGAAAACTATTTACACGAAAATCTCGCTCTAAAAGCCACCCAGGAAAAAAGGCACCTCGGCAGGATGGGCCGGAAATCACTATGCGAACTGACGTCTGCCCATTCTAACGTTTGGGCGATTAGAAGCACCCACGCCTGCAAGGACCATGGATGACAAGTTAAGCGGAAGGAAACAGCCGAAGATAAGCTGAGTATATTCAAGAAGGGTTTTCTGGCGGGCTAGCTGGTGCTTGTCGTTCATGATTAAACTGCGCGAAAAAAAAAAAAAAAACACGTACAGAGACGGAAAACACGTGCACACATAGAGCGGTCTGTGTGTCTACGTGTTTTCTGTCTGTGTCCGTCTTTTTTCGCGCAGTTTAATCATGAACGACAAGCTGAATATAGCAACCTTCTTTAACTGCTACCACGCAACACCCCTCCTCCCCCCCTCCCGCTTTCTCCCTCAAAAACTACAGCCCCTAATACACAACAAAGTAGCACCTAGTCACACATATCGTACACATAACAACCGGTCAGCAACGAGCTCGCTGAAGAGGAAGTGCATCGGTTGTAACAAGAGCGAAAGCAAGGGAGCAAAATAAGAAGTTCCAAGCGCTTAAAACCTCCGGCGTCGCAGTGGAGCCACCCAGGAAGAGTTATGCAGAGGAGCAAGCAGAGGATCAGTCGCTCACGCACTGCTTCTCACAAATTGGCAAGAAACTGACGTGTAGGGATTCGGAAGGCAAAATAGTATTGCAGAAAGAGGATGAAGTACTGTACCGAATCTACACCGAGAAAACTGGCTGGATCGTGCGGCAGCTCGTCGTTCAAAAGTGTCATCGAGAGGCGGTGCTGAGAACTGCGCACGACGGAATAATGGCCGGACATTTAGGCACCCAAAAGACGAAGGACCGGATTTTGGAAGATTTTTTCTGGCCGGGTATCACCGCGGACGTGAAGCGATTTGTCGCCTCCTGTGATATCTGCCAGAGGACAATCCCGAAGGGCCGGGTCGCCCGGGTGCCGCTGGGGAGGACGCCGCTCATCGAAACGCCATTCGAAAGAGTGGCCATAGACATTGTGGGCCCAATCCAGCCCCCTTCCAAACATGGCAACCGGTACATCCTAACCTTAATGGATTATGCTACCCGTTACCCAGAGGCCGTAGCGCTGCCGAGCGTGGAAACTGAGAGGGTCGCTGAGGCACTGGTCGAAATGTTTTCTCGATTTGGAGTCCCTAATGAAGTCCTAAGCGACCGAGGCACCAATTTCACTTCCGACTTAATGAAGGAGGTGGCCCGACTTCTCTCCATACGCCAGCTGCATACCACGCCGTACCACCCCATGGCGAACGGGATGGTCGAAAAATTCAACGGCACCCTGAAATTAATGTTGAAGAGAATGTGCGCCGAAAAGCCGCGAGACTGGGACCGCTATCTGGCGCCGTTGCTCTTCGCATACAGGGAGGTCCCACAGGCAAGTTTGGGCTTTTCGCCCTTCGAGCTTTTGTATGGGCGGCATGTGAGGGGACCCCTGGCCATTTTGAAGGAGCTCTGGACAAACCATCACCTCGACGAGGAGGCGAAGACCACATACCAGCACGTCTTTGACCTCCGTAATCGACTGGAAGACACGTGCAAGCTAGCGCACGAGGAGCTCGAAAAGGCCGGGGCGCGCTACGCAAAACTGTACAACCGGAAAACCAGAGAGAGGATGTTTGATCCGGGAGACAAGGTCCTGATATTGCTGCCTACGGACAACAACAAGCTACTGCTTCAGTGGAAGGGGCCCTTCGAGATCAAGGAGAAGAAAGGAGAGGCCGACTACGTTATCGAGACAGCCGGAGGGAGGAAGATTTTTCATGCCAACCTGCTTAAAAAGTACGAAGAGCGGGAAAGCCAGCCAATAGAACGCGTGTGCCACGCGATCTGCGGCGTCACCGAATCGGACAGCGAGGGAGCCATTCCTGTTCCGGCGCTTGAACAATCAGAGGGCGAGCGAGATGTGAAGCTTTCTAATGATTTGACGGCGGATCAACGGAGACAGCTCCGAGAAGTGATATCAGAGCACTCTCGCATCTTCTCCGACGTCCCAGGCAAGACGGACTGGGCCGAGTGCCGGTTAGAGCTCACTACCCGCACTCCAGTCCACCTAAAACAATACCCACTTCCGTTTGCGACGAGAGAAGCCGTAGAAAGAGAGATGCAGCAGATGGAGCGACTGGGAATAATCGAAAAGTCCCAGTCACCCTACAATTCACCGGTCCTCTTGGTGAAGAAACCTGACGGCACGAACCGGCTTTGCATTGATTTCCGACGCCTGAACGACGTCCTGGTTGCCGATTCGGAGCCAATGCCCAGAGCGGACGCAGTCTTCGCTGCAGCTGGAGAGAAGAAATACTTCTCAAAGGTAGACTTTGCCAAAGGATATTGGCAAATCCCATTGACTGAGGAGTCCAAGCCCAAAACGGCGTTTTCAACGACATCGGGTCTCTTTCAATTCCGTTTTATGCCGTTCGGCATAAAAACTGCCCCGGCAGTATTTTCAAGATTGATGCAACGAGTGGTGGAGGGAATTCCCGGAGTGCAGCACTACTATGATGATGTCCTCGTTGCCAGTGCTACGTGGGAGGAGCATCTTTCTTCGCTGAGGCAGCTGTTTGCGAGAATCGAGATGGCCGGCCTGACAGTACGACCAAGCAAATGCGAATTCGGGATGGAAAGCATCGAGTTCCTCGGGCATCGCATTGGCAGAGGTGAGCTGGCACCACTCGGGAAAACGCTCGACAAGATACAGGCGGCGCCAACTCCTCGAACAAAGCGTCAGGTACGCGCTTTCCTTGGCTTGTCGGGGTATTACCGCGACTTCATCCCCGACTACGCAAGAATAAGCGAGCCCCTCACCCAGCTGACGAGAAAAGGAGAGAGGAACGTCGTAAGGTGGACGCCGGCCCATCAGGAAGCCTTCGAAGAGCTCAAGCGACGGGTCTCAAGCCCTCCGATACTACGGCTGCCAGACTTCTCCAAACAGTTTGTGCTGCGCACGGACGCCTCTGATACCAGCCTTGGCGCGGTACTAATGCAGCGGCATGACGGAACGCTTCACCCGGTGGCATACGCGAGCAGAAAATTGCTCCCCAGGGAAGCAGCTTACAGCACAATCGAGAGGGAGTGCTTAGCATTAGTTTGGGGAATACAGAAGTTTTCCACCTACCTGTATGGTGTACCGTTCTTAGTTCAGACGGACCACCAACCATTGAGCTACATCCAAAGAGCCAAACAGCTAAACAGCAGAGTCCTGCGCTGGAGCTTGCTGCTCCAAGAATATCAGTTTACCGTCGAGCACATAAAGGGCAAGGACAATGTTGGTGCTGATTTTCTTAGCAGGCTGTAGATTTGTCGCGCGGTTAATTTTCGCTATTAATTTATTTATTCAAGTATTATGGTGCATGTGTACACGCTGACTTGAATTGTGTGCTAGTTTTATATGTGGTTATGTCACGCGCTGTATATCTGTGCACAGGCCTGCTCGCCGACATCTGTGGGTTTAGAATATTATCGGATAATATTCCGAAAGTGGGGGGCCGTGTCACAGAAGTGGCGGCAACCTGTAAATTACTTTTGTTTGTATAAAACTAATGCGTCCGCGTTTCTTTGTATGTGTCTCGGGAAGAGCAAGAATGCATGCGCGCTTTTTTCAGTTATGTAGACCACCCCTCGCGTTGCGAAAGCGGAGGCGGCTCAAACTCGTCCCCGATACTGCCGAAGCCTAGAGCTGACCATTAGCGGGAAAGAAGTTGGGGCCTACGTGACTGGCTTTTTGGTTGTGTTTTACTTTTTTGCGTTTCCAAGGTCACCGAATCGAGAGTCGAAGCCTGGGGCTTCTTTTTAGTTGTGCGTTAATTTTTTCTCCTCCAAGATGGCGGCCATGCAGAGTCAAAGTGTAGGTGCCTACGTGCTCTCGTTGCGCTTTTTGGTGTTTTGTTTTTTCGACGCCGACGCTGTGGCGCCGCGAGTGCTCGCTCGTTAGCGCTCGAGGGCTTTAAAAGGGGGCCGTATGGAAACGAACTTCAGTCCGCTCGTCGGTGGAAACGCTGCCGCCGCGAACTCCCGGGTCTCCGAGCCGCCGCACCGCATCTTCGAAACCGCAAGCTGCCCTGGACGGACGTCGCCTTCGGGGGCCGCTCTGACTGCGTTTTTGAGGATGGACTGCAGCCGCGCTTCCCGGTTCACTGTATGTTTGTTCACCTTCTGACTTTGGATCGACTGTATAGACCAGATTTTTTTACCCTCGCACGCAGGCTGCGGACGCGCGCCTACTCTCGACGCCAGTCGCCATCTGTCGGCGCGCGCGGCCCGAGGGACTGCGGGTCGCGCCGGCGCCGCGCATAGAACGCATGTTTACGTGTTCGCTTCTGCCGTTTTGTGCTCCATCAGCTAACGTATGAGGGTGTGTGCTGTGCGTCACTACTCACATTTGCCCTCTTCCAGACAGTGCTGCGGTTATCTTGTGCGCAGTTACTCGTTAACGTGACAACCGAGGGTAGTCGACCAGGTAGTGTACGGACTGGAAACCGGCACTTCGAAGCAGATTTCTGCGCTGTCGTGTCGTTTGTTGTCGCCTTTTACGTGCGATATCATCTATGATAATATTATGCATCAGAATGTAGATCTATTGACTTGACTCAGTGGAGTAGTAACTGGATAGGCGAGCTGCAGACTGAAGGTTGTCCCGACGGAGCGCGTGTTTTCGATCACCAATACGTGTTCGGCATCCTTGCGCTGAGCTTGCTCTTGTTCCCATTAAGAACATTTCATGCACAGGATTGTAAGCACGACCGCTACCGATTTCAGCTGCTTTTTCCGCACGCATGTCAGAGGTATCTGGGGGGTAAAGGTTTATCTATAGTATCTTTCTGCTGTTGGTATATAGCTTGGTTTGGTTTATTAAGGTTTTACGTCCCAAAGCGACTCAGGCTATGAGGGACGCCGTAGTGAAGGGCTCCGGAAATTTCGACCACCTGGGGTTCTTTAACGTGCACTGACATCGCACAGTACACGGCCTCTAGAATTTCGCCTCCTTCGAAATTCGGCCGCCGCGGCCGGGATCGAACCCGCGTCTTTTGGGCCAGAGCAGAGAGCCGTAACCACTGAGCCACCGCAGCGGTGCGGTATCTACATTATTCATAGGAAAATATGCGCGATTTCATTACATTTTCCACACTTAGCCAAACGCCTACGCAACGCTCTCACACGCGGCGAGAGCTCCTGAATAAAATAACGCGACTTCGGACCTCAGAATTAGTGAAAGCTGGATTAGCTGCTCATATCTATTCAAGCTTTTATAAATTAAGCGGAAGTGCGTTTTTATGCACCAGGTTGCATAAACCATGACAAAATTTGTTTTCTGTTGGCTCTGCGACTCAGTTGAGCTCACAGCGGTAATTTGTTGATAAACTGGCGCGGCGACAAGAAAGCCGTTTGTGGAAGGGGGGGGGGGAGCTTTATGGCCGGCAGGAAGGAATAAGAGTGCATGGGAATTGGAACTGCATACTAGCCGCACACCTAATTCTTGATATTGAATAGAAAGTTTCTTTGCGGTGGAGCACCAAGACGGAATTCGATTAAGCACGAGCGCGTTCTAAGCGCCGGCACAATTAACCTGAATGTCAAACTAAATGTCATTAAAACGCGTCAGTGTTATCGCCTTGATAACGTAAATGCTTCCTGCAACACAGCCACGCAGCGGAAGTATGCTCGACAATGTTGTTTTAGCGCCCGAAGCGCGGCTATATGCAGGCGCGGCCGCGGAACTGCCGCAGCCCCGCAGTCCCCAACGAAACGCCCGCACCGCGGCGCGCCAGTCGGTGCAAAATGGCCGCGCCCAGGAGAGGCTCAAAAATCTGGTCTATATAATTGGCCTCTCACTTGTTTTCTGACCTGTGTAGAAATATTCAATGTATAACTTAATTCAGTGTGTTTACTCCTATGTGCTTTCCGCAATTGTTTTGTAGAATCTGAATTATGTATCTGTGAAAGCTACCGCATTGTTCAATAGAACTACAAACGTTATTTTGTTGTTGTTACCTCTTAAACACGCCTCGGTCTCAGTCACTGCGTTTGCTTACCGGCTACGCCGGGCATCAAACAGCCACCCCCTCATTGTCCGGACTCGGTGATGATGTCGACTAGTCACCGAACCCGTGACAGGTTCCCACCGCGGCTAAGGATGCGTGGCGGACTCTGCGCTGGAGTCGTGACCAGGGCCGTTGGTACCTCGGCGGCGCCCCTCTCAGGGACTTCTGGGCGGAGTCCCTGCTCCTGATGGTACCTCGAGGGCCCCCGGTAAGCCGACACAGCCCTGCACACGGTAGACGTGCAGAAACGGAGTGCAAGTCGAGCTTTAGGTGGAACTTGCGATGCGCTCAACCCCACTGTCCTACTACTCTAAGTACAGTATTTACTGCTTTACTGTGTGTATATGCGTGTGTGCGTGTGTGCGTGTGTGCGTGTGTGTGTGTGTGTGTGTGTGTGTGTGTGTGTGTGTGTGTGTGTGTGTGTGTGTGTGTGTGTGTGTGTGTGTGTGTGTGTGTGTGTGATCTGCCGATAGCCAGCAAAGAAGGTCGGAGACGGCTTATCACCGGACTACGCGTATCCACCGCCAGTCATCACCACCTGCTGTCAGCCCTGTGCAGCTAAATTGGAGCGTCATCGCAGCTTGAAGCACGTGACATTAGAGCAGCGCTGCCCCGGACCGCTCTAAAAGAAGGAACCAGCGGCGTTCTCCGCACTCTGGGCAGTGGCGGTAGTACTGGCGGTACTGTTGCAGCGCCTCCGCACGCGCCTCTTTGAACAAGCATGCGTGGACGCTCTGTCAATGAGCGAGGCTGAGTTCTAGCGCAAATGGTCGACATACTTTATCGTCCTGCGCGGCGGTCGAGTATCGGCTTTCTTACTGCATTACTGACGTGCTCAGTGCTGCGTCACTGCGCATGTGCTTGACTCATCAGAGCATTAAGTTCATCCGTTTTGTTTTGTATTTTCTATGTCAACACAGAACAAAATAAACTTCTCTTTCTACGTCCTAAAAGGCTATTACAGGTATTACAGGTCTGTGGCCACATCATTTCTTGGAATCATTTGCGATTACCTTTGTTCACGTGCTGCCGCCGCATTGCCCTTCTTTGTTGGTTGGTTGGTTGGTTTATGGGGTTTAACGTCCCAAAGCGACTAATGCTATGAGAGACGCCGTAGTGGAGGGCTCCGGAAATTTCGACCACCTGGGGTTCTTTAACGTGCACTGACATCGCACAGTACACGGGCCTCTAGAATTTCTGCTCCAAAGAAATTCTAGCCGCCGCGGCCGGGATCGAACCCGCGTCTTTTGGGTCAGCAGCCGAGCACCATAACCGCTGAGCCACCGCGGCGGCGCAATGCCCTTCTTTGTAGCGAAGAATCAGTGTTTTTTTTTTTGCAGGTTGTGTAGGCATCGTCACCAAACGGCAAACCACACTCAAAGCAGCAATCAACCTCATCTCCACTGATTCTTCGCATTGCCCTTCTTTGTAGCGAAGAATCAGTGGAGATGAGGTTGATTGCTGCTTTGAGTGTGGTTTGCCGTTTGGTGACGATGCCTACACAACCTGCAAAGAATGTTCTCATTCCTATCACTCGGGAAACTGCGCTGGTATCTCTGAGAAAACTTTGAAATCAAAAGGTGAAGCATCTCGAAGGCAGTAGCGTTGTCCGCAATGCCGAGGAGCTGAACAAAAAACCGCAGCCGATAACATGAACATCGTTGCGATAGCCGAGCTGCAAGCCGACGTAAAGAGCATGAAAGACACAGTCAGTGCTTTCGAGAAAAGCATGCAGTTGCTATCTGATAAGTACGACACAGTGTTGGCTAGAATGGCTCAACAAGAAAAAGACCTGAAGGTAGTCCAAGAGCGTGTTGAAACACTTGAAAAAAAAAACGAGACCAGTGAACAAATGAAAAGTATAAAGAAAGACGTCGATGAACTGGAATGGCAAAACAGAAAGCTGAATCTCGACATTCATGGCATCCAGAAGACAGAACACGAAGATCTTCGTCTTAAAGTTAACACACTTGCTGCCTCGCTTGGCCTTCCAGAACTGAAAGACGGTGATGTCGTTGCAATGCATCGTCTGCCCTCAAAAGCGGATAAAACCCCAGGGGTAATTGTTCGCTTCGCCCAGGAATCTCTGAGGGAACAGTGGTTCGAAAAGCGCAAGCAACTAAAGGATGACAATTCATAAACGTACATTCAGGCAAACCTAACCAAAAAAACACGTTCACTACTGTGGCTGACGAAGCAATGGGCGGAAGAAAAAGACTTCAAATTTGTTTGGCACAGCAGTGGCAAAATTCTTGTCAGGCGTATCGAAGGAGACTCGGCTCTGGTTGTGAGGTGAAAGGACGATTTGACAGCTATTGCTTAGGAGACAAAAACTTCGGAAGACTGCGGTCTTTCTTTCATGTATACTATTCCCAGCGACTTAAGTAAGCACCTCGGAAAAGAATATCAAATTTATTCATATAAATGCACAATCAGCACAAAACAAGCATGTACAATTACAAATACTTTTTGGCCAGCTCGGCTTCCTTTTTGATGTGATCATGCTCAGCGAAACACGATATAAAGAAGATGTTTTTACTCTGCCAGGCTACAAAGTTTTCTACCTAAATCGTCCAACGCGGAGTGGAGGCGGTGTATCATTATTAGTGAAAAACACTTACAGATGTGACATTATCGAAGCCCTCACCCGTAGTGACACCGACTGTGAAGAACTATCTGTTTATTTGAACGGTTATCTTGTCTCGGTAGTTTACTGTCCTCCAAGCTCTAGTATTCCTAACTTCCTCAAGCACCTGGAGTATATTTTGAGTACAGCAGAAGTAATAAATTAAAAGTAGTCTGTGGCGGTGATATTAATATAGATACGCTCGTAGATTCACCAATGGCAAATGAAACAAAATGGATTTTCGAAAGTTTCGGCCTAATGAACGCTATTAGTATGCCTACGAGGGTAACTGCTGAATCTGCAACATTAATTTATATCTTTCTTACTAGCTCAACCATCGCAAATACAAAAGCTGGAGTATTGTCCTGTGATCTGTGACCACCTTTCAATATTCATGGCTATTCTGGATCATTGTGATGAATCTAAATCTCCAATGTTCGTGCAAAGTATTTCACCTCAAAAGCTCGAAAGTTTTCGGGAGGAAATATTAAACTTGTCCTGAAGTAATGTATTTAGCACGGATGATCCTAATGATTCCTTTGACAGATTTCTTTCACTATTCACAGCAACATACGCAAAGCATTTTGCGAAGAAAGAATACAAAAAGTCACGAAAAAATAGAAAGCCGTGGATTAATAAAGATCTTCTGACGAAAATTAAAGTTAAGTACTCTATGTACGCTAAATTTCTTACAGAGCGTGATCCTGAGCTATTAAAAGAATTCAAACAGTACCGTAATCGACTTAACAAGGAAATTAAGCGTGCCAGGACAGAATGCTTTAATAATGTATTTATGACAAGTTCAGACACAGCAGGAACATGGAAAAAGATAAATACTCTCTTCGGAACCGGAAAGTCCCAAATTCCAGTCACTGAGCTAAATATTGATGAAAAAATTGTAACTGGAAGGGAACTGGCAAGTGCTTTCAATGACTACTTAGTCAATCTGCCTTTTTCATTAGTCGTTCATGACAATGCACACTACGTGACTAATAAGTGTGCGCAATCAATTTTCTTAAACCCTGTAACAGAATCTGTGGTTCAAACAGTAAATTTTGAAATTAAAAAACGCTACTTCTCTTGATGTTTTTGATATCCAAGTTCGATCAGTGAAATTTGTCGCGGACATTATAGCCAGACCTTTAACTTATATCTTTAATCTTTGTTTTAATGCTGGCATTTTTCATCGTGAGTTACATATTTCTAGAGTCAATAATTATGAGCTCATAAATATCGGGGTCGTTGGGCACATGCGGAAAAGTAACCTGACAACTTTGCATGCTCTTTGACTGGGAAAGCATTCGATGAACTAGCATTCTCTATTGCGCCGTTTTTTCTTTAAATGAAACCACCTTTGCAAGCGCTCATCAGAGAGACCAAAAGTATTTCAATTCAGTGTTCAAAATGTATTTATTCACCTGCCTCTTCAAATCCGCCGTTGCTCTGGCGGTGGGGGAATAAAAAGCATACGAAAAAAGTAGCGCCAGTCCAAGGTTTACTTACAAACATTTCATAATTAGAGCACAAATTTTCATCAGAGATTTCACGAGTTGCAGTGCTTGTTGGGACTTACTTTCAATGAGAACTTTTGGAGAAGCTCTCACGGATAAATATGTTAGTAATGCTTGCTGCCACAGTAACACAGCACATGAGCCGCTCTCGCACCGAGCTTAAAATTCTACAGAGTAGTTCTGGGCCGACGAACCTGCAGGTGTAAACAATGTTGTTCTTCATATCGCTGATATCAGCGCAGTCCACGACGTAAACTTGATTTCCCACGTGGCCCCGCGGGAAGAACTCTATTGGAGAGAAGTTAGGAGATCTGGGTCACCAAAATGTTTCTCCTTCTTGTCCAATCCACTGCAAAGGGAAGTTTCTATTTCACCAGTTTTTTGCAGTACAAGAGAAATGCGCTTGGCATCCGTCATGCTGGAACCACAGTTGCCGTAGTTCCCCAAGAGAGAGGCTGGAGGTGAAATCGTCGACGACTCCAGCAAGAATGTCGAACACATGTTTCTTTACGTTAAGGTTGTCTTCGAACTATGGCAAATATTCTGGCGTTAAGTATGCCACAATAATTATTTACACTTCAGCGGATTCGGTGGTTGCGATTATGTAGGCAGTGAGGTTCTTCGTAGGATCAGTGGTGAGCCTTATTAATGTTCACAGCTCCGTTGCTGCAAAATCTAGCCTCGTCAGTCCACTGTACTTTTTGTAGGAAATTCTCATCTTGCTCATGTTTTATGGAGATCAAATTTCTGAATACTACTCGTTTCTGAAAATCAGCACACTTCGGTCCTGATGAAGGATGATGTTGCAAGTATGATAGCGGTGCTTTTTTAAGACATTGAACTCTGTACCGACACATATTCTGCATCGTTCAGAAATATCCATGACACTTGCATTTGGCATTGCTCTGACATAGGCAAGGACATTAATTTTGATGTCCTCATTAATAATATTCCTCTTTGGCTGTCTTTTCTGTTAAAATGAGCCTGTTTTGCAAAAACATGTGAAAATGCTGTAAAACATCGGCTTAGTTGAAACCCGCCGATTTCGATGGCGAGATGCGCGTAGGCTCATTGCCATTGAGGCGTCCCCATTCATTTCTTGCCATCGACAGCACGGCATTTACTTTTCTGGTGTCGAATATTTTGGCCTAGCCACTTTCCAACGAAGAAGGCTTCAAAGCGGGTTCTGCTTCTTTCAGTACATGGGGATAGCTGCAGCAGTCGCTCGCAAAGGCCGCACAAAGTAAAAAGCCCCAAGTCGCCAGCGCTCGCTACAAATTGATGCCCATCTCTTAAACCACTGTTGTCAAAATACAAATACTCGTCACTCATATCACACAAAAATGCACATCACCTCACATTTGTTCTTCAATTTTCCAACAGTTCCTCCGATGAAGAGAATGAAGGGGCCTCAAATCAGACGGGTGCGCCGAATAACCTGTCTGAAAAAGTGCTAACAGTGGTCGCCTTCGCTTGTCGCTGTGCGCTTGCCGCATATCATTGCGAAAGCACTTGTAGTTGTGAAAACCGATTTCACAGGTGTCCCTCCATGTGGCCTAGCCTATCATTTCTATGGGGACCAAACCAAGTCAATCATTGCTATACATGGCTGCTTTATGGTTTGATAAGACATTGACTCATCTCGTCAAGTCAGACGATTTTGGGGTAGCATTTCGTGTACCGTTTCGTGTTGAAGTGGAGCTATAGGATTACCTAGTTTTATAACTCCATTTCTAAACTATAGCATACAGCTAAACCGGGGGCTAATATGTGAAACCATTCGCCTTCGCACGTCAAACAGAGCTCACCTCTTATGAAACCGCTTTCATTTTTACTGGCTCAGCAACCCTTCGCAATAAGAAAGAAAAAATCACACAAGAAAGCATCGCATGGCCCACTTTATCTCATTATTGTTTATACCGCTGCACCAAGCCCAGTCGCTAAGTTATAAAGGCATCACTGGCTCTAATCCACCACCAGCACAGTGATTCATCGGTTTCGATCGCCAAAAAAGAAAGCACTGGATCAGAACGAAAAGTCATCCGCGTCGCCGCTCGCTGCACACTCTTGCAGTCGGAGCGCCATACGCAACAGTTGTGTCTCACGAGGAAGGTGCGACACACTGACGGCCGCTCTGTCGCAAGGGTAGACCAACTGGGATGAAATTTTGGACGCGCGTATTTCAGGGCATAGGAGCGTTACCAAGATTCTTCAAAACAGACTAGCCCTTAAAAGCAACTGCCTCCAAGCTCTCATTTTAAATATGGATGCTAACTTCAGCCAATATATAGTTAAATAATAAAGTGTAGTTAATTCTTGTGCCGCCGCGGTGGCTCAGTGGTTATGGTGCTCGGCTGCTGACCCAAAAGACGCGGGTTCGATCCCGGTCGCGGCGGCTAGAATTTCTTTGGATGAGAAATTCTAGAGGCCCGTGTACTGTGCGATGTCAGTGCACGTTAAAGAAGCCCAGCTGGTCGAAATTTCCGGAGCCCTCCACTACGGCGTCTCTCCTAGCCTTAGTCGCTTTGGGACGTTAAACCCTATAAACCAAACCTAGTTAATTCTTGCATTTTCAGGGCGAAATATTACCCCTGTTTGTGCACACCTGGTGGCATTACCATAGTGCGATAGAGGCATTAGCATACAGCGTTTCACATTAAAAAAAAATTATAGTGTAATTTTGAACACGCTGTATGTTCACCAACGGCATCTCATCTTGATTCGAACTCCCTTTTCCTGGCTTGCGATGCGATTACTGTCGCAAAATCCAACTTTTACAAAACTTCACCGACCTTCAAATATATTATGATTTTCCAATTCAGACTGATGTCATCCGTCTGGACACCTCGACAGCATTTGTGCCTGCACATCGTACCCCACCGTGGTGGCTCAGAAAACAACGTCGACATCATACCTGCCGGCAACCTTCTTGAGACCGTGAGACAAGCCGTGCGTGTAAGGAACCACCGCTGGTCTTTTTACCTTCTTGCCTTCATTGAGTCGGTCATTTTTTACAAATTTTATCAGCTTTTCGGAAGCCCTGGAAATCATTTCATCCGGATAACCATTTGCGCGTAACCTGCAGACCTGCATTCTAATGCTATCAGCAGTCTTCTCATGGCACGACTTTTTGAGAGCGGATTTCAGGCACGGAACGGCTATATCTTGTTTTCTGCTCCCCACGAACTGAGCTCCATGTGCAAGCAGGTTGTACAGGCAAAGGAAGAAGAGAAGAAAGGCTGCCAGGTACGCCATGTTTCACCCTCTGTACCAAGTGCAGAAAACGTGGTGTACCAAATTCCCTTCTCTTGCGGTGCTGTTTACGCCGGGCAGACCGGCAGATGCTTAAACAAAAGGCTCATGGAGCATGAAAACACAAGGAAAAGTGACCCTGTTAGCCATGTTGCCACTCATTGTGAAAAGTGCAAATGCCAACATGAAAGGGAGCGAGAAAGGAAATCGGAAAATGGCGGGCTTCCGCGCACGAAGTTCCGCTGCAAAAAGTGCAAGTGCGCACCTGAGTACAAGAAAACCGAAGTTCTGTTTCGCCATAAAGATAAGCTCACGCGCGAAATAATGGAAGCGCATCACATCCACAGGCAAGGTGACGAATGCATCAGCAATCCTTCCGTGACACTTAGCAACAAGGAATTAGCATACATCACTTCCCATGTGACATAGTTTTTGATTTTCACGGCCCTGTTCACACTGTCTTCTTACTTCTCTGCGTTATGTTTTCGTATATATACCCTTCCGTCCTTCAATAAACCCAGTTGATAGTCAGCTCTTGTCTTGTCGTTGTCCCGCCTTTTTGGGCTGTTCACCAGTATGAATGCATACCAACTCGCCCAGATCTCAGCTTTACTAAATCGAATACTAGAATTTCACATCTCTCATGAAGCTCAGCGTGTCTGACTGCAAATACATGCAGGTAACACGCTAGCACACTGACGTCAGGTACGCATATTCGTTGAAATAAACAACTGATTCACATGTCGAATCGCGCCAGTATCTTTGATTCCACACCGTCGACAACCAAGCGTTGTCCCAGCTCATCGTGAAACTTGCAGCGGAGACTTCAAAATCACTCTGGTTTATCGGATGGCAACAGAGTTTCTCCCCTTCTGACGACCATAGCCTGGCCTTCCAACGTTTCGTGCGGACTAAACTAGAATTTGCCTCCCCAATTTTGAAACCACATCAAGCTTACCTGTTTCACAGTCTACAAGCCGTCCAACAACCGTGCGACCCACTTCATCTCGTACGACTACGACCGCCACACCAGAAGTGCCAGCGCAAAATTATCGACTGTCGTCTAGCGTGCGGTGCAGAGGCGGAAATACACCTGCTCATCTTTCTTTCACAAATATTCCATTGTTTTCCTTCACCTCGGGACTCCGAGTGCACCCACCCCTCAGAACATCACTTCGGCTCTTCAGCTTCGGCTCTTCAGCTTTGGAACGTTAAATCCCCCTAAACCTTCATACCCCTCCTGACGCAGTGCTGCAACGGTTAAGCGATGCGCCACTGCACTGCGATGGACAGGGCTCTCAGCGGTGGACCTTGTGCGGCTCAGGTCGCTCTTGCCGAGTGACCAATCTTTAATTTATCTGCCACCCACCATGGTGGGCAGGTTGTGGTGACGTCGCAAGGTCACGTGACGCCGGCGGCTCACCTGCTTCTTACGTTGTTCTTTGGGGACTACATGACAGAGCCGTGCCCGTGGTTTTTCGCTCACAACGTCGACAACGCCGGCACCGGATTTTCTCCGAAACAGAGCCGTTAACGCTCTCGCGTTAAAATTGTTTCCTAATAACGCGATATTACAAGAGTCACACGGAGAAAGTATGGCGTCCTCCCGCGCCTCTCATAATATTTGCTGTTCGGTCGACACCATTAAGACGTCACGCCCTGTGGGGGGTGTGAAACGAAAGAACTGAATATGCCGCGAGCGGGATTCGAACCAGCGGTGACGCGATCAGGTCACCTACGCTGGCCGCTGCAGTGATTTTATACAGATCCAATTTTACAAGCGACGAGGTGTCGTGCAGGTTATATTACAGGACGCCGAAGGTTTTGTAAGCTGATGACAGAATTCAGGAGCAGCAATAAGCAGCCTTTAACAAACGCCTAACAGCTATGTTATTGGCGACGCGCAGACATAGTAACCGCACTACTTCAAGCGCTGCATTAATGTTAACACCGGAGCAAGAAAGTTTCTCAGGAGCAATAAAAATGCCGTGCCCTGAACCCCGCGTTGAACCTCTGCGATTATTGTGATGAACGTTTAAGTCAATGCAGTGACGTAATTGTTTTCCCATGTGTCGGTTAGATTGAGAAGATTGTTGGCTGTGGATATAT
The DNA here is from genome assembly GCF_055824585.1 of Amblyomma mixtum. Taxonomy (NCBI): domain Eukaryota; kingdom Metazoa; phylum Arthropoda; class Arachnida; order Ixodida; family Ixodidae; genus Amblyomma; species Amblyomma mixtum. The sequence continues at coordinate 131,872,418 of NC_143021.1, read as the reverse complement.
GAGATTAGATTCAAGTTCACACATCCAAAAAAAAAAACTTTGTATGTGAGTAAACATAGAAAAGAAAAAATCTTTTATTTATCTACTTGTGCCTCAAAGCCCCATGAGCACTGGATGAGGGGGAATACCAGATAAAAGCAACGAACGAAAATTAAAATCCCAAACAAATGGTAATGAAGTCGCGGTAAGGGCGAAATACACGAAATGAGTACAAAGTTCGTCCAAGAGGGAAGTAAAATAACAAAGTAACATTTGAGCCCAAAAATTGAAAATAATAATAAAAGCCAACTAAAATCAACCACGCATTTGCCAAAAAGTGATAATCAAGTACACCTGAAAAGGTAGTACAACAGGAAATATTTACAACAATACTAAAGAGATAAGTGCAGATAGAGGTTCTTTTTAAACTGTTCATGAGGAGAAAAAGAAATGTTATAAGAACGATAATTATAAAGCCCAATTCTTGGAGGCAATGCATATTGACTCAATATCTGAATTTTCCGTATATGCTGTTGAAACTGTTATAACTATATAAGTGTCGTGAATAGTGAGGAGGCGATTCCTGTGGCAACAACGAAGTACGGGTGTAGACATGTTTATAAAATAAACGCAGGAGTGAATTGGCGTTGTTTCCACAGTACGCGAAGGCTTAGTCTTTCTTTTTGTACGACGGGATTATGGCTATTCACTTCGCTGTAGAGAGTTACATGATTCATTGAAAGCATATCGTTTAGGCCAGGTGAACAGAGCCTTGTAGCTTAGAGTGCATGCAACTAAGTTAGAAATGCGAAACTTAGAAGGTGCTCTCCTGCATTTTGAACTTATGAACAGAAATCATCACGTATTCTGAGTCAGCTCCTTTCAGCAATTGGATTTGCGACAGAAGGAAGCTTTTCATTTTCGAGTACGCCAATTTTGGAATTACAGATTGATTTCGAGAGGCTGTGTACAACCGGCGGCAAAATAAGTCGGGGCACGCGACAGGCGGCCGAAATCAGAAAATTGCATCGCCACGCCATCTGACGACGCACTTCTGGTGTCGAGACATTGCAGTGCACGTGCGCGTCCTTTCACGCTCTCAGCCCTACATTTTTTCGCGCTTGCATTTGAGTAGCTGCTTATCTGCAGCGTTTGGAGGTAGGGGTCACTTTCTTTATTCACTACGTCACGCTTGCAATTTGCTAAACCCTTGCCACATAAGCTCGCCGAAGTGCGAGCGTGAGGATTCCAAAAGTGACCCGTACAGCTAAACACTTTCTATAAATAGCTACTCAAATGTAACGAGAAAAAAGATACTTGTGCGAGCATGAAAGCTCGCGCATGCGCACTGCGATGTCTCTACCCCAGAAGTGCGATGTCAGGCGGCGCGGCGATGCAGTTTCATCTGATTTTGGTCTCCTATCGCGTTCCCCGACTTATTTGGCCGTTGGCTCTACATACCCATCTAGGAAACATTTCCCTTATATACGCAACCTTAGTCATTGATGATAAAATTTAAGAGAGTTGAGCTCGGCCTTAAGGGCATAGCGCGATGGCGCTATTTGATATTCGCCGCTTTTTTTTCTACTTAGTACGACTTTATGATTACACACTCATTAGCATATATGGGTAGGCATATTAGACCGCGTGATAAACCACGAGACGCAAAAGATGCGCTTTTAACCAGGTGAAATGAGTGTGCCTCAATGTGCTAGTAGTAGCCTGTCTGGATCTCAACCGAAGCGTATGCGTTCGATTCCCAATTAATTACCCCAATATTTTCAACATAATAAATTTATGTTACACCTTTACATGTCATAATGTCATTTCAGTCATACTATGATGTCATAATCTCAATTACAGGGCAGTTTTCGCCATTTTCATTCCACAGCTCAGCGCGTGACGTCACGACCTTCTCTAGCAATCGGGATTTCATCAGTATGCTAACGCCAACGCCCACAGCCACGGCACGGCGGTTTCTACATATGTCCTGTACCACTGGAACCAGAATGACCGCTCATTTCAGTGTGACTCGAACGTGAAGGAGTCGTAGTACAAATCTTCAATTAAAGTGGTGGCGTGTCGAGTGATCATTTTACTATACCTGTCCTGGTGTAAACTACGCGAGGGAAAAGCGAGATCTCCTGAAAGCACCACGCCATTAGTCGCTTGGTACAAATATTTACCTACCTGGTTCAGAACATGCATGGCAGATATCCGGAACGTGGTGCAGAATTTTCCACCAGGAATAAGACCCCACAGCGAAAGTACTGCCTCCAGTTCTTCTGTGCAAGTCGAATGCGGCGTGCGTCTCTTCCAGCGTTCTCTGGTAGCAGTGTACCATTGATGATACATATGGGCAGCTGGCTTCGAAAGCTCCGAGTATGGCTCCTAAGAGTGATATGTGAAAGCGGTGGATTTCTTCCAGTCCTGCTTTTATAAGCAAGTTTTGCCAGCCACTGTTCATGCAGGGACACAGGTCGACCCTTTGAACACGGCGTTGAAGCTCTGTAAAAGATTTTACCGAGCCTGTCACACTCATGACGCTGCGAATAGCCGTGATGCTTGACTGAATGTAAGTGCCTAGGGTTAGCGTGCACAGCGTCCAGAATGCAACAAAAAGATTACGGTAGGCCAGAGGACTGCTTTCTACCCTAGAAGGACTCCTCCCCAAAAGAATTCCGAACATGAAGAAAAGAAGGCGTGACAGATGGAAAGGTTCTCGCCTGTAGGAGAGAAGATGGCGCTTCAAGAAAGAAAACATGGCCACCATCGCTGCTGTGGACGTCAGAGCCATTATTAACCACATCAGTGAATCCCAAGTGTCAATGAAGGTAATGCGAATCTTGTGTTTTCGAGGAACAAGGAAACACAACGATCCCGGGGAATACTGGGTGTAAAGAAAGATGAGCTCATCCCAAACGATCGAGCATCCCACTGGGTCAAGGACCATGTCAACACGTTTGTGAGTAAGGGCTGCGACGCCGTCGAATTTCACAACGAAGATAGTGCTGTTCAGGGCTGTGCATGCGTGTACCAGAGCAGAAACCTCCGGGTTGGACATTACAAATTTCAGAGAGCGTCGCTCAAGTGACGGTGCGACCAGATAATGCTCATTCGTGGGGAACCTCGTAGTAGTTCCTTCATGGGCAAACAAATCTGATGGCAGAGCTGTTCGCCTGGTGGTGCATATGCTAAAGTGGTCCAAAAACGCACTAATGTCCACTTGTGGCACGCTAACCACCAGGCAATACTCGGTTACAAACATTCGCATTGCTTTTTCGTGTGAAGCGGCGACGATGATCCAGCGCACTCTTAGTGTACGCGTTAATAGAGCTGTCAGGGAAGCTGTTATCCCCTTTGGCCAAGCCCAGAAATAGGGTACAAACGCGACCCTCGGCTGGCGATAAAATTAGAGAACATCACTTAATGATACTCCGCAGTATTCGAGCATTATAGTTGGAACAGTAATGCCTAGGAATTCGCAGAGTAAGGAGTGGTCTGAATAGCTAACGAATTTCAGTGGAATGGGCAACTTTTGAGCGATGGCGCCGAGGGCATCTGTGTGCATTGTGGGATATACCAGCACGATTCTCGCGGGTGATGCTTTCGAGGCTGCTATGACATCGAGCATAAGAGGATAGAGCTGAGGCGACGATGAAGGTAAGAGAAAGAATACAAACACCACGGAATATGTCATAGAAGAGCGTCTGGACGCGTCGACACACGTTATTGTCTTGATTCTGCGCATGGTGGTTATGTTGGATGCTTCGAGTGGCGCAAAAAGTAGCGGAGCGTGAGCGTTTCTCAGTTGCAAAGAGTGCGCGGTGGAATACCGTAGTAGCTACGCTAAAATTCACAGTCACACCGCATCCCGCTATGTCTTACACTAATAGCTGTCCTGGTTCGCTCATGATGTACAGTATGGTCCACTGTTAAAGGGAACCTCGCGCAGCGTGGCCGCCGCGCTCCGCGAAGCGCCCCTTTCGAGAAGCGGCGAGAATCGGCGACACCAGGCGCATGCGCAGTAACCGCGGAAGGTGGATCCAGCCCCGCGTCGTCTGCTACGGCGCTCTTTTGGCGCTTGGCTTGCTGAGGTGGAAACTCTGGAACGCGACGAGTTAACTAAATATAAAAACGAAGTTTTCTTCGCAGCTACGTAGTGAACGTGCGTTTAAGCAGTATATATTTTTTTCATTTCCGATTCTTCTTAGGCAACTTTTCCGCTATGCAGTAGTGGTGCAGGACAGACGTCTCAAGTTCTCGTCCACTTTCTGTTCTGAACCCACGAAAGAAAGTAGCTGCGGCGGTGCTATTAGTGCATTTGGTCCGTCGCCCAACATCAATTGCCGACATGATTGCGGTATTGGTGCTCCAAAACGACAAACGGAGCCCCGCCGCCACACGCCAATAGTGTCGTTCTTCGAACTTCTTTCGCACGAAAGACTAAAATAAAGGCAGAAAGCAAACTGAGCTGTATATAACCAGAATGCCGTTGATTTCTGAAGCAGCCCGGTCGCAAAAGAGAAGATGCGGCATTTCGTATTTCCCGGGGAGCAGACGGCGGTGATAAGACGCTGTTCGGTTCCCAATGGTTTCACTTGTCTGGCAGCAGTCAGGTCGAGATGGCGGCGGACCAAATGCACTAATAGCCCCGCCGCAGCTTCTTGCTTTCGTGGGTTCAGAACAGAAAGTGGACGAGAACTATAGACGTCTGTCCTGCACCACTATTGCATAGCGGAAAAATTGCCTAAGAAGAATTCGGCAATGAAAAAGATATATATTGCTGAAACGCACGTTCACTACGGAGCTGCTAGGAAAACCCAGTTTTTATGTTTACTTCACCCGTCGCGCTCCAGAGCTTGCACCTCAGCAAGCCAAGGGCCGATAGAACGCCGTAGCAGGCGACGCGGGGCTGGCTCCACCTTCCGCGGTTACTGCGCCTGCGCCTGGTGTCGCCGATTCTCGCCGCTTCTCAAAGGGGGCGCTTCGCGGAGCGCGGCGGCCACGCTGCGCGAGGTTCCCTTTCACAGTGGACCATACTGTACTCGCGCACATCACCTTCTAGCAAAGCGTCAGAGCTGTACAAAGATTGCGTGTCGGCCCTCTGCCCTGCAGTCGTTTATTGTGTTGACGTTTTGCCGGAAACAATCAAACTCTCCTCTGTGAAACTGAAATTTTTTCGCTTTTTTAAGGAAACGCAAGCTATGAAAAGAGGAAGGCTTGAGAGGAAACCTTGAAACGATCTCTGTGCCTGTCACCATAAAGCCCCGTCTCTATCCGTAAGGTAAAATTAGCATGTGTGTCATGAAAAAACAAACAAAGGCAATGATGAAGAACTGGAATCTGCAACGCAAAAATGTTTCGTTTTAATAAGAATTAGCTGAAACAATAATTATGACCCCAGGCTTATCGCGGCGACGTTTTGGAATCACTTAAAGATAAGCAGCATAAAGCACCTCTGGGAAAAAAGAAGCGAATATTAAGACGAGAGAGACACGAAAAATATCACGCAAATTTGTTCGCGGAAAACTTAAATCGGATTGCTCTGCGGGCACCCTGCGTACCAAGAGGTGCCGCTTCCAACTTAATATTCCTGCTTCCCAAAGTTAAATGACTATATTGCATCAACTCTCAGGAAACGTTCTGTTTAGATATCGCTCAAAACTTCTCGAATAAAACATAAAATCTGGAATTTGAAAGAGTTCTTTCAGAAAGCACCGGAACAGCAAGGCAAAACAATTTACTTCAGAAAAGGCGATTGTTGGGCCAGTTGGGGAGTAATTCTTGGGTCAAACACAGCAGCCTGTTTCGTCCTTTTTGATTTCACTTCTGCTTTTCTTCTTTGTCCGTGCGAAATTGCGCTTTTACACTAAAAATAAAATTTTCATTGCCTTAGAGACAAGAAAACAGAGAACTGCGGCAAAATTATTTCTACTGAAAAATAGTGAACGTGGTCCCCAGAAAAGAAAGGCCAATCCCCGCAGCTTTAGCACGAGTGTTGCAATTGAGGACCAAAATACCTTCTTTGCGGGTCTAAGAAGGAATATGCATCAAATACTTGTACACACCTTGTCCCTTGCCCGATAAATAGGTAAAACAGAGTCCGATGTCAACTCCGCGCATTTATTGTTTTATGTGAAAATTCACTGCCTACCTATTTATGTTTATACTGACGTTTGTAATGCAGCGAAAGCAGCAACTATCGCCAAGAAAAATAACTTAGAATTCTTCTCGACAGCTGATCCAAACTTGCGCCGTCCTTACCCAAAGCAATGCGTTGCCTCCGTTTTGAAGTGAATGGCTTTGTAGCACAGCCTCCGAGATCACCCCAACAAAAATCGGCGTCGAGGCCTGCATTTTACTTACGAAATCGGCTGGTAGTGGCGCTGCCTGTATTTCTGCTTGTGGTCTTGCTTTGCTTCTAAAAGCTGCGTTTTCGGCCAGGGTGGCGTATTTGTGATAAGAGTGAACGCAGTTGACTATTATAGCTGCAGAACATCTTCCAAGTTTGTCTTCAGCGTCCGTTTCTGCTTAGAAAAAGTGTTACTTTTAAAAGCGGGACACTTTTTTGAGATTTCCGCTACGCACTGGAGCTTGCAGTGCACGGCGCAAGCACATATTGCGCTGGAAATCGCAGACAAAAGACGGCGTGGTAGTTTTTTTTTTTTGTGACTAACATGCACCCTTACACCCACACTCTTCCTTTCCCTGTGGGAATGCCCTGACCCACCGGGGCACCATGCAAACACACTTCACCCCACTTTCTTACACTACGCTTGATCCAAACTGATAAAAAGGTCCATACACAGTCTGTTGAGCTCTTATAAACTCTATTGCGCTCTTAGATATTGATAAAAAGTGTACTAAAAGTATATGGACATAAATCTACGGAATATCTTTAGACTGCCCGGTTTGTATTGCTATAGTCTTTTATCCAGGATATCTCTATAGACAGTCCATAAACTTTATAGACAAAAGTCTATGAGCAGTCGACAGACTCTCTATAGGATTATTTCTAAAGGCATGCCAACTAGCTCGCATGGTTATCTAGTTAAGGTCATCTCCCCCTTGAGAATTTTATTTTGATCAGAATGTTATTCACGCTGGGACGTTGTGTATTCCACACAGTGCACCTAGCAAAAACTCACGATGGATTAGAATTACAGGCAGGCGATTACAACAGCCGGCGAACATTTTGTCGGAGTACTCTGAAAGCCGGCTCTGCAGGAGCACGTCGAACGTTTCTGAGCGTTCGAGGCAAGATATTGGCACTAGAAGATAGATTGCAGAAATGCGAAGTGTTAAGCGCATATATCAGAGCTTCTAAAATTTGACTGTATCACGTCTAAGGCGGAGATTTATGCACCTTCGCGTCCTCTGCAGCAAGCCGCATGCACAGTTGAGCATCAGGTGGCTCTCACTATGCTCCAGTGTTTACAGAAGGAAAACTAACACCCCAATGAACACACAAGTACTGTTTCGTTGGTTTGGTTTATGGGGTTTAACGTCCCAAAGCGACTAAGGCTATGAGAGGCGCCGTTTTGGAGGGCTCCGGAAATTTCGACCACCTGGGGTTGTTGAACGTGCACTCACATCGCACAGTACATGGGCCTCTACAATTTCTCCTACAAAAAATTTCAACCGCCATAGCCGGGATCGAACCCGCGACTTTCGGGTCAGCAGCCGAGCACCTTAACCACTGAGCCTCCGCGGGGGGGAACACTAAAAGTATGAACCGTGGTGTGGCCTACTTATGGAAAATGTTGCGCACACACAAGAGAGAGCATTAAAAGGGACATGCATGGCGCAAACTCCAATTGGATTTTACTCTGATCGCCAATAATATGCTGCACCTCTGCTTTACTTGTTTTCAGTGATTGCTGAAATCCTTCAGGTTTTAATCCCATTAACGTCCAGCGCAGGTCTGGTTTCGGGATGTTTCACCCAACAATTTACAATTACAAATGCGCTAGACCAGTTTTTTTTTTGGAACCACTGTACAAAGAAACATGAGGCTTTTCACAGAGCTTTATACTGAATTTAATTCCAGCCATATGTTAGAGCCGCCTTTACCGCAAATGCAAGGCCGTCATCTGCGACTTGGAAAGGAACTCCTGAAGAGAAGACATTGCCTCGAACGCACACCTGAAACAAGGTTAGAACATTTAATCATTTCTCTGTTTGCAATACAGATAACGTCTACATCAAATCTGTGCGAGGCTATTTCTACAGAAGCAACAGGTTCCATTCGATATCTAGGCAAGCTTTCTAGCTTTTTACAAGTGAGAAAAATCCGCGACCTTCAGCAAGCATGAATAGCAGGTGTTTTGGGAAGACTTTAAAAAAATCTTGGAAATAAGATTTCTGGGTAAAAATATGGCTTTTTAGGTATAGTATTGCTAGCTTTCGCGGACACCACAAAACCGGTGAATCTTCTTAAATAGCAAGCTGGTTAACTAATTTTTAATAATTCAGTTTTTAACTAAAACAGTTAGGCGCCTAGTTGCAAATAGATATTTGTAGCCGGCCGTTAGTAATGCCTTATCAGTTTTCAGAATTTCAAAATTGCGATTATCCTTGGCTCTAAAAAACAGTGACATGCACTGGAAAGGTTACTTTGCCTGCATTCGTTTCGAAAGTTCATGTATTTTGCATGATGTACCCAAGTACCCAAATGTTCTTGAGCCCCAGCGCCAAGGATAATCACGCGGTTTCCGAATTGTAAAAACTAATATTGCCATTACTAACGACCGGATACAAACCTCTCATTGCAATTAGATGCCTGACTCCAGTGGTTAAAACGTTAATTCTTAAACATAAAGTGACCAGATTTCTGGTTAACTCACCAGTGTTCTGGTGTCTGCCAACAATGGTAGTACTATACCGGAAAAACCATATTTTTACCCCGAAAAACTACTTTTGAAAAGTTTTGGAAGTGTTCCTTGAATTGCTGGTATATTGCCACAATGGTTAGTTATGATTGATTTTTTTTCTCTTTTTTTTCGCCTTGACTGTGCGGAATAATCGCTTGTTTTTTCTAGGCGAGAGACGACCACTGCGCTCGGGACAGATAATGACCTCTCGTGACAGCTCCTGCCATGTTCGGTATTTAGTTGGGTGCTCTAGACTCCTTAGCTCGAAAGTTCGCATTTTAACTGCGGACTCCGGAAAGCGAAGGTCGGACACACTCCCTTTTATTGCAGCCGTCTAGTTGGTTCTGCTTGCGGCCACAGGTAGGCCCAATAATCCGTTTGAGTTCGACACCAGCTTGCTTAGTTCTCCGACTGTGTCCAGGCGTGTTGTTCCAGTCACGTGACAATCACGTTGTTCAGGTACTATGTGGGCCGAAACCTCTGCTGAGCACATCGTGCGGAGTTTTAAATGCCTTGACTGTGTTGTTCACCTCTCACTTATCTTAGATGCAGAGACACTGAGGTCTGTTTCTTTAAAAATGCACAGGGTTCGGCCTCAGCGATAGTTATCTGGCCTGCTATTCTGCATTAGTGAAAGTGAAGAGAAAAAAAGTTATGACACAGGAGTCACCTTCAGTCTAGGGGTTATCCAAAGAAAGCCACTACATGCTTCCAAACTGCATATCCATTCCACACTCACCGGTGACTTCCCTCTACCAAATCCACACTTATTTACTTCATACAGTGTCTGTGTCACTTCCTCTGTTATGTCAGCTTGCACTCCGGACCAATTGCGCTCTTTATACTTATCAATTGGCTAAGTATTTAAGCCTAAGGTCCTTATCTCCCAGGCAAGAGACCTCACCTAGCCCAGACCCGCCGCGGTGGCTGAGTGGTTACGGCGCTCGGCTGCTGGCCCGAAAGACGCCGGTTCGATCCTGGCCGCGGCAGCCGAATTTCGAAGCAGGTGAAATTCTAGAAGCCCGTGTGCTGTGCGATGTCAGTGCACGTTAAAGAACCCCAGGAGGTCGAAATTTCCGGAGACCTTCACTACGGCGTCCCTCATAGCCTTAGTCGCTTTGGGACGTTAAACCCCATTAAACGAAAGCCGAACCAAACTTCACATAGCCCAACGTGACAGCTTCAAAGCCAGTTTCAATTTCAGTGCGCGGAACGCTTTTGCATTGAAGAATATTGAGAGGAGTGGTAGTATGCAAAGAGACCCTACATTTGAACTGTCTGATGTATACCTGCTCTTAAAAACTGCATGCAGCAGTGTTGTTAGGGCAAGTGAGAACGTAAGGAAATACATGTGAAAAGAACGCACTAATAAGAACATATAAGAGCACAGCAGCACACAGCTTCAGTATAACTTTATTCACATTAGCAAATTTTCAAGAACAGCAATGCAAGTTTTATATATTTGGTTTTGGGGTTGCAAACATATTCCGAGTAGGTGCATTTTCAGAGCTGTTTCAACAGATGTGCTAATATTGTGCTGAATATTGACAAGATAATTATAAATAATGCAGCTGTAAAAAACTGCAGTGCATTTCCTGTAATCGGTGTTTGCATCCGGTTGAGGTTGAGGTTGGGACTGCAAGGGACTGCGATACATGTGATTGTACTCGAGCAATACACAAGCGTCCCTAGTTTTGATTTCACTCGTAATGTCAAGATACCCACATTTTCAGAAATGGGAAGATTAGTTTCTAGGTTCGGAGTGAGCGTAATGGTCCTAGCTTGGTGGTTTTGGAGGTGTATTGAAATTGTAGGTTTTCTACTGATGTGGCGCCCAACGATGATACTGATTAATCATGTGACTGAAGGAGAGCATAATAATATGGTGCGAGTACATGTTGTGGAAAGTAGTGCATTTTTCAGTGCGCAGCAGAATTTGAAGATCAAAAATTTTTCATTGATTCATCAACATATTTATTCGTTTTAAATTCGCGTCTAATTCAGTGCCAGCGCATGCAGCAGTGGGAGATGAATATATTACATGCTTGTCAACAAGTTATTTCGTATAGTGGTGGGCCGCCCGTGACAGTAGGGAAATATTACTAGCTCAGTTGCAGTTGGATTTATTTGATTGGAATGATTAGTTACATCTCAAGGAAAGAGTCTTAAGACGACCATTTGTATGCGGAGTTCGTTGTCAAGTAATTTAGATAAAGGAACGTGCCGTTGTTTCATCCACGCTTAAGTTGCATGTAGTGTAGAGTAAAAGAAGTCACGTCGTCTTACCGTGAGGCCCTCAAAGGCGTGCCCGAAGGAAGATGGAACAAGTCGTGCCGTGTAAAGAAGCCCACTCTACAGCATACAGAAATGTGAAAATACATCAGCAATGGCTTATGTTCCGTTACACACTCTCGTGTACATTACAGCGATTGTTAAGGCGAAAGCCTCATCGTTGTCGACAGAAGGTTGTCAGCTGAGGTGTCACGCTTTTTCTAGTCAGACCAGAAATAAAATCTTTGTGCACGATGGGATATGAACCACCTTACTTCCGTGCCGCAGCCGAGCGTGCTAATCGCTACGCTACTTCCTGCCTACGCATATGCAGTTCTCCTAGTCTAGGGCGCTGGAGAGTGTTTGCAGAAAAGCGTCGAATCAGACGGATGCCTCCCAAACGCCCTCCAGTGTCTGCAGCATTTAAGATTCACAAGGAATTGTGTATTTAATTAGCATCTCAACCACACATCAGTGACACAAAGAGCAACACCACACTTAAGGCTTTCGCCTCACCGCACTTTAGGTCAACAAAGTGTCCCCCTGAATTTTTTACGCCTGCCAGAGTTTTTTTATCACACAAATAACTAAACTCTTGTTTGAAACCCGTCTGTTCACCCTGGACGAAGGATAGATAGCTAGGTAAGTTGGTTATATTTGTTCACTCTGGCTGGTACAGCTCGAAATGTACGAATTACAAAGTAGAAGACCACACAGACGAGCGCTAGCCCCAGCCCCTAATATACGGCGGCGCCCCCTATGAGCTTGGCTGGCAGGCATTAATAGCGCCCTGCACTTTTTCCTTGTTCATTATAATTCAGTTTCGGCAAAACCACACATGCTACAGTTTTCTGGCTACTTCATTTTAAGAAACCTGCATTCAGGTCGCTAAGCAGGATCACTAGCATGTTTGCTGATGTGCTGCTTGTTCAAGCTCAAACAGATAAGGTGTCGATGAAGGCCTGTTATATGGCTGGCTGCGGTACACTGCTTTGTGCAAAGGCACACCAGAGTAGCTCAGTGGACTGGGAGCTGGGATACTGTACCCAAAGACGTGGGTACAGGCCAGGCGTTTCGAGGGAACCGAAATGCATGACGCGCCCGTTTACTGTGCTATTTCGGTGCCCGTTAAAGATCTTCATAAGGTCTAAACTAATCTGCACTATGGGTCCTCTTTCTTTCTCTTTCATTACCTCCTTCATTCCTTCCCTACTTGCGCAGTTCGGGTGTTCATCGAGACGTTAGGCTCTTACTGCGCTGTTCTTATCATCAAAATCAATTTTAATTTTTTTTATTTGTGGATAAACACCGAGAATACTGTTCATTGGGCAAAGAACATAATTTTGATCAGTTATTTTTGTAAATCTCAATGCTTGCTAAAAAAGGAGCTTCGGTATTTGAAGTCTGATTTATTTCTTTCGCCACAGCGACGCTGCGAAGTTTAAGCTCTTTCCAGCGCAGCAAGCAAATAAATGCTTTGCTGAAAAGCACTGTCTGAAGTTCTGAGCTATATCAAGGCATTAACGCTTTCAACCACTGCCTGTAGAAATGAATGTCAAAGTAGTTAATGGTCCGATGAGATTTACGCAATATTCTCTCCCTTACAGTGTTCTGCATGTGTCCTGAAACGCAGTCCATCACCTGAAATATGAAGGAAGACATATATAATCCGCATGGATCCTAACTCGATGAGCACTCAAAGCATGTTGGCATGATCAGAATTGCGGTTAGAGTGAATGCGGCAGTGCAGACCCGAGTAGATTAGTTTCACGACCTTTCTGGCACTACCACTTTTACGGTGTTGAGCATCACATTAGCATTAACTACTGTGTACAAAGTACAGTAGAAAAAAAGCGTTCAGACATGTGCTTTGCGGCGCAGGTGGGACATATGACGGCTTCCCCTTGACTGTTCACTTTAGCGCACAAACCTGAAAGTTTTTTAGGTGCTGTGAAGATGACTGGTACATCGTGTCTACCGGCGTTGTATGATGTACCACCAACTAGGCCTAGTTTTCGCAGTTTAAAAAAAAAATATTTCTGTGAAAAGCTTATTTCGACTATTCGACTTCCCGTGTTCGGTATCCAATGCCAAGTGTGTGGAGAGCTTTGTCATTTACGCTGGTTTATGCGCAAAGAGCTTACATCATCAATTCTTACACACCAAGCTCTAGCCCTCAGTATTTTGCTGTAGAGCACTATGTCCAGAATATGCTGCTTACCGACTGACCGTCTTTTCCTTGATCGGATTCTTTGCAGGCGTTCACCATTTGGCAAAGAATAATAAGTGTCTGCGGATAAATGCACAGATACAATGTTTTCCACGTCCATGAAAATGAGAACACATAATTTCTGCCATTACGAGGAATGATTCACGATACAATCATTCGCTCTTTCTGGCTTCCACAAAAGCAATTGGGGCTGTTCTGGAAGATTCCTCGCCAGTTGACATAGTGGTCTTTAGGAAAGGATTTAAGCCCCTATACTCAGCCCGCGGGTTCGATCCCGGCCGCGGCAATAGAATTTCGATGGAGACGAAATTCTAGAGGCCCTTGTACTACGCGATGTCGGCGCACGTTAATCAACCCCAGGTGGTCGAAATTTCAGGAGCCGTTCCCTACGGCATCTCTCATAGCCTGAGTTGCAGTCGGACGTTAAACCCCCTAATCAAACCAAACCAAACCAATACTCATCATCATCGTCATCAGTCTGACGACCCCCTCTGCAGAGAAAAGGAATCTCCCATGTCTCTCCAATTAACCCTGTCCTTTGCAATCTACGGCCACCGTATCCACGCAGAATTTTAATCCCGTCTGCCTACCTAGCTTTCTCCCGCCGCCTGCTACGTAGTGATCCAAACTAAGAATTACCTTTAGGCTGGAAGCTTAAGCGCTGACAATTTTGAGTAATTTATACCAATCAATTTGGGCTGCGTCTTCATAGTTATAGCGTCAACGTTATTCGCGAGAGAGAGAGAGAAAAAAAACTTTACTGCAAGAGGAATTTGGGGCATGCCCCAGGGTCCCCGCACGACCCCACTGCACTCAAGTGTTTATGTTCTTAAGGACCATAACACTGGCAGCCCGGCCGGTGGCGATGGTCTGCCGGGTCGGGTCCGCCGAGCGTAGCCGGGTCTCCCAGTTTTCCCAAGTCTTGAGGCTCTCTAGGTCCCGCGGGGGAGGGTCTGCCGTGCAGGGGGAAAGGGTGTGGAGGGAAGAGGCGGAGGGTTCTAGGCATAGAGCGTAAGAAGGAGTGGGGAAGGAGGGATGACAGTGGTCTAGGGTAGGGGGTGAGGGGAGAGTGTGTGCATGTAGTCTCCGCCAGAGTGTTGCGTGCTTGTTATCTAGGGAGGGTGGGGCGGGAGGTAGAACTGGTTGAGACTCTGTATGCCTGCGTCAGCTCACTGAATGAGTGCATGCGCCCCTTCGTGAATCCCCGATCCGACGCCGCCTGAGTCCGGTTTAAAGAACCTCGGGCTAAAAGGTTGGCGGTTTCGTTTCCGGGATTCCTGGAGTGCGCAGGCACCCATATCAGCTCCACTTGGCGGGGTGGGGGTGCATTAGGCGAGTCCAGTACGTCCAAAGCAGGGACATGGACTCGGCCTCGAGCAAAATTTAGAATTACAGTTTTAGAGTAACTTAAAATATTCCGTGCTTCCATGCGCGTGATTGCAAGTGAAATGGTGGCTTCCTCTGCAGCCTCTGGGGTGGTGTCTGGAAGGAGAGGTACTGTGAGGAGGGTGGGTGAAGAGGAGTCCACCACAGCTGCTGTCGCTTCATAACCCGTGCGCGCAGCATCCACTCATACGGCGTCCGGCTCGAAGCCGTACGCTCGATGGGGTGCCTTCGCACGTGCTCTGCGGCGCTGCTAATGGTGGGACGAGTGTATATTCCTCGGCAGCGGCTTGATGAGAAGCTCCCAGTGGAGGGGTCGTGGGATGGTGAGGAGGGTTGGGTCGTTGGCCGGTATTCTCATTCCGAGGGAGTCCAGGATATACTGGCCAGTGGAGGTTTGTGTGTGCCTGAGGTATTGGGCCTGGCGGTGGGCCTCCACCAGTTCCCCGATCGTATTGTGTAGGCCCAGGCCTAGTAATCCATCTGTGGGTGGGTTGAGGGGAAGATGAAGTGGTACCTTGAATGCCTTGCGAATCAAGGCATCCAAAGAGTTCACGTCGTGTTTGGATAGTTGTTGATATGGGGTAGTGTACAGCACACGGCTGAGGCCAAAGGCATGAATGAGGCGACATAGATCACGCTCCTTCATGCATCTATGATGTCCCGAAATCCTGCGGATGAGGTGCGATATCGCGCCTACAACCTGCTTGAGTTTCTCGAGGGCGGTGGGGTTTCACGAGCGTCCGCCTCTCACTTGGCGTTGGTTTCAGGGTCTGTCTGGTTTCCTCGCCCTTTCTGCCCCATGAAACTCCAAGTCCCTGCAGCCTCCGCGTTTCCTCTCTCCATGGCAACGTTGAGCGGCGACGCTGTGTCGTTCGGCTCCTTCCACGTAGCCCTGCTACGCAAGCGTTCCCGCCAACCGCGTTAAACAGGGTGTCCTATCTAAGACTTTTGGGTAAGAAGAGCGCTTTTGTCCATTACGATGTCAGTGGCTTAATACATGAGACTAGAGCTGAGAAGTGCTAGCTTGAGGGATGTTCAACGAATATTGAGTAGTTAACTTTCAACTACAACTGCTAGGCATGTTAATTATTGAGAGGCGTGTAATCCATTGTAAGTAATATTAACAACAGTTTTTAGGATTTCAAAACATCGGTTACCCTCGGCGCTGTGGCTCCTCAAATCATGGCTACATCGCATCAAAATACATGCACTTTCGAGAAGCTTGCAGGCAAAGCAACCTCCCCAGTGCACGCAGGCCGTCGAAATGGCCAAATTTTTTTCGGCCACAGCGCCCTGGGTAATCGCGTTTTCGAAATTGTGAGAACTGCTATGGATATTATACGCTTCTCAATAAATAAGGTGGCCTAACGGTAATAGGTAAATAGGTCACCATTTAATATAGGTTAACTAGCCTGCTAGTTAGCACGTCTTAGCTGAATTCTGATGTACTACTCTGTACAATGCTATGCCAAAATAAGCGCTGTTCTAACTCAGAAAGCCTATTTTTAAAACTTTTGTAAAGTCTTAGGCTTAACACTGTATGTCCGTGTGCTACGTCACTGCCAACCCAAACTGTCATTGACCGCGCACGCAACGACACCAGCACAGCCGTGGCGGCCGCCGCGCTACTTCTCTGCTCCTCGCAATGCAGAGACCGGCTAGGCGGTCCTGAGCAACGTCGTAACAACTCCTATTACTATAATAATTGCCGGGTGTTTAACCGAATCAAATAGATGAATGAATGAAAGTTAGGAGTGTCCTCTAGGAAGGGGGGTGTTGGCTGTTGCCACCATGCTCGGCTTTGTCGTATTTCTTTAGGCAATATGTCAAAACTAATTATGCTATCTTAAAGTTCGGCATTTTTCTTTAAATGTAGTTTTCAATCATGAACTTACAATCGTACGTTACAGCCCTGCTTTTGAGCCACCAATCTTTGTCACTTCTTCCTAACTTTTATCGGAGACTCGTTTTCGCAACCTGTGTTATCTCTAAACCCTTCGTCCTCAGGCAGAGTGACTGGGCCCGCATGGACATCCGGACGGATGCCTTCACATGCTAGTATAAGATGTTCTATTGTTTCCACAGATTTACCACATTCTGTGCGTCTGTCATCTTCGTGGATAAAGTTGTTTTCGTAGCTTTGCCTTATAAGGCGCACTGATCTGGCTTCAGAGATCAGAGCGCTGCCTCTTGAGAAATCATGGGACGATTCCTTCCTGCTTTCCTTTTGCCATTTCTATATAGTTCTACAGTCTGCTTCTTTTCCATTTAATTGGCCAAGTTCTTATCTTCTGTGTTTTTACCTGTCGTTTGCAGCTGCTTATTTCTTTTTCTTTCTTTCCAGCACACTCACTGACTACTTCCTAAGTACTTCTGCGCTACTGTGAGTCAACGCTCTTTCTCTTTCTTTATAGCTTATTTAAATACCATAGCTGCCCGCCTCAATCGTCGAATTTCCTCACGCGCTATTGATATAATAATTTTACTCGCACATTCCCGTGCCTTGAACGCTCTAGAAACACAGAGGACACGTCCCCTGACGACGCGTGATGAGCGCCACCTGGCCGCGAAATAATTAACACAAGCGATGATCCATAACTACAGCGCAAACGACAGGACAGAGATGAAGAAGGGACATCACACAGCGCTGACTCACAACTAAAGTTTTAGGTATTGCATGCCAGCAGGTATAAATACCTCCCTAGCGGCCAGAAAAGAATGCAGTCCACACTTACATGCGTGACTGACATACTAGTATACCAGTCACGTGCCACCATGCAAATCACATGCGCGAGAATACAATATAATCAGTGAGCATGCACTTGTCAATATTCGCAATCAAGGTATCGTCTTTCTTTTTCTGACAACGCGACAGATGAAGCACTGATGCATTCTTCCGAGAATACATCTTCCGAGAGATACATCGGCCAAACCGGCCGATGTTTAAACGAAAGACTCAAAGAGCATGAGTATAATGTCTCCCGTTCGCTATCTCTGGCCACGTGGCGAAACATTGCAGGCATTGCAAAGGCAATGAAGATGACGATGATACCTACGTCTGTGCGCCAAACTATCAGGAAAGTGCGGTGTTAGGAAAGAACCGTGACTCGTTAGCAAGGGAGATCATAGAAGCTCACTTAATAGGTAGGCTCTCGGAAGAATGCATCAGTGCTTCATCTGTCGCGTTGTCAGAAAAAGAAAGACGATACCTTGATTGCGAATATTGACAAGTGCATGCTCACTGATTATATTGTATTCTCGCGAATGTGATTTGCTTTGTGGCACGTGACTGGTATACTAGTTTGCTAGTCACGCATGTAAGTGTGGACTGCATTCTTTTCTGGCCGCTAGGGAGGTATTTATACCTGCTGGCATCCAATAAAACTTTAGTTGTGAGTCAGCGCTGTGTGGTGTCCCTTCTTCATCTCTGTCCTGTCGTTTGCGCCGTAGTTATGGATTATCGAAAACACCAACTCGCCCAACAAAGGCTTTTGTGTAACACAAGCGAAAACCCCACCCACACCGTTGAAATAATTTCTTCAATTTATGGAAGCTTTTCAGTAAGGGTTGTATGATCTAAGACTCGTGTCGGCACAGACTGGAGGAGTTTGGCTTACTGCTGTCTTACGGGCAGCGACTCGAGCGCATTCTGGCAGAATCTGACCCCCCGGACGATAGCCTACTGTTGTCTCCTGTATGCGTTCAGTGTTCTAAGCACGCCTGGCTGCGCACCTGATGTGCCTCTTCGTCACTTTCGGTTTATCATCATAGCGGCGGCCTTTACTGCGCATGCGCTGACTGATAGTGCTCGTCACGCGTGTCGTCTGCCGGATGACGTCAGCAAAGTGAGCGACCGTTGCCTATCCTGCTGTCTCCTCTTTTCTTGTTTTGTCAACGGCTTGTAGCACATAACGTTCTTGAGGTCAGCCGTCACCAAGCAGATCAACTTCGTGCTTTACCAATGGCTCTCGGGGCGTTTTGGGCGCACGCAACCTCTCTGCACGCGCGCTGCCATGTGCCATCTGCTCTGTACGCCTTCTCTTCCTGCTCCTCATGTTTTCGTTCTCCCTCACCACCCGTTGCAAACGGGACAAAAACTACATGAACCCGGAGAAATAGACCAATACACCTGCCGCCTCTGCGTACCGTTGCCACAACATGTGTTCTATTGCGCGCCTTTGAAGAGCAGCACCTTAGTCCGGCCGTCGCCAGACTGCATCTTCCTCAACACAACCCTGGATACACCATGACTGTTTTAGTTCCGATACTTTTTTTCCACACACTAGTACCCTTTATATACGTTTCTTCGTCGGCGGAGCTGCAAGAGTCGGTGCAAAATCGAGGCATTCAGCATTTCTTTAGGAGATGCGAAGACACGGCCAGATTTTCAGGAATGCTTATGTTACCTTTCGAAGACTTGCGGAAGGTATCGACTTCATCAACGCCAGCATTTCCTTCTGGCAATGTTTCATCACGTTTCCGTAGAACGTTTTTGCCTTGAGGAGTCTCGGTCCCATAGCTGCACAAAAGAGCTCCTAAGCATGAAATCACTTCGAAAAACCTCTCACCTTTTCGACAGTTAGTATAAATTTATCATTTTCTCCGAGTACAAAGGAAGTCTGTTCACAGTGTACTTTACACGAGTGCCATTAAATTTGAAAATAATCGTCCTTCGCGAAGAGAATACTGTCAATTGCTACAAGTGAGCCACACGCACCGCGTGATATTTGCATTATCTGCGGAGCTCCCAAAATTTTTTCATTGTGCATTCGATGTGTCAGGCCCAAAGGAAAACTTAATAATGGAACTTCCATCTCTTATTACAATCTCATCCTTCATTTGCCACATCCTTCCAAGATCTTTGAAACGTACGCATACTGATATATCAATTTTTGCCGAAGGGTACAGCCAGAGAAATACTCCGGCTAAATGGAGAAGTTTAGGCGATTTGCTCGTAAGCACTTATGTTGACTATGGCCCCTTAACGCATTCCACACGAATGTGCCCGGGCAGCCAAGGCGGCCGAATGCCTAGCTATGATCAGAGGAAAGCAGGCTACGGGTAGGCGCATGATGCTTCGAGAAGCAGTCGACGTTGGATCGCGTTTCGGGGGCCGAAAACGAAAAGCGACTTAAAGCTACAGCACATAAACCACCAAAATCAACGGAGGACGCCGATCCCACTCGTTCCTGTTGGAAGAAAAGCGGCTGGTAGTGTTTAGGCTCCTCAACCTCCATCTATGGTCTGACGTATTATAATAAATACTTCCCACAATAGATTCCACGCTTACACCTACTCTGAACAGCGGGATAGAGAGTAAATTTTTTCGCGCTTTGTCGCAAGTAAAATGCAATTATTGAGTCGACCCACTAGATAACGGAAGGATGCGCACTGACCAAGAAGCATCCAAAACGTCATGAACTGCATTAAGAATTGCGAAGAGTCGACACTTTGCCAAGATTTATAGCCAAAGCATCAATATATATCGAATAAAACTATCTGCGTTTGGGCCATCATGAAGCTGGTCCTAGTTTAACTTCCGATAACCCAGCTACGTAACCTACGAGCGCACGACTGCATGTTTTTAAGCGAAGCAACGCACTGACTGCTGTGCTCGGTGCCGTTTTCCAGATTTATTTTAAAGCACATCGGTACACATGCACGGCACGAAAGTAGGCAACTCAGATTCATGACGGACCCTTTGGGCGTATTCATGATATACGGCGCTAAATGAGCTCCACGAGCTCGTATTGTCCGGCCGCTGAGACCAGCGCTGCCAACCTCGAAAGCCACTTTTCCCCTGCCACTTTCACCGCTGCTAATCTTGGTTGTTCCGGTGCTAAAGGAACATCTGGGTGTGGGAAGAAGCACTCAAAGCCCTACGTAAGGTGTGCCACGACAGTGGTCTACGAGATCCACCTTACGTGTGGCAAGGTGTACGTCGTTCAGACTGGACGCTGCGTCAACGAGCGTGCAGGGGAACATAGAAGGTCGTTAGGGAACGCATCAGATTCGTTCGAAAACCTACCCGCCCATTGCCGCTCTTGCATTGATGAAAATAAAAATCACTGCGCTCCACGACTTGAAGAGATTAAAATTATAACCAGAAGTAAGCATAGATTAGCTCGCGAACTGCCAGAAGCATTTTTTATTAAAGAGAGGGGTGGCATGTGCGTCAGCACCACTTCTATTTCCCTACGAGCAAGTGAGCACAGATTGTTAAAAAATACGCGATTATGAGAAGTTCCCGTCCGCGCGCGTCTGTGTGTGTGTGTGTGTGTGTGTGTGTGTGTGTGTGTGTGTGTGTGTGTGTGAGCGCGCGCGCGTGCGTGCGTGCATGTGTGCGCGTGCGTGCGTGCGTGTGTGTGTGTGTGCGTGTGTGTGTGTGTGTGCATGCGTGCGTGCGTGCGTGCGCGTGTGCGCGCGTGTGTGTGTGTGTGTGTGTGTGCGTGTGTGTGTGCGTGTGCGTGTGTGTGTGTGCGCGCGCGCCATGCAGGAAATGCGCATGCGTTCACCTTCTTCGGGCTATATACCGGGTGTCCCAGCTAAAGTTAACCAAACTTTTAAAAAAGGCGAAGTGTCCTGGCCCAGTGAAACCAACTGAGGGTTGTTCATTGTCGCGTGGCCTAGTCTTGAGTATTTTTTCGCTCTTCAATGTGAATTAATTAGTTAAGTTTAATTAGAAAGAAAGTGTCAATGCAAAAGTTTTAGATCGCCTCGAAAAACCGGTAGTAGTCCTGTTTCCGTCAAGTTACGATTTGCATAGCTTCATTTATTGGCCTTGAAAGTTGTCACGTGACCAGCTGCTCGCTTACTTCTCTGCCCCAATGTGCACGCAAAGTGTAATCGAGGAGGGGACTTCTGAAAAACGGATTTTATTCTTTAAGGCACGTCTTGGGACGTTGAAGTGGCACTGTTGTCATGTGGAAGCTTTTTCTTATTGTGCGGATTATGGTTAAAGGGCGGTAAAAAGACTACTTTACGTAAATAGTACTTTGCTGCAAATGTCTCGGTAAACTGTTTCTCAAAGCGATCTACAACTTTTCCATTGACACTTTGTTCCTCAAGTCAATAATTAAAAAGTTAGTTGATTAAGCTTGACTAATTATTCAACCTTGAAGAACGAAAAAAATACTCCAGACTAGGTCACGCGACTTTAAACAACCCTCATTAGGTTTCAGAGGGCAAGGACACCCCGTGTTTTTTAAAAGCTTGGTTACATTTAGCTGGGACACCTGGTATATGCTGTTGCATGTATATAGCCCGAAGAAGGTGGCTTTCAATAAACTTAGTTGGGGTCAGCGCCCGTCCTGTCCGTCTTTCTGTGTGGTTAGTGTACAATTTAGCGCTGTTTTTACTTTCCTGAACTCAATCATTGCTGATGCGAAGAAATCGGACACTAACATGTGCAGACCAACAGCAGCACCGTCCTGAACAGGAAGCAAGGCTAAGAAGGAGTCAGTCACGGCCCTGTCTTCCTTGGCAACTCTTCCCAGGAGAGAAAGGTGCTTCACTCTGGCCCTGTCCGTATACTCGTCCGCGATGAGGAAAAACGGGGATGTTCTGAGTAAAGCGATCAGATTGTCGCTGCCGTCTTTTCCGAGCACTCCCTTGATTTTTGCAGTGCACTTCGTTCTGCCACAAGACACTTTTTTCGCTATGTCGGAATCGGAGCATGCCGTTTTTATTAGCGGTACGAGGTGGTTCATCATGGCATGCGGAAGGTTGTGTTCAACTGCGAAAGCAGTCAACCTTGTTTCTCCTCCCTTGACCTTCTTTCCACTTCTGTATTTGCGCTCAAACAGGGCGCGTCAAAATGCGTTTACGTCTTTACCATACTTGCGGTGCTTGCTTGGTGCTTCTTGCTTGCTGCGTGCTTTTCTAATTCAGAGTTTCCACCATTACAGTCAGCACAACACGGCTTGCAGTAGAAATGGAGCGATCCTCTCTTGCTCCTCATCAGCCAGCCTCTATACTTGCGGTCCTCTTCCCATTTTCAAGGTAATTTTGCGCGTATACCCTGACTTTCTTTTGTGCTTGCGGGTATTGCAGGTCACAGTCAGACGACATGACATGCTGGCGGGGACATGTACTGTGAGAGTGTCTACTGGCTAGCATGGCTGCGAGACTTTATAAGAAGTCGGCAACGCTGTTGTGAAAGAGCATGTACCTTTAATCCCAGCAATTACCAATGGACTGTTTCTGCTCGCATCCGGGTCAAGAATGTGTTCAAAAAGACCAATTAGCCACTTCACCGTTGTCACCCAACTTCTCGCACTTTAGCGTGAAGTTCCGGTAGCGGTCTTGGACTCAAAGGAGATGCCCTCGACTCAGCGTAGAAAGCTAAGCGGAGACCAGCTACCAAGTGACAAGAAGTTTTTGGTCGTTTGGTGCCCAGATTTTGCCGGTCGCAAGCCAGAGAATGGTGCTGAACCAAATGTTCACAAACAAAACAAAGTTTATAAGGCAATGAGACAATACAGAGGATTACACAATCACTCGTACGAGTACACTCAAAGCGATTAACAAAACAATGCAACTCAGGCAAAGTTACATTCGAGAGGGACTACAATACAAAAGGGATGTTGCACCTAAAGTGCACTCATAGTTTTTCAGTGCAACGGCACACGGCCAAAGAAAAGAAACAGGAAGAGAAGAAGGACGAACAGAGAGCTGACCAAACTTCCGTCAGTCTTGCAGCTTCACTTCTGAGAGGATAAAACTTTCTGTCAGCAATCCATTAGAAGCGCACAAAACATACCACGCGTAGCCCCTCGGTCTATAACCTTTCTTGTCTCCACAGGTCAGACCTTAAGAGTATGCAAACGCGTTTTACATGCCCCCACAACGGCGGGACAGCACCAAACAAGGCACTCACGTCTGCGGGGGTAACACTCTCGGGGGAAGGACGAACACAGCGCTGACCAAACTTCCGTGAGCCCTGCAACTTCACCTCTGAGGGGATGAAACCTTCTCTGAGCAATCTATTGCGGGAAGCGAGCAAAACATGCCACGCGTAGAAACGCCGTTTGAGTCGAAACGTGAGCGTCCAAACGTCGAAACGCGTTTGCAAACTCTTAAGATCTTATTTGTGGACACAAATAAGGTTATACACCGACTGCCTAGGCACGGTATGTTTTGCGCGCTTCCCGGAATGGATGGCTGAGAGAAGGTTTCATCCCCTCAGAAGTGAAGCTGCAAGAGTGACAAGTTTTTTCAGCGTTGTGTTCGTCCTTCTCTTCCTGCTTCTTTTCTTTGGCGGTGTGCCGTTGCGCTGAAAAATTACGAGTTTAAATCAAGCATACCAACTAGCCCAAGAACTAACTCTAGTGAAGAACATTTCATACACATCGGGCTCGCCTTTTCTCTGTGTGTCTGTACTTCAGGATGTGCATGTGCTCCAGACAAACATTGCAAGAGCGACGTACCGTGCTAGGTTCCTGGGATTCTGCATTAAGAAGAGTGTGACCCCCGCAGAAGGGAGTGCTTTGTTTGGTGCTATTCCGCCGTCATGGGGGCGTGTGAAACGCGTTAGAAAACTCTCAAGATCTCATTTGTGGAGACAAATAAGGTTATACACCGACTGGCTACGAGCGGTATGTTTTGCGCGCTTCCCGGAATTGATGGCTGAGAGAAGGTTTCATCACCTCAGAAGGGAAGCTGCAAGAGTGACGGAAGTTTTGTCCCCGCTGTGTTCGTCCTTCTCTTCCTGCTTCTCTTCTTTGGCCGCGTGGCGTTGCGCAGGAAAACTATGAGTTTGAATCGAGCATACCAAGTAGCCCAAGAACTAAGTCTACTAAAGTGCACTAACACAAGAGAGAGGCAAACAAGAAAAACACAATTTGTTCACCGGGCATTTCGACAGTCCGACGACTAGAGGTTCACGACGATTCCGTCCCACAGAATGGCGCGCGCTGCATCGTTGAACCGCGGCGTCGAGCAGGCGCGCTCCACGGAAGCTTGAATGGTGGCTCCGACTAAACTGACAGCGCTCAACGCCCTTCTTATATAGGCTCGCTCCACGTCTGTCTCTTCTTCGCACCATGGCTGGCGCGCACATAAGCACAGCATCGGCCGTGCTGTCTCCTTCTCCTTCTCGCCCCGGGCGCGCGTCTCTGATTGGTCAAAAGCAGGCAGTGGATTCCAGGAGCATCTGGAACTTTCTGGCGTGGCGCCGCCGCCGATGTGCGAGCGAAGAGGAGGAGGGCATGTCTCAGCCAGCGCCCTCTGGACTATCAGGCCTGCTCACTCCTCCTGTCGCGGCTGCTGACGTCTGTCAGTTTTGACCGACGCTTTCCGTCGAGCGGAGGTGCCCACGCCGTTCTCGAGAGTAGGATTTGCTAAGCCTGACGAGACCTGTCGCGGCATGCTGGTGTTTCTTCATCAGACATCCGTCATCTTCAAACATAAGGATCAGATAGTAAGGGAAATATTAGAGGCATATCACATTGACAAAGGGGGTACAGCATGCATTAGTAAGCCCTCTTTATCACTGGCCAACCGCGAAATCACCTTTTTGGAGCATGCATTTGTAGATATGTAGATCTAATATTTTCAGTGATGATGCAGTGTTTTTGTTTTTGTTCTGTTTAGTGTTTGGCGGGAATGCTATTTATGTACACATGTGCGTAATAAATCGTCAGTTGAAAGTCAGCGCTCCTGTTGTCGTGTTTCTTCCGTCCTCGTGTTTTTTCCGCGCTGTTTTACCAT
This sequence comes from Amblyomma mixtum, assembly GCF_055824585.1. Taxonomy (NCBI): domain Eukaryota; kingdom Metazoa; phylum Arthropoda; class Arachnida; order Ixodida; family Ixodidae; genus Amblyomma; species Amblyomma mixtum. The sequence continues at coordinate 131,846,966 of NC_143021.1, read as the reverse complement.
GGATGGTGTTTCTATTCTGAACCGGTTCTGTTCGCGACTGGAGAAGCCGTGTTTTTCTGTGTCTCTGAGCTGCTGTGTTGTGATGTGAAGCGTTTCACTCGCTGAATGTTCGCGTGGTGTACGCCTGCAAACTGTCCTAATGGGGCGATGCTGCGTGCCCAACTGTCGCGGCAATTACGACAATGGGCCGAAGGTTCGAGTGTTCTCGTTCCCAAAGGATGATCGAAGAGCAAAGTGGGAGCGGGCTGTTCGTCGCGATGACGTCGATATCCGTTCTCTCCGTGATCCGAAGGTATGTGTACGTTTATACTACGTAATTTGAGTCGCTCCAAAAGCACCACCTCCAGCATATCCGGTTCTTGCTCTACAATAATAATCTCTTGTGCGCTTTTGACTTGCCAGTCAGCGTAAGCCCTGACATTGTAGCGGCTGTTTATTTTTGTTCTGAAATGTTCGCTTCGACTGCGGCGCTTTGTGGTGATGAGATACGCTATTTTTATAACGCCGTGCGCATGCCTTGAGGGATGTTGTTTTCCAGAAGTGAAAAGAATGGTCTTTTGTGTGTTTTTACTTGCCAGCCACTAATACCCGATATTTCACGGGTGTTTATTTGTGTTCTGGAACGTTATAAGATCGCGCAAGTCATGAGTGATGTCGTTCTTTCCATGAACGCCAGGACGTATTATCAGTTAACGCGCACGCTCGAAGTGATCTGTAGATTGTTGTCGAATGTATTTGCTGGTCAGCGCGCTTCATGGAGAATTTTGTAGCTTTCGTTTTTATTTTGTAGCTTAGTAAATGAGGCAGATGTGGAGCACGAAGCCTGTAATATACCGTTTATTTTTTGTGAATGGTTTGCAGGTGTGCGAGCTCCATTTCAAGGCGGAGTACTTAAGGACGACTACCACGTACACCAATCCAAGAACCGGCAGGACAGTAGAAGCTCCCATGCGCGCTACTCGGCTTAGGTTCGACGCAGTGCCGACAACTTTTCCTAATGCACCTGCTTATTTGAGCGAATGCGCACCAGTGCGCCAGCAGCCAGAGGCAAAAAGGAAACGCCGCGAAGCATCGCATCTAGAGGAAGCTATTCGGCAGTCCATTTCATCGCACGAAGAACAAGAGCGTCAAAATAAGCTGCAGTCATATGAAGACTTTGTATCGGGCCTACAAAGCCTCGACCTCTCCACCTACTGGACTTCAGTAAAAGCAGAGCATGCTGTTCTCTTTGTTCACATAGAGGGTGAAGAGCCACCAGACGTCGAACGATCTGTGATTGTTAGTAAGAACATGGAGGTTACGGCCTTCTGGAGGAAAGTGAAGATGCCTGTGAAGGACCTGCTCATCCCGTGTATACTGGACGATCTGCACTGCCTTCAGACTGCACTAGACAGTATGAGAAGTTTCAAGGCTCCAGACGTTTGCGACAAGGATGAAAAAGTGAAGGCAAGTTTCAGCTTTCTTTTCTCTTTGCTGGACAGCCTCAGGTGTGACGATCTTTTGCCGCAAGAGAAAACAGAAGCGCTCGGCTTTATAGAAGAGCAACTTGATCTATTGCACAAGAAGGACCATTCAGCACGGTACTCTGCTGAGCATTTAATATTTTCCAGTATTCTTTATACTGTTTCCCCACACGCTTACCGATTCATTCGCAGTGCTGGCAAGTTAGCACTACCACATCGATCTACACTCATGCGAATCTGTTCTCAATATAACGTCAACCCTGGAAATGAGCAGGACGATGAAGGGTTTTTACGTTAGGTGAAGAAGCGATCAAGCCTTCTGAAACCGCATGAAAAGATCGTCACTATAATGATGGACGAGATCCATATTCAGCCGTACTTCGAATAAAAAGGTGGATCAGTGACCGGGGCAGCTTCTAATTCTTGCGAAGCAGCCAAAACTGCGCATGTTTTTATGATCCAGTCCTTGCTATCAGCCCACAAGGATGTCGCGCACATTCTGCCAGTATCTAACATTGACGCAGTCCAATTGCATGCAGTCCTAAGAAAGACAATTTTGGAGCTAGAGAATGCAGGGCTTACTGTCATCGCAGTAATAACAGATAATAATTCCATAAACAGAAAAGTGCTGTCCTTGTTTTCTAAAACGCGAACAGTTGACATTGTGTACCCTCACCCAGAAGACGAATCAAGACCCCTTTTTTATGTAGTTGACGCAGTCCATCTTCTGAAGTGCATATGAAACAACTGGTTAAACCAGAAAAATCCAGGAACGTGCATCTTCTACCCGTATTTCCTAGCACATCTTCGTTAGTTCGGGTTAATGGAGCGTCTTTCAAAGCTCTTCGAGACATGCGCGCTTCGGAGCAACACAGCGTCTCAAAGTTTGGTTATGGATTGAGCTACAAAGCACTGCGTTCATCCAACATTGAGCGCCAGAATGGGAAGCTTGTTTTAAAGGTTTTTAGTTCATTTGTGGTGGAGGCTCTAAATATGCGCGGAGACGAGCTTAATTTGAACTATGCCGCAGGGACAGCGCATTTCATTGACCTAATACTGAAGTGGTGCCATATCGTCAACGTGAAAAGCCCCTCCAAAGGCCGGCGCCTACGAGATCCGCTCCAGGATCCAGTAAAGAGTTTGGCTGACAAGCTGATAGAATTTCTTAATAAATTCGTGGATTGGTTGGACACATGGCGAGACATCAGGATAGATACAGGCGCACTAACCACTGAAACACACGCAGCGCTGCGGCTGACTTGTTACTCGCTTGTCAAACTGTGCCGGTACTGCCTTGAAGAATTGAATTTCGACTACGTGTTGCTGGGAAAATTTCAGACCGACAGTCTGGAAGAAAGCTTCGGACAGTACCGTCGGCTGTCGGGAACGAATTATCATATCTCAATCCAACAAGCCTTTGAGTCAGAGAAAAAAACTGAGGCTACAAGACAGTTTGGTTTTGCCAGATATGCAGGAAATGCAGAAGCCATGTTCTGAAACACTTGTCGGAGCTCACTTGACAGAGGAGTACGGCATAAAGGTGTCAGATCATGATATAAGAAATAAGGAATCCATTCTGCCGGTAATAACATACATCGCAGGCTTTTGCGCCCACGCCGCGTTAAAGAAGCTGCCCTGTCAGTATTGTGCCATGAATATTACGTCTGAGGACCGGGAAGTTCAACTGGAAAGGAATCTCCTAATCGAAAACCTCTCGAGAGGCGCTCTCAAGTTTCCTCAGCCGGCTGTCGTTAATGCGGTTCTACACGCCCACATTGTCTTAAGCAGCTTACCAACAAAGCGAATGCTGCACGTTTTCATGCAACACATAAACAGAGGGATTAAGCAAACAAAGGAAGGGGATTGAGGGGCTCGTTATAAATATGACAGAAGCCAACAGCCACAGAAACCAAGGGGCACAGGGGATTTTTATTTAATTAATTTATTTTGTGGGGTTGATCAATTTAGAATATTACTCAATATGTTATCGCTTAAAGCTAATTCATAGAAAAGCAGAAGAAAAAACAACCACATGCCGCCGGTGGGATCCGAACCCACGACCTCCGAATTCGTGGGTTCGGATCCGAGGTCATGGGTTCGGATCCCACCGGCGGCATGTGGTTGTTTTTTCTTCTGCTTTTCTATGAATTAGCTTTAAGCGATAACATATTGAGTAATATTCTAAATTGATCAACCCCACAAAATAAATTAATTAAATAAAAATCCCCTGTGCCCCTTGGTTTCTGTGGCTGTTGGCTTCTGTCATAAACAGAGGGAGCTACTTATGGCTGTCACAAGACATCTTTATGAAACAGAGGATTTTGATGTCTGTAACAATGGTCACCATCCTGACACTGTGCTGACGAACACACTTGTCGCAGCAGCAAACACTCTTCTGAAGAACTACGTTTCCATGAAGACTGATGTTCTGAAGAGTAGAAAAACGCCGATTCAACAAAGGAAATTGCAGAAGTTTGCAAAATGAGTAACAACAGTTTCCATGTGTTTTCTGGACACAGTGTGTATGTGTGTGTATGTGCCAAGCGTGTGTGTAAATAAAGACTCATTAAATTTATCTTTTTTATTTCGTTACTTTGTTGGGCCATCGAACTTTACTCTTATAAACCGGTCACACGTTCCACGGCGCACAATCTTTATTTTTAGTGGAATAATAAATTGCTATACAGATAAATGCACGGATTTTGAAGCATTATGCATTGATAACATACACTGCCAATCAAAATGCAAAGGCAAAATAAAACTATTACACATGTGCACTTCGCCACGATCATACCTTCTTGCGGCGGCTGAATTTCGATGAAGGCGAAATTCCAGAGGCCCGCGTGCTGTGCGATGTCAGAGCACGTTAAAGAACCCCAGGTGGTCGAAATTTCCGGAGCTTTTCACTACGGCGTCTCTCATAGCCTCAGTCGCTTTGGGACGTTAAACCCCAACAAATCAAACAAATCAAATCATTCCTTCTTTTCACGGGAAGCGATGATATGCGCTTCACAGCCTCCCGCTTCCGCGCGGCTCGGTCAAGACACGTGACGTCACGGCGGCAGTGAGCAGGCCTGAAACTAGTTCTAGATGGCATTTTCTCAGCACACGCAAGGTTACGCGCTCTCCGCCGGTTTCGAATAGAAGCATCTCCGATATTCTAGAAAAATTAACGGCAATCCCCCCGCGCCCCGCGTGGAGAGGTGGAGGGGGCAGCACGCACGCAAGGCTAGTCGTTCACCGGGGTTTCCTTCTCGACTGTTTTACGACCCGCTATGGCGATATGCGTCTGCGCGGCGCTGTTTTTGTTATTTTGTTTCAAAAATGGGGCGTGTTATGTGACAACCGTCAACTGGCGAGTTACGGGTACTGGTTCTAAGATAACTCTTCACGAATTTACACTTCTACGCAATTTCACCGGAACCCAGCCAAGAGAGCCCAACCTAGACCAGCCCTTCCAACAAGCAGCGCACGTGGTGACGAAAAATGTGCGGTGCGGAGCGACACTGAACATCCTTCAGCCCATGGTTTCAAGAAACTGTGCTTCTTGGCTAGAATAGAAATAGAATGTCTTGTTGTCTTCCAAAGTCTCCCTGAGTCCCGTCATCTCCGCACCTCCTCCAGGATCGGCGACGCTAACGGGATCCCAACAACGCCTTCCCCTCATTCAGATGACGCATTGACAGAATCTCAAAATCAAGGAAGTGAAGAAACGGTGAATAAGGAGCCGATTTACACCGAAAAATAAAAATGACCCATTCAGAAAATAAATGTCCCTATATTACAACAGAAATCATTTTTGCCCTAGACGACGTTTAAATTCCCTAGATCAAGAGAAAATCCCTACGGTTGGCAGCACTGGCTGAAACGACGGTGGAAGGCGGAAAACGGCTGAGGTGGCCGGACAACGCTTACGCTTTCATTTTCCATCGCACAGCGCGGGGAGAGATTAACGTGTAAAACGTAAAATGGTGCTATCTTCTTCAATGTTGTATTCTGCGAATACATTATTAATGAGGCAAAACTCAGCTGGCGACTCTACCGGCACAGCCGGCCCAGACAACGGCAAACAACATATTTAACACACGGTGTTAAATGTTACCCGTATACAACTACCAGCGCTCTCTCTGTGCAAGTCTCTGTGCAAGGCTCAGCCTCGACATTTCGGAGAAGGACATTAGGGCATTCAAAACCTCCGCGCTCAGACCTTTCTTCAGTATAAAAACCCATAAAGAGGACTTCTCATACTCATCATAGAGAAAGAAACTTCGCAGCATCATGTGGCTAGATATCTACAGCCCCACTTGTCGAAGGTGTCGGGTAGCAGACCATTTCAAAGTTCAAGGCTGGAATGAAATCATCAAATTTTTGCAGAACGATTCGCCGGTCACCTGCATGTCAGTTACGTCCACGCTTCGAATGTCGTCTTTAAAGTGTGTCTGGTTTGTTTAAGTACAGCGCGGTTTTAACACGATAGACCACCAACTTTCCCCTGTAATTGTTCTCTTAGCTGTGTGGATGTATGCAGGCCTGGGTTCGAGCCCAAGTGCGCATAGCTGGCTCTCCGAGAAGAGCTGCGCGCATTGTACGGCCATTTTCAGAGCACAACAAAAATTAGCCTCTATGGAGGCATAAGTGGCTGTGGATGGCCTCGCAAAGAAGTTTACTATGTGCACTTTTCTGACTTCCTTTCAAAGTAAATAGCTATCTCTTTCTCTCTGTCTTGTAGGCACTGGAAAACCACTACATGCCAGGACTGTTGTACACAGTACTTAACGTTCAACACACGATGGAAACCTTTTGAGTAAGCACAGAGGGACATCAGGATTAACCGGACGTAACTTTGTACTTAAAAACTGATAAACTAGAACCTAAATGTCAAAGAAAATGCATGCGCAATATTTGTTTATTCTTTTAGTGTTGGAAATTTTCACATCAGAATGCAGAACCATCTATTGAGTGAGTGATTCCTAAGGAAATAATCTTGTAATCTTCCCTACTTTAAAGGTGCACTGAAGAGGATTCTGAACATGTATTTTTGCCGCGGGAACTCGATCCAAACGTTCCTAGCATTCTTAGAAACAGTGACTTATTGCCCTGTGTGGCCGATTTCCCCAATTAAAATGAATTAACGTCCGGCTCCCGCCTTTTTTTTTTATTCTGCCTCGTACGGTGGGCAGAGTCGACCAACGCATGGAGCGCCTTTCACCCAGTCCCGTGGAGGCTTTGCTTTCGCTTTATTTTGTTTTTTAGGTTTCCGTGAATAAATAGTTTCATTCGCAGATAATATAGCCGCAAAATAAGCCTGAAGAAATAAAAATACGCGCGGACTATTTGCTACTACGGACTACTACGTATTACTCCGCCGATGGCAGAGCGGCAAGCCGCCACGGGACTGGGTGAAAGGCGCTCCACGCGTTGATCGACTCCGCCCACCGTACGAGGCAGAATTTAAAAAAAAAGGCGGGAGCCGGAAATTAATTCGATTTAATTGGGGAAATCGGCCACACAGGGCAGTAAACCGCAGTTTCTAAGAAAGCTCGGAACGTGTAGATCGAGTTCCCGCGGCAAAAAGACAAGTTCAGATTCCTCTTCAGTGCACCTTTAAGTGCAAAATACACGTGAAACTCTGAGTGAAGGAGTATGTAAGGAACAGCGGAAGCAATACTTACGGGGCAACTGCGTGTTGCATGCAGAATCAGGGTTCCACATTAACACCATAGTGCAGCTGAACAACAGAAGTCCCGCCGGCGAAAATAAGGCCACAAGCACCATGCTTTTCACGATTGAGCAGTTTTGTTATAACGAGAGGCAGGCCCTGTGGCATAAATAGACAGTAAGTGCCCAGGTGTAATTAGTGTTATGGAAAAATTGTTTTCAAAATTTTAGTATGAAAGAGTTTTAGGGGATCGCAGGAATACCTGCACGAGGAGAACAGAGTTGCACATCTTCGACTGTGATGCACAATGAGGGGTTCCGTATTCATACATATGTGCTTCTCTATTTTCATGAGAAAATAAAATTTTCTGGATTGTGAGGCAATGGGTGATTGTTTTCGTTTGCCTGGCATAATGTTTCATCGACATTTTCTACGTATTGATGGTCTGGCGCAATGCCGAACAACAACAAAACACTTTTTCTGAAATATTATGCTAATACAAAGGAAGGTTTCTGGATCGGGCAGTAGCGCTTGACGTTGCTGATAATCCTGTTTTCTCTGTTTAATTCCTAAACTGTTGTTTCTTCTCCAAACATACATTTCTAATTCATGTTTTGCCCGTCCAGCATTTTATGTGTGCCTTACCGGGCCCGCTAGTCTGCCGCAATGGCGATAAATGCATAAAAGAGCGGGCCGTTCCAGCGCTCTGGCCGGACGATTGTACACACCGCACAAAGATCTGTAGAATCTCTTCAGAATTTTTGTGAATTTTTTTAAACTCTAAAATATATATTATGTCTGCAGACATAATATATATTTTAGAGTTTAAAATGGAGCAGCTGACCAGAGCTGGGGTGGGGCTCTTGCTAAATGACTGGAAATTTGACGCAGTGAGCTCCGCATTTTAATCAAGTTTTCTATGGCACACTCGCATCGAATTGATTACAATTTGTGTAACAATAGTCATGCTAGATGGGTTGTTATTGCTGTTCCTTCAAAACAATAAACATTATGCGGTCTGCAATGTGCACCACTGCATGCATAGCCCGGAACTGCCTACACGGTCGGAATGACCTGCGTCCAATGAAATAGGAATTTTCTATCCATCTTCGATACCTATATCGAGTACAAATAAGCTATTAGGCTTAGTTGACGTCTTCAAGCAGAAGAGCCTATATTTGCAATTCGCTCAGCTCTACCATGATAAACGAGCCTGGATTCAAAACCTCCGATCCACAAAATGGACAAACACAAAATGGAGCTGTTTAATGAACGAATAACTGAATTGAAGATTTTCTTACTTCGCACTCGAGGAATTACGTTGCTGCTGGTTGCTTATTTTCAGGTATTCAGCTGGAAAGTCTCCTGTGCTCCACGAAGTTCCAGGTGTCGTTCCAGGCGTCCACGAATGGCAGCAATATAAACTCTACGGATATCTTCAGGACTCTCACATTGTCAATTATGGGCTGATTCCACGTTCTAACGAGCTACCAAAGCTGTAGCTGCAGCAACTGTGCTGCACGTACACTTACTCTGCACGTACACTTACTCTGCACGTAGCACGTACTCTCGAGCAGAGCACGCCCAAAGGAATTAATAGCCATTTTTCCGCGTAGTGTCCATGTCAGGTTATGATGAATGAAGCGCTAACGGTAGGGCAGCTGCGTCGCGTTTGCCGCGCAAGAAATATGCTTGTGAAGGCTGCTTCTTGTTGAACGATGCCTGTGCATTCGTAGCAATATATATAGGGTAGGCTATAACCTAATGCGTAGTACCCCTCTTCTCACGGTATCTAATATGTTTTATTAAGGGGCAAGAGGGCCATTTTGAGAAAATTGGAGCACCCACTAGAATATCCAATCAGAGGACACTGGACCATGTCTGTGCCTCCAATGTTTGAAGGAATGGGCAGCGATCACAACGCGAAGAGGCGATATATTCTTAGCAGTATTGATAGCATGCAACATATAAATCTGGTACGAAATATGGTTCATGTCTTCAAATACTAAGTAAACAACTCTTAACTTCCATTGGAGACCGTCCCACCCGATCCCAAGCTTTTTACTGGCTTTAAAAGAAAATCCACAAGATACCAAAGCAACCATGTGACAGCACTACTACTTGAGCCTTTCCATGTGAACTGGGCCACAGTTGTTCGCGACAAGCTGTCACTTGAAAGCTTTTGTACTTCGCTGGCTTTCTTTTGCTGGTGATGGTGGTGAAAATGTTTTTTTTTTTTTGGGGGGGGGGGGGGGGCACCAGGGGCGGATTTAAGGGGAGGGAGGAGAGCCCCCGCCTTCCCCGTGAGAAATTTCGCAAAAGAACATTATACTGATCTCAATTTTTGCGACCAAACAAACCCCAAGAAATATATAGTACAAATGGAAGAACCCTCCAACCGCCCCTCCAGGTGTGACCGAAACATTCACCCCTGTTTGCTACGTCCGGGGTGGAAGGAGGTAGGGAGGGTTAGTCAAGAACGTAGTTGATTACAACAGGCATAGCAGTATGGTGTAGAACCCACTTCTGTGCCCTCGATACTAGCAAGAAATGACATCGCCTAAGACACTGCTTCGCGGATGAGCCAGCAACAGTATGGAAGAAAGCTTACAGCTAACGAGACGCGCAAGTACTAGCGCAGTATCACGTAGAGAAAGAAGGCACTTAGCATAAGCGGTACTTTCCTTAATAAAGCTATAAGTGTGATGTCGATGCAAGTACTGAATCTGCTTCTAGATATTCAGCGCATGCATGCAAGATATGGAAGTGCAGTTTTTTTCATTGCACTAATAACAAATCAGACAATAACAGATTAACCAAAGCATAATGGAGGGAGAAGTCCTCGGAAGAGAGAGGAAAGAGTTGAGTCAAATGGGTTGTGCCAGTCGAATCTTAAGTGAAATTGTTGAGTGCCCGAATAAGCATGAGTTATTAACTCCTACTGATAATAGGATGCAGTTCTATTTTGGGTATTTACATGTTCTCAGGGCCGAAGATCAGCACTCTTTGCTCCGCCTATTATTGTGTGTTGCTCCACCGCCGCATGTTGTAATTTGTATATAGCATTTCATAGTGGCTAAACTGTCATCATCGCTAGAGTTTCTCCGTAGACATTCCGCTCCTGAATACTTTGTAGAAGTAGTTTTGAAGCCGCGGCCATTGAATGAAGGTAGGCAAGCAAACTCATCGGACAGCTCACTTATAGCGCCTAAGACACCTTTATGCAGTGCACACCAAGGTAACCGAGCAACCAAGGCGTCCTGATTTGTCGTTAAGACCGTATAAAAGCAGGTGAGGTCTACGGCCCGTTATGCAGTGAGTAGTATTCGACGCTTGGTCATGCATCGGAAGCCGATAAGGCGAAGCAACTGAAATATAAGGCATATAAGCCACCAGAAGCGATGAGGGAAAACACAACCACATGCCGCCGGTGGATCCCACCGGCGGCATGTGGTTGTTTTTTCTTCTGCATTTCTAATCAGTTATCTTTAAGCGATAACATATTCAGTAATATTCTAAAGTGATCAACACCACAAAATAAATAAATAAATTAAAAATCCCCTGTGCCCATTGGTTTCTGTGGCTGTTGGCTTCTTTCATATTTATAACGAGCCCCTCATTTTCCTTCCCGTATATATATATATATATATATATATATATATATTGTTAGACGGTTGCCGGCCGAAGTGTACGGGACGGGACCGTATAAGTCAATGTCGACGCGGTCAGATAGGCGTGGCGTGCAAGGTAGCGGCTGCAATTCTCCAGCAGAACGATGAGGAGGTGGCTTGCGACGTTGAAAGGTAAGCCATGACTGCACGTATTTGCGGATGAATGTGTACATGCCACGCCAATAATATCGTAGTCGGACGCGATCGTAGGTCTTGACCACTCCGCCATGACCACACTGCGGGTCAGCATGAAAATGGGCGCAGACTTCCGAGCGAAGGTGGCGGGGAATAACTAGCAACCACTTGCGGCCGTCGGAGGTGTAGTTGCGGCGATAAAGGAGGTTATCACGTATTGAGAAATGGGAAGCATTGCGGCGAAGAGTGTGCGAAGGCGAAGCAGCCGTAGGGTTGGTGAGGAAGTCAATAAGAGAAGAGATCCATGGGTCGACACGCTGCGAGGAAGGCATGGCGCTGATGTGAAGCATCGGTGAGGAGGCGTCGAAGGCGGAAAGGCTGGAAATATTGGCTGGAAGTGGGCAGCGGGATAGGACATCGGCGTCTTGATGTTTGCGGCCAGTACGATATACGACGCGGATATCGTACTCCTGGAGGCGAAGGGCCCACCTCGCGAGGCGACCGGATGGATCTTTCAGAGAGGAAAGCCAGCATAGCGCATGGTGGTCGGTCACGACTTCAAACAGGTGGCCGTAGAGGTAAGGGCGGAACTTGGTAAGGGCCCAAATTATCGCCAGACACTCTTTCAGTGACCGAGTAGTTAGATTCAGCCTTTCTTATCGTGCGGCTGGCATAGGCAACGACGTACTCGATGAAGCCAGATTTGCGTTGTGCGAGTACGGCGCGAATGCCTACCCCACTGGCGTCAGTATGACCTCGGTAGGTGCGTTTGGTTCGAAATTGCGCAGTATCGGGACACGACGCAAAGATCGAAGACGTCGTCAAAACTTGGGACCACTGAGAAAGATCGGAACTGCCGGACAGAAGTTGTGTCAAAGGTGCAGCAATTGAGGCAAAGTTGCGCATAAACCTACGGAAGTAGGAGCACAGACACAGGAAGCTGTGCCGATCTTTGATACAAGTAGGTCGAGGAAACGCAGCCACAGCACGAAGTTTAGCCGGGTCCGGACGGACACCGTCCTTAGAAACAACGTGGCCTAAAATGGTAAGTTGGTAAGAAACAGTTATGTAGAGGAAGAAGTGGGCGTAGAAGATGGTGGGCTGAGCGCAGTGAGATTGATGTGCGATGCATCGTCAGTCTCCTCACGGGTTATAATAGACGCGATGGGTTGAACACTTCCGACACATTCGCCACGGCGCAAAGCACTAGGGCAGGAGAGCGGGTTACAGACCCACCGTACGGATAGGCCAGCAGAAATAGTCAATACGGCGTAAATCAGGGGAAGACACTTCCGGCGGAGAAAAGTATGAGCGGGCGTGAAAAGTACAGTGTCATCACGGAGAGGGTCACAACAGAGGCGCACAAGAACGGAAGAGCACGGAGGCAAGTCGATGTCTTCGGCGACGAGGGCTTTAATACATGGCGACGAGAGAGCAGCGTCCGGCAGCGATTGGGGAAAGACTTCCGACTTCAGCGCGAGCGCAATCTATGACCGCAGCATGACGAGACAGGAAATCCCAGCCCAAAATAACATCGTTGGAACAAAACGGCAGGACGACGAACTCGATCGTATGTAGGACGTCGTGAATCAAAACTCGTGCTGTGCAAGCTGCTGGCGGCTTGATGTACTGAGCGCTGGCCGTGCGCAGCGAGAGACCGGCAATTGGCGTCTTAACGTTCTTCAAGCGGCGACAAAGTTGTGCGTCTATTACTGAAATTGCGGCGCCAGTGTCGACAAGGGCCATGACAGAAATTCAATCGACCGAAACGTCAATAAGGTTCGCAGGTGACAGCTGAGGTATTTCGTAGTTCGACGGTGACGCAGTTCTTGCCTCAGGAAGTGCGGCATCTAGTTTTCCTCTTGCGAATTATTAGGACGGCGACGCAACGGAGAGATGGAGCGGCGCCGCGGCGAAGGGGAACGGCGATCGGTAAGCGGTGAACGGTCGGGGGGAACGGTCGAGTCGACGGACGGGGCTGAGCAGACGCAAAGTACTGACGCGCTGGAGGCCAGTAGCCGACCGGCGGTGCCGAAACGGGGAGACGGTGACGACAATCGCGGGCTACGTGCCCAGGCAATCCGCAGGAGTAGCAAATAGGCCGGTTATCCTTCGTGCGCCAGGGATCTCGGTCTCGTGGAGAGGGTCGCATATAAGGTGCCGGTGCTGGTACGGGCACTGACACTGTAGGGTACGTAGGCGGCGGAGTTTCAGCAACGACTTCGGCGTAAGTAAGTGGACGGGCGACAGGTCTTGGGACGACGTTGGCATAACTCAGAGGGGTGGCGACAGGTCTGGGAGCGGCGTCAGCGTACGTCAGCGGAGCACCGACATGTGATGGTGAACGGGCGGACGGAAGCGCCTCAGCAACCTGCTCTCGAATAGCATGTTGGAGAGCCGGGGCCAAATATGGTGGCGACCCCTGAGGGCTAGGCAGAAGAGAAAGCTGACGGGCCACCTCCTCAGGCACAAAGTCTTTGATTTGCTGCAGCAGAGAGGAGTTATCAGCTGCGGGCGTCAGTCCAGCAAGTGACTCAACATGAGCTGAGGGCTGACGAGTCAGGACCCACTGCGTACGCAGCTCCTCGAACCTCTGGCACAGCGTGATGACTTCTGAAACGGTGCGCAAGTCCCACTCTAGCAGCATTTGAAACGCGTCATCATCAATACCTTGCAGGATCTGCTTTATCTTGTCAGCTTCCGGCATGCTGACGTTCACTCGGTTGGAGAGAGTGATTACATCTTCTATGTAGCTAGAGAAGCTTTCGCCGACCTGCTGCGACCGTTCACGCAAGCGCTGTTCGGCGCGGAGTTGTCTGACGGCTGGGCGACCAATCACTTCGGAGAACTTCGTTTTGAAGGCTGACCAAGTTCCAACGTACCCTTCATGGTTGCGGTACCATAAATTGGCGACACCGGTAAGATAAAATATGACATTGTTGAGATTAGTCTCGTCGTCCCATTTGTTTTAGAGGCTCACACGTTTGTAAGACGCGATCCAATCTTCCACATCGTGTTCATCTGTTCCGCTAAAGACAGCCGGGTCCCGCTGGCGAAGGGAGCCGGCACAGATGATTGTCGGTGGGCCTGCTTGCACGGCTTGATTTTGGGTGTCCACAGGCATAGCAGGTGTTAGAAGAGTGCGGTTACGGAGCTCCAGAGCCGATATTGTTACCCGGCGACTCCACCAAATGTAATACGGGGGTTTGTTAAAGGCACTGGGACCTTGGAGCAGGGCGGCAACCGTATGCGGTCAGCCAAAGCGAGCCCAAAGCACGCGCAGCGATGGGAAACCAACTACGACACCTACGAGCACGCGACTGCATGTTTTAAGGTGGAGCGACGCAGTCATTTCTTAGCTCGGGGCCGTTTTTCAGCTTTATTTCAAATCTCATGGGTAAGCCCGCGCGACGTGATAGTAGGCGACTCAGTTTGGTGACGGGCACGTTGGCGGTATTCATGATAAACGGCGCTAAATGATATCCGTGCGCTCGCAGTGTGTGGCACCTGAGGCGACGGTCAAGGCGGAAGCAGCTGAAGAAATTCGACGGCGCTTGCGCTTTCGGTTCACATCCTATAGCGACGAGCATTGAAAAATTAAAATGGTGTATGTTCGTAACAAATGCATTACGCGGATTCGTGATGAGTAACGCAAAACGCACTTGACGACTTTGCCGCTCCCGTCGTCTCAGATCACGGCAAACAGTGGAACGTGCGGCCTTTTACAAAGAACTGTGTTTCTGCGCCGCCCCGTCGAAAAAAGTGATATGGTTTAACGTAGTCAACACGAGTAGAAGAGCGAGTACACGTGTTGACCCTGATTGGCTGATTGTTTCACTTTGCTGGGCGGTCGCCGGCATGTCTGGGATCGATATTAGACTAACGTTAAGCTCTACTAGAGGTTAAGCTGGTCTTACCTGTTCGCGCCGAAGGTGGAAGTTAATAAATATGACGATGTGCAATGCACAGCATGTGTGTCTGTGTTGCATTTTAACAAGAGTCGTGATAGGCTGCGATAGCATAGTGTTCTCGTTCTGTGGCTACCGGTGCTGATCAGTTCGCGCCGCTATGGCTTCGAAACACAGTCGCGGAAATGTTAATTTTGTTACTGCACCATCATTGTCA